>NC_090444.1:228235039-228554130 GCF_031143425.1 Pleurodeles waltl | reverse complement strand
AGGCTTTAAGATACTGCGTTCTGTGGGGCCAAATGGTTCCCTGTAGCCGGCCTGTGCTACATCGCAGTCTGCCTGAACTTGTGACTTTTTTCCCAGTCGATCGTGACCAGAGAATCACTATTGGCACTTTGCGCTTCTATGCGTATTTTCACATAAGTATTAAAAATTGCACAGGTTAAATTAGGGAGTGTAACTGACTTACCCTGACTAGGATTGTGGTCTCTACTTGGACAGGGTCATACCACTGCCAACTAGAGACCTAATTTTAACATGTATGTACATGCTCTTTGAATGGCACCCGTTTCTTTGGAGACAAGGTGGATTCAGTGCTGTAGCGCTTCAAGGATAGTAGGGAAACAGCCAGATCCTTGGGCCTATCTAAAGCCCCTCACCAACCCCAGTCCATCTTTTGCTTCTTTAGTGGCCACCGAAGGGGCTTTCAACTGCGTCTTTATCCACCCAGCCACCATGGCATGCAAACTTCCCAGCCTCTTCATCGCCAAGGGCATGGTAGCCACAGACTTTGTGGATCGGGAGGCCAGAGGTCGGGCCAGTCCAACACTCATCCAGCAGCCCCAAACTCGAAACCCCTTTAGCGTGCCCCTATTTCATTACTGGCACCAAGTGGGTGGCAGGGTATGCCATCACCTGCCCCACTGGTGTTTTACAAAATTGTTCAAAGGAACTACTCCCTCCCCTTTGTGACCTCTCCTCCACCCATGCCTCTCACTTGCGAAAGACTAACGGAGGACTATCTCTCCCCAGGAAGTGATGGCTTTCTTGCCGAACGGAGCTATAGAGAGGGTGCCGATGCCAGAAGTAGGTCATGGTTGCTATTCCCACTAGTTTCTGGTGCCCAAAAAGGACAGAGGCCTGTACCCTCTCTACTTCTTTCTCAAGAAGGAGAAGTTCAGACTGCTCATGCTTGCTCAAGTCCTTTCTATCCTAGACCTGGAAGGCTGGATGGTACTGTTGGACTTGTATGATGATTATTTCCACATTCCTGTCTTGCCTGCCCACAGGCATTCCCTGCGATTTATGGTAGGCCATGCGTCCCTTTGGCCTTATTAGCATCCCTAGGGTGTTCTCCAAGGTGATGGCGATGGTTGCAGCTTATCTGTGGCGATCAGAGGTGCCAGTCTTCCCCTATCCAGATGGCTGGCTGTTGAAGGCGGACTCTCCCCAGGCTGTCTTCTCCCATCTCCCGACTATGGCAGACCGCCTGCACTTGCCAGAGTCACAGCAACACCCTCTGAGTTGCTCACTTTCATTAGAGCTGTTCTAAACAAGGTGCTGTTTTGGCCTTATCCTCCTGACTGGTGAGTCCACTATATTCAGGCTATGATACCAATGTTTCAGCCTCTATCCTGGATTTCGGTGAGACTGACTCTGAGGCTATGGGGCCTCATGGCCTCCTGAATCCTGCTTGTGACACATGCCCACTGGCACAGGTGGGCTTTGCAGTGGCACCTGAAGTTCCAGTGGGTGTCGCATCAGGGGAATCTTGCTGTCATGGTCCAGATCTCAAAGGGAACTGCAAAAGATCTGCAGTGGTGGGAAATTAACCATAATCTGATTAGTAGCAAACTCCCTCTCCCTTCCCCAACAAGATATGACAGTAGTGACAGATGCATCATTGCTGAGATGGGGAGGCAGTGTGGGAGAGGTGGGGGTGAGAGGTCTCTGGCAGAATCCAGACTCCACCTGGGCAATCCGGCTATCATTGAAAGTCTTTCTACCCTCCATCAGGGGAAGGCTAGTGCAAGTGTTCACAGAAACCATCACTGCCATGTGGTACTGCAACAAACAGGGAGGGGTGGAGTCGTGGACCATTTGTCAAGAGGCCTTGCATCTCTGGACATGGCTGGAATGTCAGGGCATATCTCTGGTGGACCAACACCTGGCTGGCTCTCTAAATGCCAGAGCAGGCAAAATCAGCCAATGGTGTCTTGATCCGCAGATGTTGCAAGGACTCATTCAACAGTGGACAGAGCCTTGGTTAGATCTGTTCACCACCAAGAGAACATGCAGTGTCAGCAGTTCTGCATGCTGGAGTTGCCAAGGTGGCTCTCACTCTGGCATGCGTTTAATCCTGAGTGGAGCTCAGCCTTCCTGTTTGCCTTTCTGCCCATACCACTTCTGCCTAGAGACCTCAAGAAGGTCATGAATGACTGAGCCCAAGCCATCCTTTTGCATCTGGATTAGGCTCTGAGAGTTTGGTATCCTGAGCTGTTGAGCATGGCCATCAGTCCTCTGGTCAGGCTGCCCCTTCGGGAGGATTCTTTGTCGCAGCCGCAGGGTGGGGTTCTTCACCTGGACCTGTCAACGCTCTACCTTCATGCATGCAGATTCAGTGATGACAGTTGAGAGCTTTTTACTTTCTGCCCAAAGTCTGTGATGTTATGTTTGCAGTCCGGTGTCCCTCTACCAAGACTGGATAATCCTGCCATTGGAGTAAGTTTGTGGCATGGTATGCAGGGAAACAAGTTGACTCCATCTCTGCTCCCCAGTCTCAGGTCCTTCTCTTTATTCTCTCTCCCAGCAGGACTCTGCTCTGAGCACTCTAAGGGGCTATCTTTCTGCCATTTTAGCCTTGTTGCGGCTGCCTAGTCATCGTTCTCTCTTCAAATCCCCTGTGGTTAACAGATTCTTGAAAGGGTTACATTACATGTTTCCAATTTCACCCTTCACCATGCCTCAGTTGGACCTTAAACTTGTGCTCACTTTTCTCATGTGCGCTGCCTTTGAGCCTCTCCATTATGGCCCCCACGGGCCTCTTACCATCAAGAGGGCCTTCCTCGTGGCCATAACTCTGTCCAGTGGGTCATTAAGCTTCAGGCCTTATAATCAGAGTCTCCATATCTGAGTATTTATCCAGACAAGCTGGTTCTGTGAACTGGGGCCTCTTTTCTACCGAAAGTTGTCACCTTATTCCCTGTAGGCCTATCCATCAACTTGCCATCTATTTATGCACCACCCCATCCCTCCAAGGAAGAGGAGTGACTTCACCTTCTGGACCCAAAAAGAGTCCCGTGTGGATAACCAACTCCTTATGGGATATGTCGGAGTGAAGAAGGGAAAGGCAATGCAGAAATTGACTATCTCACATTGGATCATGCTCTGCATTAAGATCTGCTACGCAGTGGCCAACAAGCAGCCCCCTGGGGGTTTGCACGTCCATTCTACCAGAGCAAAAGCTGCCACCACTGCTTTAGAACATGAGGTTCCAGTCCTTGACACCTGTGAGCCAGCAATGTCGGCAGCAATACACACATTCACCAAGCACTATTGCCTAGACAATCAGGTCTGTTGGGATGGGCACTTTGCCTGTTCGGTCCTGCAGGACTTTGTGGTCTAAAATCTGTCTCACAGAATCATTTCTGGGGAGGTATTGCTTGCGTATCCATTCAAATGTAAGGCATCTGCGACTAGAAGTCTCTATCAGATGAACAAGTTCCTTACCTTCGATAACGTCTTATCTAGTAGAGACTCTATCTAGCCGCAGATTCCTTACCACCAAACCCATCCTCACCACTCTGCAAACAGACTCTAGGGTCAGGGCTGGTCCCCATTTAGGGCTCTAGTGTTCCACAACAGTGGTCAGTATTCTTTGTGGTTCCGCACAAGGCTTGCAATGTTGCAAAAAGAAACCGACGTAATCATGCTGGAGTGACACATATATAGACATAGTTCACGTCACTTCCAACGCGGACAACAGCTCGTGGAGCTGATCGATGCCACCTACTGGTGCGTGGAGGTACTGCTCATAAATGTTTCCAGATCCAGTCTGACACTTAGGGAAATTTCAAAGGTAAGGAATCTGCAGCTAGATAGAGTCTCTACCAGATAAGATGTTGCCCGAAGGTAAGTAACTTGTTTGACTTGTATAAAACAATCAAACAAAACGTATAGTTATGGATGCTGACAACTATTGCTTTTAGTCTGTGAACAACGTTTTTAAGCATTCTATGGAACTAAAAGCCACCTGGTAATATGTTATGAACTTCTGTTTCATATCTTTCTATATTTTTTAGTATGGTTATTTAGTTTTTATTTGTATTTCTATGTATTTACTATGTTTTATGGCCATTCATCACTGAATAAAATACAAATTTAATTTAATTGAACTGAACTGGGCATCAAAACACCTGACATGCTAGCAATTGTTTTCTAGATCCTCGTTTGGTGCTAAAGATAATTCTAAGTGTGATTCATTTTTGGAGAACATTCATAAGACAGTCGCTACTACAGTGTGGCATTTTGGGGGGGATGAGGCTTCACTTCTAACAGCATCATATTTATCAAGCATTGATTTTGACCTTTTATATTGCACACAGTTGCTAATTCACTCTTCGGGCTCAGTATAATCTTTTTTTAGAAGTCTCATATTTTACCATCTAACATCTTACCCCAATTCAATCTATCATTGCTAAACCCAGAAAGCCTTATGCCTCTTCCCTATGCATGGAATTGTAACTAGACATCAACAGGTGGTAACAAGGCATGTGCATCAATTTTAAGTGGGAGATGATTATCATAAAACCCTTATACAATTCAGTCATTTCTTGGAAATGAGATAGGTGACTGGGTCAAATAGCCATGATTTGCAAACCATATAAATGGAAAACCTAGAATGGAAATAGTTCTCCACATCTGGACTTTCATTTTCTTTTAGTGTCTCCAGAAGCTCTTGGATTCCTGACAGCAGTTGCATTGTTTCTGATCCTCATGGTGCTTCTTTTTCTCTATATTAACAAGAAAATATGTTTTGAAAATGAAAATGGAGGACACCAAAGTCTAGATTCAGAACAAAGACCATCAAAGAATTATAAAGGTAACCTTTTTTAAATATTACATGTTCATCTTGCACACTTGGTATTGCTACCATTACTTTTAAAATTCCAAGGTTGATTTTATATATCCAAACATAATCTAGGTTCTTGGATAATGTTATTGGGAAAATGTATTTGTTATACATTAAGGAGTGACACTGATTTAGTAAATGTGGTAGAACCTGTCATTCTGGGCTTTACTATAATGTATTTATGCAGAAGGAAGTACGCTGCTTCAACCAGGGGCAGCTACTGGCATTTCCAGACGTTTCTCAAGGCAGTGCTGAGGTAAAAGATAGGCCTTTATAACTATTCCTTTAATCTGTTTTCCTACTATTTCTGCCATGTGTTTTCAGCTCTTCTGATATGTGTATGCCTGTGATAACTGCTTAACCAGTGAAAATGGGAATCCTTCAAGAAACATTGATACCCCAGATTTGGGCATTTCAGTTTATATCCATTTCAAATAGGTTTGACATTGTTGCCATATGCATGAAGATCAGGGAAAAACTGTATCACTCAGTGCCATTCTCGTAGCCAATTGATGTGGGTAGGGGGGCTGCTGTAAAACATTATTACAGTTGACATACACATGTATTGAAAGTAGAATATTAACTCTGGAATGTTGTCACAGTGGTGTTACTAACAGTAAATGTAGTTTTATCTTACTGATATTTTGTTAGTCAATATCATGGTTATGATATGTTTGTCAATATTTAAAGGCCAATAATGTGACATACAACCATTGGGCAGGAAAATATTTTCTGCTTGTTTTAGATTTGAGCTAGAGGTAAAGTTTGGGAGGCATAGGCTCTCCCATGCTTCCAGGATTATGGCTTTGAAGAGGGATCAGTGGTTCCAAGTGATAATCTTTTTGAAAATTATTGCTGCAATCTAATAACAATCACAATTCAGAGAAGGCAGTGTTATTGCTGCAACAAGTTAGGTGACTGTTTGACGTAAAAGCTAGGGGAAATACTCCAACTCAATTAGGAAGTAGATGATTGTCACTCTTGCCACCCAGTTATGGGTAACTGTAAATACTGCGTATAGTCTCACAAAGCATTCTCAAAAACATTAACAAAATAGCATGGAGAGTAGAACCAACAAATATTGGCAAAGCTGATAGTTTCTGACCATTATATGGTGTGGGGAGAGGATGCAGACTCATTGTCTTTTCCAAAGCAATTTTTTGGTTTTGCATCTTTTATGCCAAAAATCATTACAAGATGCCTACTGTGGAGTCTTGTGCATGCAAAGTGGCCATCTTACAACAATTGTCCTTATGCTTTAATAAAAAAAAATCTCCATTATTGAATCTTTCATAGTTTCACATGCTTGAATCTTCCCTGTCGTCCTGGTGGGGTTCCACTTTATTAGTTATAAACAGTGCATAGAGAAGTATTAAAATAATACGCAAAATGAATCGACATTGTTAACCAATTCATATTTTCTTTAAGATCCAAAACTGAGCCAATCAGAGAGCAGTCCCTGAACCACTTCCCCTGAAGAACTACCATACTTTGTGACCACACATGGTGTGTGGGAGTCTCAGCTCAGTCGACAGTGTTTCAGTTAACCTCTTACCTTTCTCTCAGAAATGTTTTAGAATTTTACTTTTCAAGCAAGTTTGAAGTAATATCTGTGGTTTTCCCTGACTAAAACACCATGTCAGGGAAGTGTAAAAACACTGTTTAGACCTTTTAAGTCTTGTAGAGAAACCAAGACTACTTTTAGAGGATCTTCATAAAGAATGCCTCTACTGCTTCCATTTTCATCGGAAACTAAAGAAATGTAAGCATTTTAAGACCTTTTCTGATAAAACGTTGAAGGCAAGACTATTTTTGTGGCTACAAAAGAAAAAGACTTTGGGGGAAGCTACTTCTGGTAATGAAAGTCGGATTCCAGCTTCGCCTAACGGAAAGCTTAAAAATGAGGACACTATCTCATATGAAGAATCATCAAAGAAGGCAAAATCTCATTAACAAAATCAGAAGGGTGGTAAGATATCAAATAACGGGGGTTTCTATGTCACCTCCCTCTGTTTAAAAGCCTTCTAAAGAGTCTTATTCCTCGTCATTGTTGACATGTGACAC
Organism: Pleurodeles waltl; assembly: GCF_031143425.1. Taxonomy (NCBI): domain Eukaryota; kingdom Metazoa; phylum Chordata; class Amphibia; order Caudata; family Salamandridae; genus Pleurodeles; species Pleurodeles waltl. The sequence goes on along the minus strand of NC_090444.1, from coordinate 228,547,202 downwards.
ATTGATAAAGAAAACATTGACAGCATTGATCGATGTCTACGACAAAGACTATGCCTACGACCTTGATGACGACAAAAATCTCTTCCTCATCATTGAAAACAGTGACAACAGTGGCTTCGTCCACGAAGCGGTCAACTGCAATATTGTTCGATGAACTCTTTATCGTCGATGGCAAAATTGACATTTTCTCAGAAGCAAGTTGTCCTGGTGAAAGCAAAAACCTCTTGTAATCGGCACCGTCAGTCGAACTGGCGACGGTGCAAAAACATACTATTTAGATTAATGAAGATGGGATTCTGGTGACTGTGTATCTGGATCAAACATCCCAGAGCAAGGTGTCACCATTACCTCCCACACACCTATTGGAGGGTGAGGAGTCAGATGAAGATGATGGGGTTTTGGGCCAGCTTATAGTCTGAAACAACTTCATGTTAAGTGCCAGGAGCTGGTTGATGAAGCAAATAAGGAAGCATCCTCCTACTCTGAAGGAGTTTTCTGTTTTCAGAAGAGGCCACAATTTACTTCTCAGCATTATGAGGCCTTTCAGGATCAATATCCCTATGTGTATGAGGAACACCAACATTTGCAGAAATACACATACCTTAGCCTATAACAGATCTTTGCCACATGTTGAACTATTACCATAGGAGATTCCCAGAGTCTAAGGCACTAAATGTAAAGTCAATAGGCCACTCAAAGACGTGGGGAGGATTCATGTATTTCATCACTATCTCAGCTAGGTAAATGCACATCGGGCCTATAGATATGATTGGAAGTACATGTGTTGCCTCCGATGACAATACATGATGACTATATAGACAGTGATGCAGATGACCAACCTGAAGAAAGTGGGATCCAACAAGAACTCTCTTTCCGAACAAGAGTGGAATGATTATAGAGCCCCATTATCTACTTTTCCCACACCTCCACCTACAAGCTGTCCCGAAGATGGTATCAAATGTTTTTACAATATCCTACAGCGAGCCTCTAAGTGATTCTGTATGATTTTGAAGATTCAACATGGAAATCGGTCAAGTAAATTCTCACTGTAGAACACATTTAGAAAGAAGGACTAAAACTCATGAAGAACCCTACATCAGTGGCTGCAGTCATTCCACACCTTGATAAGAAATTTAGAGCTCCCAAGTGTTCACCAACATGTCTAACTGGGCATCTACATCCAGATTTGGTTGTGATGCTGGCAGCCCAGCGGAGATACAGGGATCCTTCTACACCATGTTAGGCACCACCGGACAAAAAGGCAGACGTGGGAATAAGATGGGGAGAAGCTTCCCTGCAATAGCAGCAACAACCATAATGGCATCTAATGCTTTAGCTATTTTTTAAAGGTATAACAGGCTGATATGATATGACATGATAGGCTTGCTAGAATTTCTGCCTGAGGATAAGAGGAAAGAAGCTTAAGAGATCCTACATGATGGTGAAAGGGCTTCATCAGAAGTAATTGATACACCAATGGATATTGCATCAACAGCCTTCAGATAGATGGCTAGTGCACCAGTCTTGTGCTGACAAGGATGGTTGAAGGCCACTTCCTTCTGTCCCGAACTTCAAGCTTGGAAGTTAGGCATGCCTTTTGATGGTGTGAACCTCTTTGGAAATCATGTGGAAGATGCCCTCCAGTCTATTAAATATGACACAGAGACAGCTCACTTATTAGGAGCTTTGCAACAGCACCAATTTCAGCCTTTTCATGGCGGAAGAGAAAGAGGCCAATTTCTGCATAGGCTCCTTCCAATTATAAAGATACCAACCGTATCCTCAATTTCAACAGTGTTTTTGCCAGCAGTACACCCCGCAGTAGCAATACAGAACAACTCAGGCAGCCACCTAAACAAGACAGCCAGCTCGTAAATGACTTACAGTGGGAGGAAAAAGTAACAAAACATCTAGATGCTAGTGACAGTTTTCAGGCTCTGGCCATATCAACTCTTCACCAACCTCATTGCAACTTATCCAGTAGGTACAATCATTGGAAGGATATCTCTTCAGACAACTGGGTGCTAGATATAATCCATCAGTGTCACACCCTCAAATTTGTTCAAATTCTCCTTGAAAGAGGTCAAATCAACATCTAGATCTGTTGATAAAGGAAATTTAATTGCCTTTTCCAAAGGAGCGATAGGGGACGTCCCATCTGTACATCACAACAAAGGATTCTATTCAAACTTCTTTCTAATCAAGAAGAAACCTGGAAAATAGAGGCAAGTTATGAATTTAAGGCATCTGGACACATTCATAAAGAAACAGTCAGCTACTAAACTTAGGGAATTATATGACATCACTAGATCTCCTGGAAAAGGACTTTGACATTCCCATAGACACAAAACATCAACAATACTTAAGATTTGAGGTGGCAGGATGTCATTACCAATTCAAAATTATTTATTTTAAATTTTGGTCAGCTCCAGAATTTTTTATTTTGACAAAGTATATGGCATAGGTAGTGGATGAAAGGCCATCAGGTATTCTTGTAATTAGATGACTGGCTTATTAAATGTCAGTCATCCTGCTCTGCAAAAAGATCTATGATGGCCGGTCTTTGATTGTTCACGGACCTAGGACTCAAGTTAAACAAGGAAAAGCTTTTCCTAATGCCGTCCAAATTGTCAACATTCCCGGGAGCGGTTTTGGACGCAACAACTTGCAAAGCATAACCCACAAAGGAAAGGGTTCAACATATAATAAAACTGGTGTCATCCCTGTCAAAAAGAAAGCCTACTTCTGTTCTGATATGCAAATCAATGCTTGGAATGATGTTGTCCTGCATTCTGTTGATTCCAAATTGCTGACTACCAATAAGGCCACTGCAGGAGCAAATAGACGCACAGTGGTTTCAAGATCACTGAGCTTCTGAGGACATGATCTTGATTACTCCAAGCATGAAGTTAGTAATGACATGGTGGGAGAGAGAAGACAACATTTCTCCTGGCCTGACTCTCATTCTCACTTAGCCTCACTTTATAATGACTACAGATGCTTCCTTAGAAGGATTGGGGGGCACATCTTCAAGATCTAGAAGTTCATAGCAAATGGATACCTCAAGAAGCAAAAAAACAAATCAACCTTCTAGAATTAAAGACAGCTTATTTAGGTCTTCAGTCCTTTCTACCCAGAATAAAAATGTTGACAGTTTCAGTAGGTACAAACAATACCACTACCTTGTTTTATCTAAACAAGCAAGGAGGAACGTAATCAAAGATACTGTTGATTCAAGCACAAAAAATTTGGAGGTGGAGTGTTCTTCTCAACATTGCCTTGTGAGTGGAACATGTTCTGGGAGTAGAAAACAAATGGGCTGATTTGCATAGCAGGACTACAAAAGAGAGTCACAAATGGGAGCTAAATCAATAACTATTGTTACAAATCTTACAGCAAGGGGGAACTCCAAATATAGACCACTTTGCAACTCTTCAGAACAAAAAATCCTCAGTTTGCAAGTAGGTTTCATCAGAGACATTCATAGGGTAACACATGTCTGATAGCTTGGACAGGAATGTTTGCTTATACCTTCCCTTTTTTCCTCTTTTTCCCAGGGGCCTTCAAAAATGAGGCAAGAACTGGGTTGTTTAATACTAATAGTTCTGGCATGTGGAAGGCAATATTGGTTCACAGGTCTTCTTCCCCTATCAGAATGTCCACATATTCCTCAAGCTGTTTTATCCAAAGATACAATCACTAAATGTACCAACATGGCCCCTCATGACAATGAATTTGGGTCCTTGAGCATTGCTCAAGAATGAAAAGAAATTTGAGAGAAATCCAGGGCAAATTCTACAGGGAACTCCTACAGTGCAAAATAAAAGAGACCCTGTTGCTATATGCAAAGAAAAACCTACATCTATTCACATCTTCTTCAGAACAGATTCCACAGCAGGCCTAGTTCACAGTTCAATCAAAGTTCACTTGGTGACAATCTCAAGGTTTTGTACAATGAGGGATAACGTCTCTCTCTGGTCTAACAGACTGGTCAAGGAATTTACAGAGGGTGTTTTTAGAGTTTTTCCTCTAGTAAAATCACCACCTGTGACTTGGCAGTTGTTTACAATTCTTTCACAAATGATGAGAAGTCTGTTTGATTCTATCCATAAAGCGGTATGTATATATATATATATGTATATATATATATAATTACCTAGTGGCGGTCGCTATATTTCTATAGGAAATAGTTTTTTGACTTGCCTATATCTTTGGCACTATTTGAAGAATCTTCACCCAATTTTCAAAAAAAAAGTATTGCGTGACTCTTGTTGCGCATGGAAAAGTTTGGGGTGATTCGTTAAGTGGAGGTCGAGAAAAAGGGGGTTAAAAACGGTTACGTTTGCCATGTTAATTTCCACAGGATTCTTTAGACCCAACTACAGGCCGAACCAATGGATGGAAATACACCAAAAAGCTAGCTGTCGGTAAGCAGATTATGCTTTCGCTTATTTGATGTGAATCTGTTCAGTAGTTTTTAAGATATTGAAGGGAAAAGAAATTTGTTTATCTCTGGCCGCTAATAATTTGCTAAATTCATGAATTTTTCACGAACACACATGTTCGCATAATGAATAAGGAACAGTGAATGTATGTTTTGTATAAGAAAAATAAGTTAGTGGAAATGTTATTGTATATCAAATGAGAACATATTTATTTGGGGAAAGACAACCCTATAGGGGAGAAAGCTGTATATGTTATGATATGATATGTATTTTAAATTGTGAGTGTTTTAGTGCATCCTATTTTATTTTATTTCAAATCAAGTGGGGACAAGATAAGTGCTTGTACAGGAGGGAATCTATTTGCTCATAGGTAAAATTGACCCCGTCCTTTCTGGTATATACAAGTAACTCTCCCTGTGGTTGTAAGAATGGTTGTTCACTTTATTCTAAGTAGTTGGCTATTCCCAACTCCACTTCTATTGGTTAATACTCCTCTCTACTCAAATTCAAGCATGTGAATCTATGAAAGATTCAAGAGAAAAAGCAAGTTACGTACCTGTACACTGTGGTTCCCTAGTATTGGTATCTTTCACAGATTCACATGCCACCCTCCTTCCTCCCCGCTGGGGCTCAACACTCAGGACAATCCTTTTATAAGATTTGGTGTACTCATGCTTGAAATCTGAAGTATTGGTGGCCTATACAATGAGAATTGGTTAAAAATGTCACTTCAGTTTGCCTATTGTTCTTAATCCTTCTCTATGCATTGCTTGTAATTAATTCAGTGGAATTCCAACCATGATAACAGGGAAGATTCAAGCATGTGAATCTGTGAAAGATATCAGTACTGGAGAACCACAATGTACAGGTAAAAATCTTGTTTTTACAAGCTATCCTGTGTGCATGTGTGTGCACAGACAACAGCAGTCTTGTAACTTGTTCATAAAGCAAAAGAAAAATCAATATAAAAAATTCTGCCGCACATGCACACATGTGCAGACGTCTTGTAATGGTTGAAGCTGTACTAACAGCAGATGGTAGTACTTTGGGTGGGGGGCAAGCATCATGCAAGGAGATGGAGATAAAATAGTCATTCATGCAGTGGAATGCAAGGATCTGGCTTAAGCAGTGGAAAGATACCACTATCACACAATGAAAATATGGTGAAAAAGGATGCTCATCCAGATGGGACAAAGAGAAGAATAGGGAGTCAAACTATCAAGTGAGAAACTGGAAGCTGAGATAATATAAGACAAGAAAGCCACGAAATCATGAACAAGGGTCAGTCCAAGAGTCCAAAGTAAGTATATTGGCTACAGTAGGTAAAACGCTGTCTGCAGGGGTAAACCTGAACATGCATTGCTGTCTTTCAGTATGAGCTTGCAGATGCACGGGTGCCACAAAGTTCACCGGTGTGTCATGAACTGTATGGTTTTCACAGTTGCATTTTAAACTTGATGTTAGCTGTCAGTAATAATTATAATAATATGTGGAGAACTCTCCATACAGGTGTTTGGAGAGACTTCAGTATAGTCAGTGGAACAGCATAACAATATTTAACATACAAAGTCAAGCAAGCACAAACCAAAACAAGGAAAACAAAGAAAGTTTGCATGTGTATATCACTGGGGAGGAAATGCAGTTGATAATTCTAAATAAAAACACAAAAGTGTAAAACATATAGCTGTTCCAATGACAAGAGCAGGACAGGTATGAGTGTTACAAAAAGCACTGCAACCCCCACAGGGCAAGTGTGCGATGTAACGGAGAATATAATTTTGGAAGTGTAGATTAAATTGCAGAGAAGAAAGTTTTGCATTGTCATTGTTCCCATTTTGTATTTTGTATTTTGAGGTAAGTACAGGAAAAAGGAAGATACAGATACAGTAAACAGTATGATGATTTAAGTGTAGAAGAGAGTATGGCTGTGGCACAACTACAAGAGATGACACGGTGTTCATGCCATCTTCTTAGAATGTTCATGCATTTTCCAGTTATTACAGTGTTGGTTAAGGTCCTCACATATCATTCACATATACAATAGTTAATGTTTGCACATTCACCTATTGTATATATATGTATAGTCACCCAAGAATTAAATAAATCATCATCATAGTTTACTGTATGAAGATGGTTCCAAGCACATGCAGGTTTATATCAGGTCTTGGAGCCATCTGACATTAGTGTGGACACTTCAATCCATGTCATCAGAGATAGTGCTTGCTGGCCTTGACTTTTAAACTACAAATCGTTGCATTTGGTGTATTGGTCTTAGTAGTTCAATGGAAGGAAATCCAGACTGCAATACCCAGAATGCAGTAGGTGATCACATGTGAGTGAAAGACTGGAAAAAGTGTCCGTGGTGACAGAGATTAAGATGGTCACTCAATCTGGCATGGTTATGAGTCTTTTACTTACAAGAAGCAGACAACCGTTCTACATACTGCAGTAAAAGTGAAGGAAAGGTAGCTGCTGTTGATACAAGGGTATCAGTTCCATTATGCTGTTTTTTAGAGGTGTTGTGTGTTTTGTAGAATAGCTGGGGGTACTCCCAGTGCCTTCCACACTTAGTTTCAAAGATTCAGTTGCAGACCAGAGTCTGGTTCGGCATGTAATAATTAGTAGTATTTTTGGGTCTGTTTGATAGGTAGGTGAAGTGTCATAGTCAGAAACTGAGTTCTGTTTTATTTACTGGAAGTAATGCGGTTGCTCATGTGCTTTGAGAGTGGAGTATGCTGATATGACACAAACTCGTGCTCAGTATCTGAAAGCAAGGTTCAGTGTTTACAACTTTAGAAACTGTCTCTGCCCCATTCCCTCACCACCCTCAACAGAGACAGTGGTGCTGCAACATGATTATAAGAAGGAACATATGGACAAAGAATGACTGATTCCCAGGGAGGAAACTTAATCATATTCACAAGATAGGGGTAAGCCTTTCTCTGATCTCAAGAGTACAATGACATATTTATCTGTTTTGAAAATATTTGGCTATCAAGTGCCATACCCCAAGGACAGTCCAGTCGTTGTTCATGGGAATTCCCCTGTTCAGTCTTTGATGGTGGCTGAAGCAACCCTGGGGATAAAGTATCATGCATAAGAAATAAAATTAGCTGGATGCATAGTGGAAGAACATTTAGCAGCCTGGAGGTCTTTCCATGCCGCAAGCCACTGCAAACTCCGTCATGGACAGTGCAGTCTTCAGTTCTAGTACACACTTTACCACTGTCTCTCTTTCTCCCCCACTACACCAAAGAACAGTATTGGTTCATATTTATGCTTACAAATCATCACTTGTGTCTGGCAGGATTGGTCACTTATTTTAAGCATTTCTTTCTTGGTTTACACAAAGAAATATTTATTTGATCACATTTACTTAAACATACTTAAGTTCCTTTTACTATTTAGTCAAATTGTGTTCAATAGAAAACCTTTCTCCTTTGTAAAGTCATTGAATCATGATAATTAGTGTTGTTATTAAAGCACAATTTAAACCAGTGTTGTCACTGAAGAGAAAGGTACTATTCTTAGGTAGATGTGAACAATGTGCATAAGCTTTGTATCCTTACTTAATGTGAAAGGAGCCAGTGGATAAACTCGGCTGACACTTTACCTCAAGTTGTATGCTGTGGTGGACAGAAGAAAGAGTTTTGATGCCCTGAGACCAATAGTTCCTTTAGCAACATATATTTTCTGTGATTTCTTTTTTAGAAAAAACAGTACACAGGTAAAACAATTAAAGCTGTCTAAAAGGCTCGACCTAAAGGATCATAATACAACACCCAGCGCTTGCTTAATTTCTGTTGTGCAGCAAATTCCACAGAAACTGCGTGGCAGTTAGAGCTGTTTACGAAATAAATACACTACAAAGTGTAAGTGGTGCACCTTATTGTCAATGGCAGTTCCCTCCATTTCTCTGTCTGCTGGAGGGCATTGTATTGCCGTTTGTAATATTGTATAATCCAGTATTGTGCTCCAGTTCTTTAAAAACACATAGGGATCATTTACATGTACCAACAATGATCGATGTGGGGCAATAACTCTTGCATACTGGTGATATTTGCTCACTTAATTGTAACATAAGAGATTAACTTCATCCTGCCATGAGACTGAAATAGAATGCAATAAAAACAAGTGTCTGCAAAGCCAATAAGTTTGGGTTTACTGTGTTAACACATACATCATAAGCACATTAAAACCAAAACCTAATGATGTGCTGACTGTTGAAGGCTCACTTGCCTTCAATAGTCCTGTTTTTGTTTCTATTTCAGTATAGCCCATGGTCAGTTTCAATGCTATAGAAAGAAAGCAAAGACTGAAATGAAGTTACACTTGTCACTCAGTCAGCTTTCTTTTGACATAGGATCTGAAAAAGACATCACTAAAGGCAAGGGCGACGTCAGTAAAGCCGCCTTTCATTTCCATGAACAACAGAGAACATCCTGGTTCTGGCAGAACTTGGGAAGCCACTGGGAGGGAAAGGAGAGTGGAGGGAACAAAGACCACATAGGGGAGGGAAATACAAGCAGCAGTCGGGGGAGACAAGCACACAAGGTAAAAAAAGGAGGTTTAGGAGATACATACAAACAGGTGATAGAAGAGGTTAAGAAAGGGTGCACAGGGAAAGGGGGCATGGGTGGGAGAGATACAAGAGGATGGCGACAGGGCGAATGACTAGTTGGACTCGGAGCATTTAACTATGAGCATGAAAACCCAAGGTGTCTTTTGCCAGTCCCAGCTAGGTTGGGTCATCTGGTTCTTTACAAAGTCTTGTTTTTCATGCTTCAAGCGGCTCATTATTTTGCAGTATGGTATAAACTTTTGAATGATGCTATACTATGTTTATCAAGTTTTCTGTCACCATAGATGTGATTTTCTTGCCTTTTCCATAATTTTCACATTATTTGACATTTTTGCAAATGGATAAAACATACCACTATTCAATGAGATATCAGTTGCCAGTACATTAGATTAAGTGCATCACACAATTTTTGAAGAGTCAATGTAATCCCATTTATTTTGTATTTTATACTCTGATATATGATAGGGAAAATACCCATTAGTAGTCAAAAGTGCTGTTTAAGTGATAAAACTACTGAAGCCATTTTTTTGTAAAAAGCATCAGTACTGCCTGACCCTGATGAAAATGAGGATAGTAAAAATGTAACACTTTCTTTTTACAGGTTTGGAGTAAAGATTCACAAGTTCCATGATTTCTGTTATTTTTTAGAAGCCACATTTTTTCATTTGGCATGGAGCTACTCTTTTGAAATAAAACAATGTGTTGAGAAATGAGTGTCCTGTTTTGGGGTATTAAGAGTTTGGTTCACAATAAGAATTCTGACTACGTCAAAACCAGGTCGTCTCACAGGAGATTGAACAAGCCCAAGGCAGCAGCATTGATTTAGGAGTACAGCAGTTTGTAAACTGATTGTGTCAGAGATGCACGCATAGTTCTACAGAACTCCTTAATAAATAAATAACTAGAAACAATATACTCCGTGATCAGTGTTTCAGACGGATACAAGACCTTGAAAATGTCGTTTTTCAAGAGTTTTCAGCAAAACTTGAACCTTCCATCCATGTCGTCTATTGTTGACTCTCTTAGCAATGCTGTGGATGACTTGACAAGCGCAGTTGGGGAGGTTAGTTACAATGTGACGGATTCTGTCACTGAGCATGTAACAACTATGATACACAACCTTCGGACAGAAGAAGAGGAAACAGCCACCAAAGCACAAGAAGAGAAAGCTGTCATAGACGAAAGCACAGCCTCCCCTGAAACACTGAAAGCTTCTAACAGCAAAGAAATGAGACCTTTTACAGGAGACAATCCGATTGCTTACAGTGAGAATGTGGACCCAGTAAAGCATCAAGACTATATTCGTGAAAAAGAACCTGCCTTAAAGCACTCAAATGAGCATCCAGAGAAGGAGAAATCAAAAAAATCACGGCTAAAGCATTGCAATAATGTAGAAGAGGATGACGAGGTGGACAAAACTAGCAGCCACGCACATAAAACGCAGATCTCTGAAAACAAAAGATTACAGGAGCAGAAAAACCATGATGTAGTAGATAATAGAGGAAAGAAAAATGAAAACAGTTCTAAACCTAAACAAACACCTTTAGAAGTGTGTGGGAAAACTGTGACGGAGGAGTGTGCTAAACAAAACAAACGCAGAAGCGAGCACGACACCCCATCCAAGGATCAAGTGCCCAGGAAAGCCCAGGAGCCGAAAGGATCCTCATCTAGAGGGGCAAATAATTCACTAGCGAAAGATGACACTTCAAAAGAGAAGTTACAAGACTCAAGTCTTAAAAAAACACAGGATCATTCTGGGGATTCTGCCAATGATGCAAAGATCACGAAGCGCAAAACTGCTTCAGACAGCAAAGGCGGATCCTTAAATATTAATGACCCACATCCGTCGAACGCAGCTGTGAAGGAAAGCCAACAGCGAAACCATAAAAATCGGACTCATTCCAATGATTCGGAGAGAAGTTCGAAAAAACCAAAGGCAAAAAATAATACGAAGGCTCCTGATAAAGGTAAAGAGGACATCGAACTTTGGTGACGCTCACCTTTCCATCTCCTTTTCCTATGCACAACTTCAATATCTGAACTATTTTTCAACTCAAGTTATCGTGTGCTTCGGTTCAGCCACTGCTCTGCTCTGCCTTGACTTTAATTCTTTTTCCTTACCTTGATAACTCAATAGAAAAAGTGCTTTACTCTTTATCTCTAATTCTTTCGTGTGATAAAACGTTTATGTGTTTCTTGAGATTTATTTGCAAACTATGTTTGACAGTTTTTTCCAAGTATAGTATTGGATGTTAACTTTGGAAAAAAATAATTGCTAGGTTCTTCTCTGATGATTGCTTGCATCTTACATTTGTTTTGGAAGACCATTAATTTATCTCATGTACAGTTTATTTAAAAATAATTTGTACGTTCTCCTGGAAATGAAAGATCGTGCTATATAAAGGTATGGGATTAAAAAGGCATGTGCTATCATCGCATCCAGTGTCAGGCCCACACAAGCCCTCTCAACATGCTGAATGCAAATGTGCCCCGATTACAGATTACTTATGTTTTTGACAGATCTTTTGTTCCTGTCTATAGACTTTTCTCATATTTAATCTGCCCCATTCACTCCACACTTGATTGTCGTTACTTAATTCAGGTCCTGAAGGCCAAAAAGTCCAGCAGGTGACACAATCATAGGCCCATATTTATACTTTATATATATAAATATAATTTTATTTTGTAAGTTTGAGCCGCTTTTGTGTCACAAAGTGACGCAAATGCGGCACAAAAAAATAATAAATATGGGCCATAGCCTTTGGAGCCAAGGTGAATCATTTTGTTTACGCTTGTAAAATGTGCCTGCTCTTTTTTCAGAGGACACTGAACACACCCCTTAAAACACGTTATTATTGGGTCTCACTCCATCAAAAGAGTTCGAACATTTTCTCTCAAGAATACAAAAAGAATATAGGCAACTTTTTCAATAGCTTCCAGCCCCCGTGATTCATACTACCTAGAACCTGCCCTTCACTTAGTCGAAATGGGAACCTCTCCTGTATGAGAAACACTGGGGGCTACGTAAGTTGCTTATACAATATAAAAAGTGCACTTCCTGCTGCCTTCAAGGTCAAAGTCCAGGACACAGCAGAGGTGCTAGAGTGACCAGCCACCTATTTATGTCTATATCTAACTTGACCCTAAAAATGATTTTCTTGTCTCTTGGCCGGCTATAATTGAACCTATTTTCTTGTCACCTAAGGCTATTGTATTGGACGACTTTAACTTCCATTTAGAAGACAACCAGGACCCTTCAACAAGGGAATTTCTGTATATGATGTCAAATTTAATCTGGTCCCTTACGGACTTGTCCGCAACCCATCACGGAGGCCATACATTGGATGGCATTTTTATACGACACAGTTGCCTGACCAGCCTTGGCAATACAGCCTTGGATTGGACAGACCACCATTTGCTGACCTTTAGGGCAGCTTGGCCTATGGCTAGCATTAAGTTGCCCACAGTCTCTAGGTTAGGCAGGAAATGGCATGAGGTGGAGGAACACAGCTTAGCCTTGGCCCTGAAGTCTGGATGGAGCCATGCCAGAGGGCGGGGCCTCTCCAACTTGGAAAACTTTGACGCTGGGCTCAGGGCAGCCATTGATAGGCTCGCCCTGCTGGTGAAGCTTAACTCCAGGGTAGGGCAGTCCCCTTCCTCCCCCTGGTACTCAGAGGAACTTAAGAATCTTCAGAAACTCTATCGACGGCAGGAACGCAGATGGAAGGCCCATAAAACAGCAGGGGAGAGAGTCAAGCTCAGGACCACTCTTAAGAACTATAAATCGGCTATGAAAAAGGCTAAAACTGAATATGTTTCCAGCAGAATCAGGGAAGCACAAAATGGAGCCAAAGAACTCTTCAAAGTAGTCTATACTTTGACCCACCCGCCGGTTTCTTCCTGGCTTGAGAACTCTCCCACTTTTTGCCAAAGAGTTGCAAACTTTTTTGAGAATAAAATTCTCCAGCTGTACTCGTCTTTCGTCTGCCTCCCTTCGGAAAGCGACGGAGGCGATGTGGATGGCTCGCTTTCCTCTGTTTCTAGTGTAATATTGTCTGAGTTCTCCCCCTATCTGCCAATAGAATTTCAGAATTATAGGAAGGGGTTAAGTCTGGCTCACCGAATGATCTTTGTCCTCCTAGGATATTAAAATTAGCATCTAACTTGGTTTCTGCTGCCTTGGAACGTCTATTTAGAAATTTTAAGGGAAGGGTTCTTCCCTCCCGTTTGGAAGGAATCCATTGTAATTCCTCTTATTAAGAAACCTACCGGGTAACCCAATGACTTGACCAATTTACGCCCTATCTCCCTGTTACCCACCATGGCCAAAATATTAGAAAAACATCTTAATATTGAACTGGACGCTTTTCTCCATGCAAGTGGCGCTCTTGACCCATCTCAACATGAGTTTCGCCAAGCTCACAGCACAGAGTCTGCCTGTTATCTACTGCTGACATTATTCGGAGAAAAGTGGATCCTTGTCTTATTGGATCTTTCCGCGGCGTTCAACACATTTCGCCCCAGCTCCTGCTCCAGCGGCTTTATCAGGCGTGAGTAAGAGGCAAGGCGTACGATATCCTGAAATCTTTTCTGATGGACAGATCTAATATGGTGAGCTGTGGTGATTTTAAGGCCACACCTTTCCAACTTCCCTGTGGTGTCCCACAAGGGTCGTCGCTCAGCCCTACTCTGTTTAATCTCTATGTCGCTCCTCTGGCCAAACTAGTTCGCTCTTTTGGCTTCCATGTGGTATCCTACGCAGACGATACTCAGTTAATCATCCCTGTGAATCAGAATTGGGAGGAGGTGGCAGACAGATTCCATGACTGCATGCGTATGATCAATAGCTGGATGAGCCATAATTGGCTCAAAATGAACGGAGACAAGACTGAAATTCTTTTCCTGGGCATGGACGCTAGTCCATGGAGTTCACGTTGGTGGCCTACATCTTGCAACGTTTGCCCAACACCGAGTTTGTCGGCCAGGAATTTAGGTATCACATTCAACAGTAATCTTTCTTTTGAGCAACATGTCAACCAGACGGTTAGATCATATTATTGGTCTATGAAAATGTTAAAGAAAAGATTTCCTTTTCTTCAGGAGGAACTTAAATTGACTGTTATTTTAGCCCTGGTCATTTCTAAATTGGACTATTGCAACACTCTCATGCTGAACATTAGCAAGGCCGCCGTTCATAGACTTCAGCTCATTCAGAACGCCGTGGCTCGCCTGGTTTTGGACCTACCTCGTGCTGGTTCGGCCAGTGGGAGCCTTAAACGACTCCACTGGCCACCTGTTGAAAAACAGATCAAATTCAAAACATTGTGCCTTAGATATAAAGCCTATCATCAGGAGGGCTGTGCCTACCTGAGGTCTGTTTTACAGCCCTATCTGCCATGCCATCAGCTTAGATCGGCTAATTCACAGCTGGTCTCTGTACCCCTCTGTCACCGGGCTAGATGGGGGGACAAAGCCTTTTCTGTAGTGGCTGCAAAACTATGGAATACTCTTCCATTCCATATTAGGCTGGACAAGACTTATCTCCGCTTTAGGAAACAACTCAAAACCTAGTTGTTTTCGTGTTAGGCAGTAGGTCTCCCCGCTTGTTCTCTGTGGTTCTCTGCCTTGATCTGGGCTAGGTGGGAGCCCTGACTTACAGTTGTTTTCCCCCCTAGCGCTTTGATGCTACGGCTGGAACACGCTCTATAAATACGACAATACAATACAGTACAATACAATACAATTATAACTACTGGTATGAGTTCTTGTAGCATTACTTTAAGCTATATATTGATGGCAACCAATTTAAATTTAGCAGCCTCACCTCGGAAGCACTTAGAGGGCTGCAGAAGATTTCTCTTCCTACCCACTTCCCTAGCCTTTGGTGGTGGTTCCTAATTCAGCAGCTAACTTTCCAAAATCAGTGGCTTTTCTTGACAGGCCTTTCTTCATGGCATTTGTGAGGATGGCAGTAGCACTGTGGTATTTGAGACATCTGTTGATACCAGAAAGGTCAAACGAGCAAGGAGCAATTCCACATGCCAGATACCTCTTACTGCTGGCAGCAGTACCATGCACTTGAAAGAAATATACAATTTCTCTCACAACTTCTACAAAGCACTAGGGGCGCTTCTGGATTCCAACGCAGATTGCAGATTACATTGCCACAGTGTAGATCATCGGATTCCTTCTTTGTAATAGATTTCTTATTAGAGTAGCTGGCTTATGAAAGCAGGCACTTGTGTACAGATAGGGTCTCAAGTGGCGTTCACCCTTACTTTTTTCAACTGTTTGTGTGGAACAGTAAGAATCTATGAGGTCCTTCAGTAGCAGTTTGAAGCATAAAATGCCCACATAGATACGTATTTGCAAATATAGAAACTGTGCCAGTATGGTGGAATGTTATGTTTTAAGCTTCATTCCAAGGTTCTGCTGTTGTCATGTAAGCATATGTTCCATATGGAATGAGGACATGCAAGGATAACAGCTGACACGGAGAGGAGCCGATGTGTAACCTGTGAGGCTTCAGACAATAAAATTATGTACTACAGTATCCAATTTGTGGTCCTTTAACACAACATGGGATTTCTACATTTGACAAAATATGTCAAAGATAGGATTGTGGGTATTTCCGGAATGCCTTCACTACAAAAAAGTTGAACAGCAATGCACACATTTGTACATATGTGGGTGTTCATATGTCTCTTGCACGTAGCAGTTTAACAAACTGGAATCATTCAAAGTTATTCTTTGGAAGGGCAGGGGCAAGAGTGCTCACAGGCTGAGAATGAGAGTAAAAGCCCCAATTTTAACAGCCATGGCGATGTGGCTTCTCTGAAGGAAACGTATTTTTTCAATGAAAGTCACAAAAAGCTAATAGATATTTCATCAGGTTTACGGGTACAAAATTTTCCATCTGGTGTAAGTTCAGTATGGGTAAAAGTTAGCACTGAAAGGAATCTGCTACTGATTCCTTTATGAATCCCATGAATGCTGGTAATTCGCCCAAAATGTAGGAATAAGCCTGTATGAGTTACTTTACTTAATTCCAATCTGAAACTTTACTTTAACTCAGGCTGTTCACAAGCATCTGATTGTTTTTGTGTTGGGGGTCTTAACAGAGTCAGAGCATGAGTTGTGTGCCATCGGTATAGGAGAGAATATTGATGTTGTATGCATGGCTGACACTAGCCAGGTCGCTCATGTATGTGTTGAAGAGAGGGGGCTGAGCGAGGAACCAGGTACTTCACCAATGAGTTTGAGGGCTTCAGCGGCATCAGTTGTCAGGCTGACAGCTTGTGCCCTATCCATTAAGAAGGAACGGATTTCAAGAAAGTTCTTCCTTGAATGTCAATCTCATGCTGGTGCCTGATCAGGATTGGATGTGAGACCATGCCAAATGGTGTACAGAGGTCTGATGAAGGCAGCCATGTCTCCTCTGTCAAGGAACATTGGGATTTTGTCTGTGGTAGTGATGAGTGCTGTTTCTGTACTGTGGTTGCTGAGGAGCTCTTGGTTGCTGAGCTAGTTGGTGAGCAAACTGTTAATTAGTTTCTCTAAGACCTTTTCTGGATATGGTAGGAGGGAAACGGTTCTGTACTTGGACAGCGTGGATGGGACAGTGGATGGTTTCTTGAGCAGGGACACGATGGTGGCATAAACCCAGGTGTCTGGGAATGTGGCTGAGTCAATAGAGATGGGTGTTAGTAGTTATAGGAGGCTGGCCTGGCATGTGGTGGGTACCTGTGGTACCTTATACGAGGCCCAGGTATCCTTTTTTAGTGTAGTGTAGTCAGTGTCTAGAAGCCAGGCTCTCTAGA
This sequence comes from Pleurodeles waltl, assembly GCF_031143425.1. Lineage (NCBI taxonomy): Eukaryota > Metazoa > Chordata > Amphibia > Caudata > Salamandridae > Pleurodeles > Pleurodeles waltl. The sequence continues at coordinate 228,530,355 of NC_090444.1, read as the reverse complement.
GGTAGTTGTGGATGAGCAGCCAAGGCTTATCTAGGAGACATGCAAAGCTCATGAAATACCACTGTAGTCACACACAGTACTTAAACACATGAAAGAAAACACTCAGTGTTACAAAAATAAAGGTACTTTATTTTGGTGACACAAATACCAAAAATATCATAGAGACTATACTCCCTTAGGAGGTAAGTAATACACAAATTATATATAGTAGTGTACAGACATAGGCATAAAAACAGTTAGAAAACAGTGCAATTAATGAAAATCACAATAGTGATAAATAGCCCTAGGGGGAGCACAAACCATATACTAAAAAAGTGGAATGCGAGAGTTGGTCCCCACCTAGGTAAGTGGAGTGTGTAGGGGGGAGTTGGGAGTAGCAGGAAAGCCCAAAGGTAAGTACCACAACACACCCCAGCAACCAGGAGAGCAGGAGTTAATCACTGTAAATTCCCCAGAACACCCACTTGGAAGAAAAGAAGAAGAATGCAAAGCCCAGAAGAGACTGCAAGACACCAACAGTGGATTCCTGTGAGAGGACCTGTGGAAGAAGGGGACCAAGTCCAACAAGCACAACAGAGTCCAGGAAGAGCAGGAGCCCCTACCCACCAGACTGAAGGTGCAAGAGATGAGTCGACGGTGAAGAAGGAGAGTCAGTACTGCACCCATAGAAGACGAAGTCGAATTCCTGGAGGATGAAGGTGATGTCCCACGCTGGAAGGAGGATTGCAGTTAGGTTTGTGTCTTTGGATTCCACCAACAAGCCTTGGCACATGCAAAACTCGCGATTGGAAGAAAGTGGAGCTGCCAGGGACCAGGAAGGACCAGGTGGAATGTACCCAGGAGGGGGAACCAGAGGGGGCCCTCAGCAACACAGATAGACCAAAGGAGCACAGGCAGCACCCACAGGAGTCCCACAGGACAGGGACACGAAAGTCGAAGAAGGATCCCACGCAGCACTACGAAAAGGGATCCCACGCCGCCGGAGAGCCACTCAGGGAGCTGAGCGCCACAGGATGGAGTGCTGGGGGCTGGAGCTTTGAGATGCCTGAAGATCCCTTGGAAAAGATGCCAACAAGCCTTGGCAGCTGCAAAGGATGCAGGGGATCCACGCAGCCAGTCATTGTTGCAGTTGGTGCCTGCAGATGCAGGGGAGTGACTCCTTCATCCCAAGGGAGATTCCTTCTTCTTTCTGGTGCAGGCTGAAGACAGGCTGTCCTCAGAGGATGCATGAACGGGGAAATGTTGCAGTTGCTGGAAGGAGCCTTGAATGCAATGTTGCAGGAGGCGTCTTGCTTCTTTGTTATAGCTTGTCGGGTCCTGGAGCGTCCAGATTCAGTTTCTTCTGTCAGAAGTCGAAGTGGAGGTTGCAGAGGAATCCTGATGGAGTCTTGCAAACTGAATCTGAGGAATCACCCAAGAGAGAGACCCTAAATAGCCCTGAAAGGGGTATTGGTCACCTAGCTGGGTGACCGCCTATCAGGCGGGGGCCCTGACGTCACCTGCTGGCACTGGATACTTAGATGATCCCAGAGTTCCATGCCAACCTTGAATCCAAGATGGCAAAATCCAGGGACCCTCTGGAGGAGTTCTGAGCACCACCCCTAGGGTGGTGATGGACAGGGGAGTAGTCACTCCCCTTTCCTTTGTCCAGTTTTGCACCAGAGCAGGGACTGGGGGTCCCTGAACTGGTGTAGACTGGTTTATGCAAGGAGGGCACCAAATGTGCCCTTGAAAGCATTACCAGTGGCTTGGGGAGGCTACCCCTCCTAAGCCTGAAACACCTACTTCCAAAGGGAGAGGGTGTAATACCCATCTCCCAAAGGAAATCCTTTGTTATGCCTTCCTGGGCTTAAGCTACTCAAAAAACATGAGGGCAACTATCTGTGAGGGGGGAGCAGCTTGGGCTGCCAGGAAAACCTCAGAAGGCTGTAATGGCAATACTGGGGGTCCTCTAAGGAGCCCCCAGACTGCATGGAATCCTACAACCAATGCTTGCAAAAGCATTGGGGTATGATTTCATCATGTTTGATACCAAACATGCATATGTTCGGAGTTACCATTATGTAGCTGAACATAGGTATTGACCTATTTCCATTACAAGCGTAAAATGGCATATCCGCACTCAAGAAGTCTAGGAACATGGGCCTGGAGTTTGTGGGGGCACCTCTGCGGGTGCAGGGGTGCCTTCACACACAGGTACTTTGCACCCTGCCCTCTGGGCAAGAAGGCCTGCCATAGGGGTGACTTGTAAGTGACCTGGTGCAGTGAAAAGTGGCAGTGAAAGGGTGCTTGCACCTTCTCACACAGGCTGCAATGGCAGTTTTGCAGAACCCTTTGCTTGGGCTTCCTATGGGTGGCAAAATATATGCTGCAGCCCATAGGGGTCCCCTGAAATCCCAATGCCCTGGGTACCTGGGTACCATATCCTAGGGACTTACAGTGTGCCAATTGTGGGATGAAATACAGAGTTTTGGGAGCGAGCATAATCACTGGGAACCTGTTTAGCAGGATCCCAGTGAATACAGTCAAAACCACTGTCATCAGGCAGAAAAAGGGGGTAACCATACCAAGAAAGATGGTACCTTCCTCGAAGTGGTTCACTGATTGGTAGAAGTCCTTTGGTGAAGGCATGGTGGGGCAAGGATAAGGTGGAACACTCAAGAGGATGGTCTTCATGGTAGCAGCAATTTAAATGGTGGAGACGGTGGGCTAGGAAGCAGGGTTTGTTTTTCTGCCCTGGTGGGAAGTTGAGTTGCAATGGTGATGGGGTCAAGTTCAGGGTCAAGATGCTGTATATGGAGGTGATTCTGTTATGTTACATAAGAATTCCAGGAGCTTATTGCAAAGGACTTGTGAGGGGGTGATGTTGCTTGAGGTGGCAGGAGGCAAGGTGAAATCGGCACAGTGAAATCTTTGATGATGGTGAAGATTTCCTTACTGCTCTTATTACTAGGACCACTTCGTCAAGCTAAATCTACATACAGAAATCTGTGTACATTTAGATATATGCCTGTAGGTAGGCATAATTCTCTATTCACTAACTCTGGGGTTGATTCATAAAGGTACATTTTCATGTGCTGATCTACTCACACATAGATCTACTCCTACATCAAGATGTGCCTCCCCACTTTTGCTATTCACCATTTCCAAGTGGAGATTTACATCTGGATGTAGACATAAGAGCCTCCACCCCTCAAATGAAGAGGTGGAGACCACTATGACTTAATTTATGAGTGTAAAGTTATTATTAGTAACTTTGAATTTGTTTCTGGAGATAACCAGCCTCTGGCTTAGATCTCATTGGAAAATGTAGAGACATTTAATACAATTTATTTTTTAATAGATACAATTAGTTAAATGTAAAAAAAGTTAAATAATTGTAAACAAATAATATTAACCTAGGACTACTCAAGGAAAAATGCAATACATTACCCCCTAAAATTTACGTAATATTTTTGGCTGTTTTTTTTAACTAATACTTGTTTTATTTCATTTACTTATTATTTTACATTTGTATAATATAGTTTATATGGGTATCTGCAATGCTTTAAGTGGTATGACCATTAGTTTATTTTTATTTTACGCATTGAGATTTGTGCTGGTAGTGTTATTCCCTTCATCTATTGATTTTGTTTGTGATTCCCTTGCTGTATAGTTGAGTGGCCATGTGTGTTGTTCGACTTATTCCACGGCTTTGCAAGAGTACATTTGAGCCTATGTGTACCTGTTAGAAATGTGGTCTCTAGTTGGCAGTGGTTTGCACCCTGTCCAAGTAGGGACTCTCACTCATGTCAGGGAGTCACACAGCTAAGATAACCCCTGCTCACCCCCTTGGTAGTTTGGCTCGAGCAGTCAGGCTTATCTCAGAGGCAATGTGTAAAGTATTTGCGTACACACACACACACACACACTAACACAGTGAAAACATCTCAAGAGTACTCCACACTAGTTAATAAAAATAGCCGATATGCACAACATAAAGAAGTAAAGGTATGAATTTTCAAAGATTAAAAATGTAGTAGAGCACTTAGAAACACAATAGCTCCCACGTGGGCTATCACAAAGGCTTGGCGGAGTCATTTCCAACAGTCCGTTGCCACCCGCAAGAGAGCGCGGGACAGCTACTGAGTCCTATAGACCCCGGTTACAAATCCTTGGAAAACGATGAGGAAATAAAGATGTTGCATTGTTTCGGGATGGTGAGGTGTCACGGAAGCCGGTGCGGCATTGGTTCCTTACTGCCACCGGGGAAGTGAGGCGTTAGTTCCTTACGGTTGCAGGGGAGGTGATCCGGCATTGGCAGAGATGTGTGGGTTCCTTACAACAAGGCAGGGTCAATGAATCTAATAGGTGAAGACGCAAGACATAGGCTTTGCAGTGTTGTGATCACACCACGGGGCCCCAGATGCTGCAGTGTATTTGGAGTCAGGTGTCATGGATGCCAGTGACAAAGCACTCTAGACTCACACTGTGGCAGGATTCAGAGGTGCTGTGGTGGCATCAGGGTTGTAGGTTGTGGTCATTGCACTCAGCAGGGACCATGGCTGTGGTGCAGGTAGCGGCTCTGGGTCTCGGCGGCGCCGGTTCCGAAGTCATTCTGGAAGTTGATGTATTCGTTTTTTCCTGGTTGCACCAGAACTCACTCCCAAGGCCCGAGGATCTGGATTTGACACCGCTTGGCAAGTCAGGACTCTCAGCAAGAGAGCCCAGGTTCTGGCAGGTGAAGTCTTTGATTTCCCTGAGACTTCTTAACAGGAGGCAAGCTCAGTTCAAGCCCTTGGAGAACCTTGGAAAGCAGCATCCAAAAACCAAACTCCAGTCCTTTCACTCCCATGACAGAAGCAGCAAGCAGCAGGCCAGCACAACAAAGCAACAGGCAGTGTGTCAGTCCCTCCTACAGCATCCAACTATTCTTCCTGGCAGAATGTCCTCAGTCCAAAAGTGTTCGAGCTATGTGGTGTCACAGGTCCTGTACTTATACCCATTTCTGTCTTTGAAGTAGGCAAACTTCAAAGAGAAGTCTTTGTAGTGCACAAGACCCTCCCTTCCCTGCCCTAGCCCCAGATACACTCCAAGGGGTTAGAGACTGCTTTGTGTGAGGATAGGCACAGCCCTCTTCAGGTACAAGTGTCAGTTTCTCCCACCGCACTAGCTCAAGAAGACTCATCAGCCTAGTGATGGGCCATCAGGATATGCAGGGCGCACATCAGGTCCCTTTGTGTAACTGTCTAGAGTGAATGCACAAACAGTCCAACTGTCATCCTGACCCGGATGTGTATTCAGCAGACAGGCATAGAATGGCTAAGCAATAAAATGTCCACTTTCAAAAAGTGGCATTTTACAACTTACAATTAAAGAACAACTTCACTAAAAGATGCTGTGGGGCAGCTGGGCTTGCAGAAGCCACCTCACTTTTTGCCCCCATTTTAGCTGACACTGGTGTTTTCTGACTCTGACTGGGCCCTGGGCACTGCTAACCCATCCCAGGGCCAGTGCTCTGTTTAAAATGGTATATGCAAATTAGACCTAATTATAATTGGCTCTGACAACCTACCTATAAGTCCCTAGCACATGGTAGGGCATGCAGGTTTAGGGGCCAGAGTATAGTTAGTGCACGCATAGGTGCACTGCTGTGGTGTCCAGTGTCATTGTAAAGGCAGGCCTGCCTTGCTGGCTGCTTTTAATTTAAAATTAACCCCAAATTCGACTTTGGAATTAAAAGTACTTTGAAGACTCAAACTACCTTATTTTGGCATATATACATATAAGCCACCCCTAAGGTCTGCCCTAGGTGCCCCAAAGGTTGGGTGCGGTGTAAATATAAGCAGGGGCCTTATAAAAGATGTTGTAAATGCCCCGGAGAGGGAAAAACAGACACATTAGTTTCCCCCCATTGTAGTCAATGGGCTCCATAAGCTAACTTTGGGAGACTTTATTTTAAAATACTAAAGTCTTATTTCCAATAGAGATGAGCTAAATATAACATGTATGGTACCAAATTAAATGTTATAATAAATCCAACAACTTGCCAATGTTGAATTTAATATAACTAGCCAAGGGAAAGAGTTTTAATACTTTTTCTGAAAGTTACCAAATTCATCCCTTTAGTGCTCTTTCCTGATTGGCCAGCCCCTGGAAGCCTGAGTCAGGCTAGCTTAATGAGGTGTGAAGTGGTCTAGGATGAGAGAAAGGAAGCATCTGGTGGGCAGAGAACTGCTGCAGCAAATGGCAGAGCAGAATAGGGGAAGAGCAGCAAAACTGGTCTTCAAAGGAGAGAAAGTCACTTGGGACAGAAACTGGACCTCTCCCATTTTCTGCTCCCTCTGATAGATGGGAGCCCCACCGATTAGATAAGGAGAGGGGCTGGAAGGGGTGTGTTAAGGGAGACATAGCCACACCAGTGGGTGGAGTCACCCAAGTCTAACCTCCAAAAGATGAATTTTTGCCATCTTGGATTTTTAGAGAATGTTGCTTTCTGGGATTGGTTTTTGCCATATGTCACAGGATGTGGTCACCCCAGAGGATGGTGGCCTGCACCCCATTGGACAGGAGCACCCCCTGCTTCTCACCCCAGGAGCATGGATAAATATGGCAAAGCTGCCTCACAATTCAGATCTCTGATAGAAGAAGATACTGGAGAAGAAGGAGTGCCCTGCTAGACCACTGGCCTGCACGTGGAGACTGCACTCACAAGGCTTTCACCAGCTGCAGACTTTGGGCTTCACCAATAAAAGGACTTTGCATTGCTTCTGCAACTCCAGAAGTGGACTCCCTGTAAGCTACAGGTATAAAGGGGCTGGCCAGAGTCCCCTGCATCAAGTCCTGCAAGAATAGCCCAGCTGCCCAACATCCATTGCCCATTTGATGAGTCTGACCAGCTGTATTCTGGGAACTGTAGTCCAAACTTCCAAGGAACAACTCAGAGCTTCTGGAATCTTGGATCAAGTTTGTGGACACTTCAAGGAACCAAAAAGGGCTTTTGGAAGAAGATCCAGACGTTTGAAGCAACTTTGGAAAAAAGCTCCATGAGTGGACCGACCCGACATCTGAAGTCAAGCCGGCTACCTTCAACCGCGACCTGGCCTGAATTTTCAGGTTTGTCCTACTGAAAGCTCCGGAGCTCCAGACTTCCATGATTTGACCGGGGGCTTTCGGAAAGGCAATCCGATGATATAGCATTGGATTGGGCTTGCTGAGGAGGGCCGCATGAAGTTGAGGAAGAAAAGCTCCAGAAAGGTTTCTAAGTGTGAAGGTAAATCTTTGACAGAGGCCTCCCGCTCAGTGTATCCGAGCAGGGCTCTATTGAAGTCAGCCTCAACTTTTGACTTTGCCCCGGTCGAGTGGGACCAGATGTCCCTGGTTGGCGCTTTTGGTTTTTAGGCGCTAGAAAGCATTGTTTTTATTTAATCTTTAGACATTCATATCTCTGGTTCCCATACATTGGTTTTTTGTCATTTTGGTGTCATTTTAAAGATAACAATATTTCCTATGTTTATAAAGTGGTGTTGGATTTTAATTGTGTATTGTGTTTTACTTTTTACTGTTTTGTTGACATTAAATGCTTTACACACCTCTCTCCTAAGTTAATTTATTGAGACCTTGACTGGGCCTAGTGTGGGCTTGTGGCCTATTGCTAAGTGTAGGCACCTACCTGCCCTTACCAATAACCCACTTTCCAACAGATGTATTTTTAAATTGTGACTTCAGAGACCCCAAACTCCATATCTTCCTTTGTTCCCAGCGGGAAATCACACTTAAAATATATTTTAAGGAAATTCCCAGGTTACCCTGTATAGAGATAGGTCTTGCAATAGTAAAAAACACATTTATAGTTTTTTACTATCAGGACATGTAAAACACACCAGTACATGTCTTACCTTTTAAATACACTGCACCCTGCTGATGGGGCTGCATTAGACATACCTTAGGGGTGACTTAAAGTTAATAACATGGAAGATCTGGGCACTGCAAGTGGGTGCACTTGCCAGGTCAACATGGCATTTTAAATCTACACACACAGACTTTGCAATTGCAGGTCTGTGACATGTTTGCAGAGTTAATCATGTGGGTGACACCATCAGTGCTGCAGGCCCACTAGTATCATTTGATTTACAGGCCCTGGGCTCACGCCGTGCACTGTACTAGGGATTTACTAGTAAATCAAAGATGCCAATCATTGAGCAACCAATGACCAATACATTTTTAGACTGAGAGCATATGCACTTTAGCACTGGTTAGAAGTGGTAAAGTGCCGAGATTCCTAAAGCCAACCAAACTAGGTGTAAAAAAATAGGAGGAAGAAGGCAAAAGGTTTGGGGATAATCCTGCAAAAGGGACCAGGTCCAACAATACTGTACTACTATTGAAGTATAACTGGGTGCAACTTTAGTAAATTGCATCTGAATTACCCTTTTTGTAGTCCTCCTTGCTTGCTTCGGGAATTCAGGAGTTCTAGAAGAGTAAATATTTGTGATTTGGTCCTTTGGGAATTATGCCCAAAGTAATAGTACAGGCACAGTGGAAATCTCCACCTGCACCTTATTGAATTCCATTTAGCAGAACATGAAGTGGTACTACTAAAGTGCTAATTCACATACTCAAAACACCTCGTGAATTGGCCCCACTGTTACCTATTCTTTAAAATATACATAGAGGATGCGTTGGCTCCTCCCAAAGGAGTATTTTTCTCTCATCTCATAACATTGGTTGTTTGGTGTACTATTCTGCTTCCATTGAATGCATGAGGTACTATTTTACATCTAAAGAATACAGTCAGTCATCACATTATTTGTCACATTCAGTTCTTGTCAAGTCATCTTCTTGTCTCTTGAACTGAAGATCTGCTAATTCCCATGTATGGCCTGTCTCTCTTGAAAGATTGTTTCAAATCCAGGTTGATAAATAACTGGGTTTTAGGGAACTAAAGAGCTAACTCGAAAGACCCTTGTCCTCAGAGGAAAAAAATCAGTTGACCAGATGCAAGAAACACTCCAAGATCCAGCTACAAGCAAGTAAGCAGAACAAGAAGTAACCAAAGAAAAAGTGACCCAAACAGGGTCAGAGTGAGCAGCAACTGGTTTGTGATGCACTGAATGCAGTGTCTGTTCTGTTTATGTAGCCCTAGATCAATCTATGTCGTCGAAAGGTTTTCCACTATTTTGCATTGGGAGGGATAAACCTGTGAAATAAAACAAAAAAAGTCAGTCAAACTAAAATATGTCCTGGAAGGGCTCCACAAATAGAGTTCTGGAACACGCTGCTGAGAGCGCCAAAGATAGCACCCAGGACATATACAGCAGTAAGCACAAACAAGTTCCGCAGAGCTGCGTACAACATGTCCACCAACTGAAAGAAAAATAGACAGAGTTGCAAATAGTGGAGGCAAGAACTCAAGTTGAAGTCGTGGACACAAGATATCTGGTACATTCTAGCAGTCCTATATCTACTGCATGCATTTTGTACAAAAAACAATCCTATTTTGCCCCTTTTTCTCCACTGTTGTCAAAGCCAATATGTCTGGCTCTAATGAGCTTAGCAACATTTGTGCATGCATTGCATGTATGCAGAACTGTGCATGAATTAGTTCATTAAAGCTAGACCTATTGGCTTTTCTAAAGCTTTATGATAATTGCTATGCCTCCTTGGACAATTGATCACAATAGTGTGTTCTTGCATTAGCACTTCGTGGAAGTACAAAATGATTCATACAGAACTGTTCCGTGAATGAAGAAACAACTTCTGGGACCAGCACGTTTGGGGGTAATTTCTTCATAATAATCAGAGCTTGGTTTTTATGACTCTGTGGTCACAAGTCAGCATCTCTTCGGGATCTAACTTATCTCATTATTGTCATAATATTATTTAACCCCTTCGCTGCCAGGCCTTTTCCCCCTCCTGTGCCGAGCCTTTTTTTGGCTATTTGGAGCAGTTCGCGCTTAGGCCCTCATAACTTTTTGTTCACATAAGCTACCCATGCCAAATTTGCGTCCTTTTTTTCCAACATCCTAGGGATTCTAGAGGTACCCAGACTTTGTGGGTTCCCCAGAAGGAGGCCAAGAAATTAGCCAAAAAACAGTGAAAATTTCATTTTTTTAAAAAAAATTGGAAAAATGGGCTGCAGAAGAAGGCTTGTGGTTTTTTCCCTGAAAAGGGCATCAACAAAGGGTTTGCGGTGATAAAATCACCAGCTTCCCAGCTTTCAGGAACAGGCAGACTTGAATCAGAAAACCCAATTTTTCAACCCAATTTTGGCATTTTACTGGGACATACCCCATTTTTACGATTTTTTGTGCTTTCAGCCTCCTTCCAGTCAGTGACAGAAATGGGCATGAAACCAACGCTGGATCCCATAAACCGCAACATTTCTGAAAAGTAGACAAAATTCTGAATTCAGCAAGGGGTAATTTGTGTAGATCCTACAAGGGTTTCCTACAGAAAATAGCAACTGAAAAAGAAAAATATTGAAATTGAGGTGAAAAAAACATCAATTTTTCTCTAAGTTTTACTCTGTAACTTTTTCCTGCAATGTCAGATTTTCGAAAGCAATATACCGTTACGTCTGCTGGACTCTTCTGGTTGCGGGGATATATAGGGCTTGTAGGTTCATCAAGAACTCTAGGTACCCAGAGCCAATAAATGACCTGCACCCTGCAGTGGGTTTTCATTCTATGCCGGGTATACAGCAATTCATTTGCTGAAATATAAAGAGTAAAAAATAGCTATCAAGAAAACCTTTGTATTTCCAAAATGGGCACAAGATAAGGTGTTGAGAAGCAGTGGTTATTTGCACATCTCTGAATTCCGGGCTGCCCATACTAGCATGTGAATTACCGGGCATTTCTCAAATAGACGTCTTTTTTACACACTGTCTTACATTTGGAAGGGAAAAATGTAGAGAAAGACAAGGGGCAATAACACTTGTTTTGCTATTCTATGTTCCCCCAAGTCTCCCGATAAAAATGATACCTCACTTGTGTGGGTAGGCCTAGCGCCCGCGACAGGAAACGCACCAAAGCGCAACGTGGACACATCACAGAAAACAGACCTGTTTTTAGCAAAGTGCCTACCTGTAGATTTTGGCCTCTAGCTCAGCCGCCACCTAGGGAAACCTACCAAACCTGTGCATTTCTGAAAACTAGAGACCTAGGGGAATCCAAGATGGGGTGATTTGTGTGGCTCGGACCAGGTTCTGTTACCCAGAATCCTTTGCAAACCTCAAAATTTGGCTAAAAAAACACATGTTCCTCACATTTCTGTGGCAGAAAGTTCTGGAATCTGAGAGGAGCCACAAATTTCCTTCCACCCAGCGTTCCCCCACGTCTCCCGATAAAAATGATACCTCACTTGTGTGGGTAGGCCTAGCGCCCGCGACAGGAAACACCCCAAAGCGCAATGTGGACACATCACAGAAAACAGACCTGTTTTTAGCAAAGTGCCAACCTGTAGATTTTGGCCTCTAGCTCAGCCGCCACCTAGGGAAACCTACCAAACCTGTGCATTTCTGAAAACTAGAGACCTAGGGGAATCCAAGATGGGGTGATTTGTGTGGCTCGGACCAGGTTCTGTTACCCAGAATCCTTTGCAAAGCTCAAAAATTGGCTAAAAAAACACATGTTCCTCACATTTCTGTGGCAGAAAGTGCTGGAATCTGAGAGGAGCCACAAATGTCCTTCCACCCAGCGTTCCCCCACGTCTCCCGATAAAAATGATACCTCACATGTGTGGGTAGGCCTAGCGCCCGCGACAGGAAACGCCCCAAAGCGCAACGTGGACACATCACAGAAAACAGACCTGTTTTTAGCAAAGTGCCTACCTGTAGATTTTGGCCTCTAGCTCAGCCGCCACCTAGGGAAACCTACCAAACCTGTGCATTTCTGAAAACTAGAGACCTAGGGGAATCCAAGATGGGGTGATTTGTGTGGCTCGGACCAGGTTCTGTTACCCAGAATCCTTTGCAAAGCTCAAAAATTGGCTAAAAAAACACATGTTCCTCACATTTCTGTGGCAGAAAGTTCTGGAATCTGAGAGGAGCCACAAATTTCCTTCCACCCAGCGTTCCCCCACGTCTCCCGATAAAAATGATACCTCACTTGTGTGGGTAGGCCTAGCGCCCGCGACAGGAAACGCCCCAAAGCGCAACGTGGACACATCACAGAAAACAGACCTGTTTTTAGCAAAGTGCCTACCTGTAGATTTTGGCCTCTAGCTCAGCCGCCACCTAGGGAAACCTACCAAACCTGTGCATTTCTGAAAACTAGAGACCTAGGGGAATCCAAGGAGGGGTGACTGGCGGGGCTCGGACCAGGTTCTGTTACCCAGAATCCTTTGCAAACCTCATATTTTGGCTAAAAAAACGCATTTTCCTCACATTTGAGTGACAGAAAGTTCTGGAATCTGAGAGGAGCCACAAATTTCCTTCCACCCAGCGTTCCCCCAAGTCTCCCGATAAAAATGATACCTCACTTGAGTGGGTAGGCCTAGCGCCCGCGACAGGAAACGCCCCAAAGCGCAACGTGGACACCACCAAAATTTTGGAAGAAAACAGAGGTGTTTTTTGCGAAGTGACTACCTGCAGATTTTGGCCTCTAGCTCAGCCGGCACCTAGGGAAACCTACCAAACCTGTACATTTCTGAAAACTAGAGACCTAGGGGAATCCAAGGAGGGGTGACTGGCGGGGCTCGGACCAGGTTCTGTTACCCAGAATCCTTAGCAAAGCTCCAAAATTGGCTAAAAAAACACATGTTCCTCACATTTCTGTGGCAGAAAGTTCTGGAATCTGAGAGGAGCCACAAATTTCCTTCCACCCAGCGTTTCCCCACGTCTCCCGATAAAAATGATACCTCACTTGTGTGGGTAGGACTAGCGCCCGCGACAGGAAACGCCCCAAAGCGCAACGTGGACACATCACAGAAAACAGACCTGTTTTTAGCAAAGTGCCTACCTGTAGATTTTGGCCTCTAGCTCAGCCGCCACCTAGGGAAACCTACCAAACCTGTGCATTTCTGAAAACTAGAGACCTAGGGGAATCCAAGGAGGGGTGACTGGCGGGGCTCGGACCAGGTTCTGTTACCCAGAATCCTTTGCAAAGCTCAAAAATTGGCTAAAAAAACACATGTTCCTCACATTTCTGTGGCAGAAAGTTCTGGAATCTGGGAGGAGCCACAAATTTCCTTCCACCCAGCGTTCCCCCAAGTCTCCCGATAAAAATGATACCTCACTTGCGTGGGTAGGCCTAGCGCCCGCGACAGGAAACGCCCCAAAGCGCAACGTGGACACCACCAAAATTTTGGAAGAAAACAGACCTGTTTTTAGCGAAGTGCCTACCTGTAGATTTTGGCCTGTAGCTCAGCCGCCACCTAGGGAAACCTACCAAACCTGTGCATTTCTGAAAACTAGAGACCTAGGGGAATCCAAGGAGGGGTGACTGGCGGGGCTCGGACCAGGTTCTGTTACCCAGAATCCTTTGCAAAGCTCAAAAATTGGCTAAAAAAACACATGTTCCTCACATTTCTGTGGCAGAAAGTTCTGGAATCTGAGAGGAGCCACAAATTTCCTTCCACCCAGCGTTCCCCCACGTCTCCCGATAAAAATTATACCTCACTTGTGTGGGTAGGCCTAGCGCCCGCGACAGGAAACGCCCCAAAGCGCAACGTGGACACATCACAGAAAACAGACCTGTTTTTAGCAAAGTGCCTACCTGTAGATTTTGGCCTCTAGCTCAGCCGCCACCTAGGGAAACCTACCAAACCTGTGCATTTCTGAAAACTAGAGACCTAGGGGAATCCAAGGAGGGGTGACTGGCGGGGCTCGGACCAGGTTCTGTTACCCAGAATCCTTTGCAAAGCTCAAAAATTGGCTAAAAAAACACATGTTCCTCACATTTCTGTGGCAGAAAGTTCTGGAATCTGGGAGAAGCCACAAATTTCCTTCCACCCAGCGTTCCCCCAAGTCTCCCGATAAAAATGATACCTCACTTGCGTGGGTAGGCCTAGCGCCCGCGACAGGAAACGCCCCAAAGCGCAACGTGGACACCACCAAAATTTTTGAAGAAAACAGACCTGTTTTTAGCGAAGTGCCTACCTGTAGATTTTGGCCTGTAGCTCAGCCGCCACCTAGGGAAACCTACCAAACCTGTGCATTTCTGAAAACTAGAGACCTAGGGGAATCCAAGGAGGGGTGACTGGCGGGGCTCGGACCAGGTTCTGTTACCCAGAATCCTTTGCAAAGCTCAAAAATTGGCTAAAAAAACACATGTTCCTCACATTTCTGTGGCAGAAAGTTCTGGAATCTGGGAGGAGCCACAAATTTCCTTCCACCCAGCGTTCCCCCAAGTCTCCTGATAAAAGTGATACCTCACTTGCGTGGGTAGGCCTAGCGCCCGCGACAGGAAACGCCCCAAAGCGCAACGTGGACACCACCAAAATTTTGGAAGAAAACAGACCTGTTTTTAGCGAAGTGCCTACCTGTATATTTTGGCCTGTAGCTCAGCCACCACCTAGGGAAACCTACCAAACCTGTGCATTTCTGAAAACTAGAGACCTAGGGGAATCCAAGGAGGGGTGACTGGCGGGGCTCGGACCAGGTTCTGTTACCCAGAATCCTTTGCAAAGCTCAAAAATTGGCTAAAAAAACACATGTTCCTCACATTTCTGTGGCAGAAAGTTCTGGAATCTGAGAGGAGCCACAAATTTCCTTCCACCCAGCGTTCCCCCACGTCTCCCGATAAAAATGATACCTCACTTGTGTGGGTAGGCCTAGCGCCCGCGACAGGAAACGCCCCAAAGCGCAACGTGGACACATCACAGAAAACAGACCTGTTTTTAGCAAAGTGCCTACCTGTAGATTTTGGCCTGTAGCTCAGCCGCCACCTAGGGAAACCTACCAAACCTGTGCATTTCTGAAAACTAGAGACCTAGGGGAATCCAAGGAGGGGTGACTGGCGGGGCTCGGACCAGGTTCTGTTACCCAGAATCCTTTGCAAAGCTCAAAAATTGGCTAAAAAAACACATGTTCCTCACATTTCTGTGGCAGAAAGTTCTGGAATCTGGGAGGAGCCACAAATTTCCTTCCACCCAGCGTTCCCCCAAGTCTCCCGATAAAAATGATACCTCACTTGCGTGGGTAGGCCTAGCGCCCGCGACAGGAAACGCCCCAAAGCGCAACGTGGACACCACCAAAATTTTGGAAGAAAACAGACCTGTTTTTAGCGAAGTGCCTACCTGTAGATTTTGGCCTGTAGCTCAGCCGCCACCTAGGGAAACCTACCAAACCTGTGCATTTCTGAAAACTAGAGACCTAGGGGAATCCAAGGAGGGGTGACTGGCGGGGCTCGGACCAGGTTCTGTTACCCAGAATCCTTTGCAAAGCTCAAAAATTGGCTAAAAAAACACATGTTCCTCACATTTCTGTGGCAGAAAGTTCTGGAATCTGAGAGGAGCCACAAATTTGATTCCACCCAGCGTTCCCCCACGTCTCCCGATAAAAATGATACCTCACTTGTGTGGGTAGGCCTAGCGCCCGCGACAGGAAACGCCCCAAAGCGCAACGTGGACACATCACATTTTTTCATTGAAAACAGTGCCTACCTGTAGTTTTTGGCCTGTAGCTCAGCCAGCACCTAGGGAAACCTACCAAACCTGTGCATTTCTGAAAACTAGAGACCTAGGGGAATCCAAGATGGGGTGACTTGAGGGGCTCTGACCAGGTTCTGTTACCCAGAATCCTTCCAAACCTCAAATATTGGCTAAAACAACGCATTTTTCACACATTTCGGTGACAGAAAGTTCTGGAATCTGAGTGGAGCCACAAATTTCCTTCCACCCAGCGTTCCCCCAAGTCTCCCGATAAAAATGATACCTCAGTTGTGTGGGTGGGCCAGGTGCCTCCAACAGAATAAGGCCCAAAACTTGTAGAGATACAGGGGATAGTACTGCGAGTTTATAAGGACATATTCTTTTATACATCTTTAGACTGACTCTGCTTTGGGGACCCACATACGTGAGGTGTCATTTTATTTGGGAGACTGAGGGGAACACTGGGGAGTAGGAATTTTGTGCTGGAGTGGTGATCGTACGAAGAAAAGTCAGGAAAATATGTTTTTTTTAAGCACATTTTGAGGTTTACAGAGGAGTCTGGGTAAGAAAATGTTGGGGGATCCACGCAAGCCACTCCTCCCTAGACTCCTTGGGGTGTCTAGTTTTAAAAAATGTCTGGGTTTGGTAGGTTTCCCTAGATGAAGGCCGCACACAGGACCAAAAACATAGGTGCCCTCTCCCCCCCCAAACACAGGTAGTTTTGTAATATATCGTTTTGATGTGCCCACATACGTCCGTGATGTGCCAAACACTAAAATTTTGAAAAGAAACACACTTAGGTTATGTGAAAAAGACCCCTCACCCACCAACCAAGTTGGTGGCATGCTTCATCATCGGGGTCCCACCTGAGGCACCTAGCGTGTCATAGGTGTGCTGCGACGCCTGATTACAGCGGAGCAGGTTTGGTCATTTTTACCACACATACTGGTTGGATTTGGCACGAGGGTGAGTGATGGTTCAGTGGATCAAATTTTACTAACAAGAGCTTTCACAAAAATGAAAAGCACTGTTAGTAACTGAAAGGCAAAAAACTGAACCAATGACTCACAGCTCGTGAGCTGTAAAGCCGCGACAAGGCACCAACCGCTTTACAGTCCATTCACACAACTTTCATACATGACACACACAAGGCCATTCACACCGCCAGCCACGGGCCCAGCACATTACAACACTCACATCGACAGACAGCGCCACTCAAGGGCCCATCACTTACATACGCCCACATGCCTGATACAACAATCACACCAGCTGATGGGAGTGTGTGGACTGGTGTTTGGCTTGCAGTGTGTTGCAGTAGCCAACATCAAGTCAATATGTACAGTCTCAGCCAAGCCCCACTCCACACACAATGGCATCATATTTTTTTTTTTTTTAACAGAGGAACCCCTAACTAAGTAGAAAGAATTACAAAACAACAAACACAAAAGCTCTAACTAACAACATGACAGAAATGCTAACCATGAAACTAAACACATGAAAATACAAAACAGACATGAGTTTACACTCATGGTTGTTCCCAGAAATTCTTCTGGGTGTGGTAATTCTTAAAACAAGCACCGACACACAGCCCAGGCTTTGAAGGACAATCTGGGCAGTACATTCGAGACTCCCTCCGGATACCTCTTCGAAAACACACTCTACATTTCTTAGCTGGAAAGTCTTTTTTGGGTGTGGGAGGAATGTGCTCAGCAAAGTGGCGATCTTTCAATCTAGCCACATCCTCCACCACTGCTTCTCTAGGAACTCTGGCCTGTTCCACCACAATAAGGCTCTCTATCACTGACTCCTGAAATTTCACAAATGTCATCTTTGAGTCTGGAGACCTATCCCTAAACACAATAAAAGCATTGAAGGTTGCTAAGTGGAAGAGGTGAAGTGCTAACTTCTTATACCAAACATAAGACTTACGAATAGCAGTATAAGGTTCCAACCTCTGGTCAACTCTATCTACACCTCCCATGTGCTTATTATAATCTAAAATGCACACAGGTTTGCGCACTTCAGCAACCTGGCCCCAAACAGTCACAGGGGAAGTACTCTCATCATGGATGGTACTTAGCATGTAGACATCCCTCTTGTCTGAAAATTTCAAAGCTAGCAGCTCCTCGTTCCGCAAGGCACAGCACTGTCCCCTCTCAAGTTTTTTACAGACAAGCTCCCTTGGATAGCCTTTCCGGTTAGAACGGATTGTGCCACAAGCAACTGTGTCCACTCTAAACAATTCCTTGAACAACTGCACACCAGTGTAGAAGTTATCTACATACAAATGGTGACCTTTGTTGAACAGTCGTCTACCAAGATCCCACACTATTTTCTCAGTAACTCCAAAAGTGGGAGGACAACCAGGGGGGTCAATATTGGAATCCCTACCAGTGTACACACGGAAACTATACACATATCCTGTCCTACTTTCAGACAGCATATACAATTTAATTCCATATCGTGCCCTTTTGCTAGGAATGTACTGCCTAAAAACCAAACGACCCTTGAAGAGGACCAAAGACTCGTCCACACTTATCTCTTTGCCTGGAACATAGACCTCCGAAAACCGATCTACAAAATGATCAAGGACAGGCCTAATCTTAAAAAGACGGTCAGAATCTGGGTGATCTCGTGGCAAGGCTAATGCATTGTCAACAAAATGCAGCATCCTAAGAAGAAGCAAATACCGATTACGACTCATGGTAGCTGGAAATATAGCTGTTGCCATCAAGGGACTAGTAGACCAATAAGAAGCCAGTGACGGCTTCCTTATCAACCCCATCAAAAAAGTCAAACCCAAAAACTTTTTTAGCTCCTCCAAATTTGTGGGAATCCACTGGGCAGCTCTAGAGTGTGGCCTAAGTCTAGCAGCGTTGTCCCTCAAATGCTGCTCCGCATACAAATTAGTCTGCTCAACAATCTCTTCCAAAAACACATCATCCATGAATAACTCAAAGAAATTGATAGGCATAAAGTTCTCTGTATTGGCGTTACACCCCGGGAGACCAGTAAAGGCAGGCAACTCTGGCTGCTCCATGTTTGGGGCAACCCAGACATCAGGTCTTCTAACGGGAAACCTTTCAGCCCCAGGTTGCTGCACTATTGGCACATCAATGTCCTCCTCTAAAACAGAACCTTCATCTGCACTGAGTGTGGCTTCATCATCAGAAGATTCCCCTCCAACAGAAACATCACTGCCAGAATCTCTGACTTCCTCCTCTGCCTCAGATGCAGAGTCCGTCTCATAGTCATGATCAGACTGTGACTCAAAAAGCATACCAACCACCTGCTGAGCGGTCATCCTGCGGCTAGCCAGGATCTCTCCTGCTAAAATTAACTGGACAAATTCACCACCAACAACCAGCACTGTGTAAGACAAGTAACAAAGTGTAGCTTTGTTAGTAAGAGTTACAAACTCAAAAACTATACCGCTCACTTGCCTGAAAAAGCTTGATTCACCAGCAACTACACAGCAATCACCAATGATATCCCACTAAAAAGAAAGAAAGAAAGGCAAATTAGAAATAAGACACAACAAATATCATTGTGCACAAACCTAAGGACAATTTCACACACAATCCTGCATTTAGTACACCCCCTACAAACATGTCATTCATGCATGGCAACAATACTCCTTTGGAGTAAATTGTTTTTACTTACCTAAAACATGCAACTGTGCAAACTGCAGGTCAACCACCGCCAAAACCGCAAGGAGCCACAGCAAATAAAGCAAAAGCTTTGAACTAGAACAAAAAGGAGGAACATTTTTTTTATCACAAATGCAAAGACTTCTTCAGTTGACAAACACCCCACCATCAAACATTTTAGAAATTGGTGCCTAAGTGGATTCTGTCATAGGGGCAGATGGGCCTACTAAAAAAATAGGCCTGTCTGCCCCAAGGAAGCCAGAAAATACCTTTAGTACTGTGTCCCCATGGAGAGCGACCCTTGCCAAAGGGGACAGCCCTCAAACAAAAAAAAACAAAAAAAACACACACAACACTATCCCTGGTGCCTAAGTGGCTTCTGCCCCCTTGGGGGCAGGTGGGCCTAAGAAAATAGGCCCATCTGCCCCCAGGGGGTGTAGAAATGGCCAACAGGTCAATGCCCCCCTTGGGGGGGCGCCCCGTGACCAAGGGGACGCCCCCCCCACAAAAATAAACACATAAAAAAAAATCCCTGGCGTTCTAGTGGTTTCTGCCCCCCTTGGGGGCAGATCAGCCTAAAAATAATAGGCTGATCTGTCTCCAAGGGGTGCAGAAATGGCCTGGGTACATGTGCCCCCAAAGTGGGGGGCGACCCTTGCCCAAGCCCCCCCCCATCCACTAACACACACACACACACACACTATCCCTGGTGTCTACGTGGCTTCTGCCCCCCTTGGGGGCAGGTGGGTCTAGAAAAATAGGCCCATCTGCCCCCAGGGGGGGCAGAAATGGCCAACAGGTCAATGCCCCCCTTGGGGGGGCGCCCCGTGCCCGAGGGGACGCCCCCCCACAAAAATAAACACATAAAAAAAAATCCCTGGCGTTCTAGTGGTTTCTGCCCCCCTTGGGGGCAGATCAGCCTAAAAATAATAGGCTGATCTGTCTCCAAGGGGTGCAGAAATGGCCTGGGTACATGTGCCCCCAAAGTGGGGGGCGACCCTTGCCCAAACCCCCCCCCCATCCACTAACACACACACACACACACACACACACTATCCCTGGTGTCTACGTGGCTTCTGCCCCCCTTGGGGGCAGGTGGGTCTAGAAAAATAGGCCCATCTGCCCCCAGGGGGGGCAGAAATGGCCAACAGGTCAATGCCCCCCTTGGGGGGGCGCCCCGTGCCCGAGGGGACGCCCCCCCACAAAAATAAACACATAAAAAAAAATCCCTGGCGTTCTAGTGGTTTCTGCCCCCCTTGGGGGCAGATCAGCCTAAAAATAATAGGCTGATCTGTCTCCAAGGGGTGCAGAAATGGCCTGGGTACATGTGCCCCCAAAGTGGGGGGCGACCCTTGCCCAAGCCCCCCCCCATCCACTAACACACACACACACACACACTATCCCTGGTGTCTACGTGGCTTCTGCCCCCCTTGGGGGCAGGTGGGTCTAGAAAAATAGGCCCATCTGCCCCCAGGGGGGGCAGAAATGGCCAACAGGTCAATGCCCCCCTTGGGGGGGCGCCCCGTGCCCGAGGGGACGCCCCCCCACAAAAATAAACACATTAAAAAAAATCCCTGGCGTTCTAGTGGTTTCTGCCCCCCTTGGGGGCAGATCAGCCTAAAAATAATAGGCTGATCTGTCTCCAAGGGGTGCAGAAATGGCCTGGGTACATGTGCCCCCAAAGTGGGGGGCGACCCTTGCCCAAGCCCCCCCCCATCCACTAACACACACACACACACACACTATCCCTGGTGTCTACGTGGCTTCTGCCCCCCTTGGGGGCAGGTGGGTCTAGAAAAATAGGCCCATCTGCCCCCAGGGGGGGCAGAAATGGCCAACAGGTCAATGCCCCCCTTGGGGGGGCGCCCCGTGCCCGAGGGGACGCCCCCCCACAAAAATAAACACATAAAAAAAAATCCCTGGCGTTCTAGTGGTTTCTGCCCCCCTTGGGGGCAGATCAGCCTAAAAATAATAGGCTGATCTGTCTCCAAGGGGTGCAGAAATGGCCTGGGTACATGTGCCCCCAAAGTGGGGGGCGACCCTTGCCCAAGCCCCCCCCATCCACTAACACACACACACACACACACACTATCCCTGGTGTCTACGTGGCTTCTGCCCCCCTTGGGGGCAGGTGGGTCTAGAAAAATAGGCCCATCTGCCCCCAGGGGGGGCAGAAATGGCCAACAGGTCAATGCCCCCCTTGGGGGGGCGCCCCATGCCCAAGGGGACGCCCCCCCACAAAAATAAACACATAAAAAAAAAACCCTGGCGTTCTAGTGGTTTCTGCCCCCCTTGGGGGCAGATCAGCCTAAAAATAATAGGCTGATCTGTCTCCAAGGGGTGCAGAAATGGCCTGGGTACATGTGCCCCCAAAGTGGGGGGCGACCCTTGCCCAAGCCCCCCCCCATCCACTAACACACACACACACACACACTATCCCTGGTGTCTACGTGGCTTCTGCCCCCCTTGGGGGCAGGTGGGTCTAGAAAAATAGGCCCATCTGCCCCCAGGGGGGGCAGAAATGGCCAACAGGTCAATGCCCCCCTTGGGGGGGCGCCCCGTGCCCGAGGGGACGCCCCCCCACAAAAATAAACACATTAAAAAAAATCCCTGGCGTTCTAGTGGTTTCTGCCCCCCTTGGGGGCAGATCAGCCTAAAAATAATAGGCTGATCTGTCTCCAAGGGGTGCAGAAATGGCCTGGGTACATGTGCCCCCAAAGTGGGGGGCGACCCTTGCCCAAGCCCCCCCCCATCCACTAACACACACACACACACACACTATCCCTGGTGTCTACGTGGCTTCTGCCCCCCTTGGGGGCAGGTGGGTCTAGAAAAATAGGCCCATCTGCCCCCAGGGGGGGCAGAAATGGCCAACAGGTCAATGCCCCCCTTGGGGGGGCGCCCCGTGCCCGAGGGGACGCCCCCCCACAAAAATAAACACATTAAAAAAAATCCCTGGCGTTCTAGTGGTTTCTGCCCCCCTTGGGGGCAGATCAGCCTAAAAATAATAGGCTGATCTGTCTCCAAGGGGTGCAGAAATGGCCTGGGTACATGTGCCCCCAAAGTGGGGGGCGACCCTTGCCCAAGCCCCCCCCCCATCCACTAACACACACACACACACACACACTATCCCTGGTGTCTACGTGGCTTCTGCCCCCCTTGGGGGCAGGTGGGTCTAGAAAAATAGGCCCATCTGCCCCCAGGGGGGGCAGAAATGGCCAACAGGTCAATGCCCCCCTTGGGGGGGCGCCCCGTGCCCGAGCGGACGCCCCCCCACAAAAATAAACACATAAAAAAAAATCCCTGGCGTTCTAGTGGTTTCTGCCCCCCTTGGGGGCAGATCAGCCTAAAAATAATAGGCTGATCTGTCTCCAAGGGGTGCAGAAATGGCCTGGGTAGATGTGCCCCCAAAGTGGGGGGCGACCCTTGCCCAAGCCCCCCCCCATCCACTAACACACACACACACACACACACTATCCCTGGTGTCTACGTGGCTTCTGCCCCCCTTGGGGGCAGGTGGGTCTAGAAAAATAGGCCCATCTGCCCCCAGGGGGGGCAGAAATGGCCAACAGGTCAATGCCCCCCTTGGGGGGGCGCCCCGTGCCCAAGGGGACGCCCCCCCACAAAAATAAACACATAAAAAAAAAACCCTGGCGTTCTAGTGGTTTCTGCCCCCCTTGGGGGCAGATCAGCCTAAAAATAATAGGCTGATCTGTCTCCAAGGGGTGCAGAAATGGCCTGGGTACATGTGCCCCCAAAGTGGGGGGCGACCCTTGCCCAAGCCCCCCCCCCATCCACTAACACACACACACACACACACTATCCCTGGTGTCTACGTGGCTTCTGCCCCCCTTGGGGGCAGGTGGGTCTAGAAAAATAGGCCCATCTGCCCCCAGGGGGGGCAGAAATGGCCAACAGGTCAATGCCCCCCTTGGGGGGGCGCCCCGTGCCCAAGGGGACACCCCCCCACAAAAATAAACACATAAAAAAAAATCCCTGGCGTTCTAGTGGTTTCTGCCCCCCTTGGGGGCAGATCAGCCTAAAAATAATAGGCTGATCTGTCTCCAAGGGGTGCAGAAATGGCCTGGGTACATGTGCCCCCAAAGTGGGGGGCGACCCTTGCCCAAGCCCCCCCCCATCCACTAACACACACACACACACACACTATCCCTGGTGTCTACGTGGCTTCTGCCCCCCTTGGGGGCAGGTGGGTCTAGAAAAATAGGCCCATCTGCCCCCAGGGGGGGCAGAAATGGCCAACAGGTCAATGCCCCCCTTGGGGGGGCGCCCCGTGCCCATGGGGACGCCCCCCCACAAAAATAAACACATAAAAAAACATCCCTGGCGTTCTAGTGGTTTCTGCCCCCCTTGGGGCAGATCAACCTAAAAATAATAGGCTGATCTGCCCTCAAGGGGGGCAGAAATGGCCCTAAAAGACATGCCCCCCAAAGGGGAGCGACCCTTGCCCAAGGGGGCGCCCCCCCCATCCACTACACACACAATCCCTGGTGCCTAAGTGGCTTCTGCCCCCCTTGGGGGCAGATGGACCTAAAAAAAATAGGCCGATCTGCCCCCAAGGGGGGCAGAAATGGCCAACAGTTCTCTGCCCCCTTGGGGGGGGCGCCCCTTGCCCAAGGGGGCACCCCCTCCCAACATACCTGCACAGAAAATATAATTCCCTGGTGATCCAGTGGTTTCTGCCCCCCTTGGGGGAAGATCCGCCTAAAAAGTAGGCCAATCTGCCCCCAAGGGGGGCAGAAATGGCAGTAACAAATTGCCCCCACAAGGGGAGCGACCCTTGCCCAAGGGGCCGCTCCCCGCAAACAAGAAACAGTAAAGAACAAAAAAAAAAAAAAATCCCTGGTGTCTAGTGGGCATTCCTGCTGCCCGATCGCAATGCGATCGGGCAGCAGGAATGCTCAAAGAGACACCGGGGATTTTTTTTTTTTTTTGTTCTTTACTGTTTCTTGTTTGCGGGGAGCGGCCCCTTGGGCAAGGGTCGCTCCCCTTGTGGGGGCAATTTGCCTTTCCTTTCCTTTCCCCCGGTGCCTCTTTAGCCCAAACCCCCCACCCACCGGGAAGAGGAACTCACCTCTTTCCTCGTCGCCGCACAGGAAGCAAATGGCTTCCTGTGCGGCGAAATCCCCATAATGAAGTCAGCGCGCGATCGCGCGCTGACGTCATTATGGGGGGGTGGGGGGGTCGGGGGTGGAAGGGGAAGGGCTTCCCCTTCCATCCCTGACTTTGGGGGGGTGGGGGGAAGCACACAGAGGGAGCGAGAGCGCTCCCTCTGGGCTGTGTGCCGAGGACGTAGTGGTTACGTCCTCGGCACAGCAGCACTGTGCCGCGGGACGTAACCACTACGTCCGCGGCACAGAAGGGGTTAATGATGAATGTAAACAGATACGAATTAACCACATAATCAGCTGTGTGTGAATGACAACTAATGCAAATTTAAGTGAATCACTCAGCCAATGTTCTTTCTTGCTGGAAGGATGTGATTGCAGCTTGTTTACCAGTCCATTTCTGGTATTGTTCCTGCATCGTAGTATTTGCATCTGCTTTGCTTTAGTTTCACTCAAATTCAAACTGGAGTTCACTCCAACAGTTGAAATGTAAAGACACCTATTCTATGTACAGTGTTATAATTACTCTTTGGCACAGCCATGTTTCTTATCACCAGTTTTCTAACAAACATAGTTTGTCCTTTTTTGTGTTGACTCTGTTCTACTCCATTTTCTGGGCACAGCGTAACAATTGCATAATAGGGCCCTCTGTTTCTGCAATGCAAATAGTAGTTGGGCTCTCCTTAAAAATCAAGCATTTGCAATGCAATAGGTCTCACATTTTCTTGAGTTAGAACTATTGACATTGTAAATCCAAAACTGGACTTTTCTTGCCACATAAATTGGTCAACCCTGTCTCATAATTTCATCTTTTCCTGCCATGTTTTGGTGGTCACTGGCGGCTACTGACATCAGAAACCACAACCCTTTGAGGAGGGAGGAGATGACTGCACTACCTCACATTGTGTAAACGTCTGAACAGAAATTGGAAAAGTATTTTCTTTTTATTTTAACAGAATGAAAAGTCTTGTTAGCATTCTTGCCTCGCATTTCGAGGAGCAGAGCAGCCCAAGAAGATTTATGGCCCCAATAAAGGAGATAAGCAATGCCCTGTGTACGATGTCATGAGTGCTGGAAGGAAGGGGCTCTGGAGAGAGAGTCTTGAAATGCGATGCGAGGCTAAGCAAGTTTCACATCATTGCTTCTAGGTTTAGCAACATTCTACCAGAAAAGGCATATTGTGGCTTCCATGAGCAGTGAGCTAAACGACTGGCGTTTCTTTTGTAAAATAAGCTTATTTTAGGAGCCAGAGGTAAATGAGGACAGCACTGGAATAAAGCCAAAACAAATGTCAGCGACATGGGAGGAGATGGGTGGAATGGAGTGCTGCCATAAAATGCAGGCAGCTACCATCCCTAAACGCCCACAGTAAAAGGGGAGCCCCAAAGAAATAACAAAAATAGTCCGTCACAGCAACAGATAAAGAAACCAAAGTGGAATAATACAGTAGTTGGTCACTGCTTTGAAACAGAAAAAGGAGGAAAGGAGGGAGAAAAAAGCAGAACTGACCACTAGTGAGCAAGAAGTTTTAAAGGCCACTGCAACCAACAAATGAAATCGCTTTAAGCCATAAGAAGTATACTAAAAGTATACACGAGGTCGAACGCTTACATTCGACCTAATAAAAAGAGACTGATGTGTCTGCACGGTGGTGTAACAAAACTTGAGGGGGATCCCTGCAAAATACATGGAGGGGGTCCCTGGCTCCACCTACCACTTTTGCTGAGGGGGGCCCCTGAAGCTCGCCCCTCTGCCCCCCTCCCTTCATCCCCTGCACTGCAGGGGCTGCAGGAGTTTTTGTTACACCACTAGGCCTGGATTCCCATAGTAACCTATGTAAAAAAGACAGGGACGGTGTTGCGTGATGAAAACGCTGTGTAGCTCAAATTTAGTTTAACTACAATAACTTCTAGTTCCTAGAGGTAGGAAGGAAAGTGAATTTCGAACAAGTTTTCACAGAAAAGGCCCTTCATAGTAGATATAAAGTGCCAGTCATCCCAGAAGAGAGCACGTGCTCAGTCTCCTTCAAATTCAGAATCTTTAAATGGCAAGGGAAACATATAGTGTAGCATTGTTTGCTGCTGAGTTCACCCAAGAAGAATGTTTCCTTCACCACTTTCATAGAACTGTGGTATTTATTTATTATTATTTCCAGACAGTGTAATGATCATGATTCCAGAAATAATTTCATACTCTCTTTAGGTGCCAAACTTGCTGTAATTGTTATTTGTTTAATGTATGTTTTTATGTGTGCCATTTTTTATGAATGCGTTTATTTCGTATTATTTAGTTACCTGTAAACATTAAAAAACATTTTCTGCAAGATGACGTTCTAATATCTAATATCAACCTTTATGTAACCCTACCTCTTCATTCTATCACACCATTAGTTCGATTGGGCACCAACACGACAGGAGAGCTGGGCAAACCAGTGGTTGAAAAGGGCAGACCTAAAAAGATTAAATGAGCTTACTCATATTGAAGTTAAAATGTGACTGTCAGCACCTTTTGCAAAGCCTCGTAATTAAAGAGGATTTTAATAATTTAGAAGCTTTTCTTCCACTATCTCTTGTATCACAGTCAAGCTGTTAGGGTTGCTATTTGTTTTTAGCAAACTCGTATTTGAAAGAACTGAAACACCGCGCACTAAATACCTTTATGTTTAAGAAAAACAACTATACATGCCATCATCTCAGATTGCTACACCGAAAGAGATGGTGAGACTGGAATGTCATCTGCAGCCGAGTTCATGTGGTCACGCCCCGGGAGTGTGGGTGTACCCTGGCAAGATGTGCTGAGCCCCCTTTCTTCCTGTGTGATCCTAAAGAGATCAAAAACACTGCTGCGCAACCACAAGACCTGACTCATTACTGGATCTCAACTAAAACTAGAACTGGTTGCTAATGCATGTTGCACATGAAGCAAGAGTATGTCCCTGCTGTTAGCTTGTATTAATGAGAGTGTACCTAGATGTATTAAAAGGGCAGCTGACGGCATGTTAGAGGATAACGTTCCTTCTAAAAATGGAAGAATGTCTACTCAGTCAGAAATGTGTATTGTCCTTACACATAAACATACAATAACATTGTCTCTAAACGTGGCTTTATTCTCAGATGGTATTGGCAAACAGTGCCAGGGTGCATTCCAGCGTGGCTACCTGATCCTTGTGGTGGGCAGACTGATATCACTCACATCAGTGTCTTTCTAGATAAGATAACATTCCAGTGCTGTAGGCATAACTTCGTGCAGAGGTGATTATAACAGCCCTGCCTCGATCTCCCTTTCCTTCGGTTTCACCAACTGTTTCTACGTCAAATTAATATACGCTGTATGCTTGACATATTGTAAAATTCAGCAGTGTGCTGCAGAAGGCCTTATCTCTGTACAAAGATATGATTAAGAGTCAGTCTGCCACTCTGCTGGCCGACAGAGAAAACCCTTATTTTTCTCCTTCAACATATTTGGTCCACCTTGAGGAACCATATATTTTCCGCAATGTAGGTTTTACTTTTATGGTTAACAAAATTAGGCCCATATTTATAATTTTTTGGGCTGCATTTGCGTCATTTTTTGACGCAAAATCGGCACAAACTTACAAAATACAATCGTATTTTGGAAGTTTGCGCTGCTTTTGCGTAAATAAATAACACAAATGCGGCACTAAAAAAGTATAAATATGGGTCTTAGTGTTGGTGTTCCTCCCCAAGTCCTTCCCTCTGCTGGCGTTGTAAGCTTTGACTATTGTTTGCAGGGCTGTATTCTTCAGTAGCAGTCTCACATGCACTTTTTGGGGGCAAACGCAAAGTGCTCCGTCCTTTTTTGTAATCTCTCTATAGGGGGATTTTAATAACGCCGATATTACGTCAGTCACTTTCATTGATTCGTGGGCTTGCCTTTTAAAATCTGCTCACTCACTCATTGCGTTCTGCTGGAGAGGAAGGATTGGATCCAGTCGAGGGCCTTGTCTCTAATGTCGGCTTCGTGGAGTCTTCTTATCAGGGTGTGATGGGAGACTGTGTTAAACGCTGCTTGTAGTTTTTCTTATTAATGTTATTAATGTTGGGGGTGTTGAGTCCTTAAGGAGTGTTAGAACTGGGGTTTCTGGTTGCCAGAGTATGCACTCTGTACAACCAGGAACCAGCACGTCTAATCAGGGTAAGCTAGATACACACTGACATATAACCTGTGCTTACCCTATGGTAGCTTGGCACAGAGCAGGCAGGGTTATCTAAAGAGGCAATATGTAAAGTATTTGTGCAACACACAATCAGTAGAAGTACAGATATTAATTTTGAAAGAATTACCCCAAAATAGTGCTTAGAAGTAGATAGCGCTAAAAGGTTACTTGAGATCGCGCTAGACCAGGATAAATCCAAAGTTCAGACTGACTGCAATGGAGATAAGGCTGGATACAGGACTCATGCAGAGCCCGATGAGAAAGTACCTTGGATGGAGTGAGCATGGACTTTGAGCAGCGATGCAAAGGTGCTGCATTGGTTCCCATTGCGCAGTGGGGTCAATGAGTCTGTGTCGAACCTTGCAGTCAGGTCTTGCGTCAGTGTCGAACTTAAATCGGAAATGGTCACGTCGGAGATCAGTTACAAGCAGTGCAATGGCTCAGAAGCGTCAATTGTTGCAGAAAAACAGCTGCAAAACCTACTTCTAAGGCCCAGAACTGAAATGGCACCTCCGGCAAGGATAGGACTCACAGATGGCAGAATCCAGCAGCAGGAGCAGAGTTGCAGGCAGTCTTTTATGTCCCAGAGAATGCAGGAGAACAGGGGCAAGCCAGCAAGCCCATGGAGTCACTATGGGTCAGATGAGAGGGTCAAGTCCTTCCTCAGCAGGGCAAAGATCAGTAGGAAGCAGGATGGCTCATCAAGGCAGAGAGTAGTCCTTCTTGCAAAGCGGTCCAGCAGCATGACACACCTTGTAGCACAGCAGTCCTTACTCCTGGCAGAGTTCTTCCCAGGTCCAGTAGTGTACTGATTTGGTGGGATCAAATACCCAGTTCTTATACCCAATTGTGCCCCTTTAAGTGGGAGTGACTTCAAACAAGGGTCTTGGATGTGTACAAACAGAGGTCCTTTCTTGCTAGCCCTGGCCCCAGACTACCAGTAGGAGGGTAATCAGCTCTTTGTGTGGGGACAGGCACTCCCTATTCAAGTGTAAGTGTCAGCTCCTCTCCACCCTTCCTGCCCAGGAAGAGATATCAACATGCAGATGAATGCAGATGAGTGTTCAGGCACACCTAATCCTCCTTTGTTTGTGGCTGCCTAGAGGGAATACACAGAGTGTTGCTGTCACTCACCCCAGACGTGTACTGGAGACATGCTGCAAGGCACACAGAGCAATAAGAGCAGAGAAATGCCTACTTTCTAAATATGGTATTTGTGAAATAGTAATGTTAATTCTGACTTCATCAGGAAAGAGGATTTATCATTACCATTCCAGTTATATTAAATATGATGTAGCTACTCCTTTCTGATCAGGAATTACGTTTCAAAAGTATATTAAGGAACTCCCAATGCTGGCCTATGAGAGGAATTGGCCTCACAGTAGTGAAACACAGCTTTGGGAGTTTTTTACTACCAGGACATGCAAAACTTGAAAGTACATATCCCGCCTTTTACTTGCATAGAACCCTGTCCTATGGGCTAACTAGGGCCTATTTTGGGAGTGACTTATATGTAATAAAAGGGGAGTTTAAAGCTTGGCAAAAGGTTTTAAATGTAAAGCTGAAGTGGCAGTGAAACTGCACACACAGGCTCTGCAATGGCAGGTCTGAGACATGTTTGAAATGGAGGGTTTGTGTGTGTGGCACAATCAGTGCTGCAGGCCCACTAGCATCAGTTAATTCACAGCCCCTTGGTAAATGGTATACCTCTGTACAAGGGACTTACAAGTAAATTAAATATGCCAATTGTGGATATAACAATATTACCATGTTTAGGGAGAAGCACGTGCATTTTAGCACTGGTCAGCAGTGCTAAAGTGCTCAGAGTCCTAAGGTCAACAAAGCGATAAAGCAAAAGGTGGCGTGGCAAACAGGCAAAAGGTTTGGGGGAAGACCACCCTAAGGCTGACAGGTCTAACAAGGTGTTAAGGGCCCTCATTACGATCTTGGCGGGTGGCTTCTCGGACTGCCGGGCGGCCGCCAATGCAGCCACACTCCCGCTGTGGTCATTTTGAGATCCCGGCTGGGCCGGCGGGCGGAAACCTGGTTTGCGCCCGCTGGCCCAGTGGGGATCACGGCCGCAACACAGGAACTGGCTCCTAATGGCAGACAGTGAAAAGCTGCAGTGGCATGGGCAGTGCAGGGGGCCTGAGGGTCCCCACGGCTCCCCGAACCGCCAGCCTTTTCCTGGCGGTTCAAGCCACCAGGAAAAGGCTGGCGGTGGGGTGACTTGTAATCCCCTGGGCAGCGCTGCAAGCAGCGCTGCCCTGGCGGATTAAAACCGCCAGGACTGGCGGTGCGACCGCGGCGTAATACTGTGGATTTCACCGCCAGCTTGCTGGTGGTGAAATCCGCCACAACAACCCTGGCGGTTCAAGACCACCAGGGTTGTAATGAGGGCCATGGATAATATTTTACTATAACATGGTTTCTGATAAATAAAAGCAGAGAAGAGATTGCATAATCTGAAGCTTTTGGTACTGCCATAGAATTCTAAATCTAAGAGGTCTGTAAGCTGACTGGAAAGCAGAACGTTGGCAGTTCAATCAATGTGTTTCAATAAAGACTCAGAGTTCTGGCGTACATGTGGCATTCAAGTCTACAGGATGCAATATATGAGGTCAATGTAAAGGCAAAAGTACTTGTAATGGACATAGGACCAATATACAGCTGCAGTACTGAATAGCCTTTGCACTTGTTCATTTTTGAGTTTAAACTACTACTCAATTGAGTTTGCCTTTTTCAACACACAGACACTGCCAAACCTGTTCCACTGAGACACTAGCTGGAATCATTCCACTTCTGCTCAAAAGCAGAGACAAAGGAGTTTAAGAAGTCAATATGGTTGAAAATTCCAGTGGCTCTGTCTCCTGAGTTTCAAAGCCTGTAGTAGCCTAAGGAATGTGCAAATATTACACTGCTCACTAAGGCTGTCAGACATCATTAAAGATTGAAGCTAGGCACAGTGCAACCAGAGGCTCCTGGTAAAGTTACGGTTCTTTGCCTCGGATGTTTCAGCATCTGTCCTACTACTGTTCTGCTAACAGGGATAAGTAAAATCACTTCTGCTCTTGGCTTGTCACAAGCTAGGTAGTGTGGGGACACTCAATCTCAGACCTCAACAATCGATCAACAATTCAAACAGGAATGTCCAGCTTACTATGTATCTTTAGAAGAAAGAAAAATACTTCATTACACACTAGAACACAATACTACACACTACCATCAATAGAAAACAATTTAAAGTCTCAGAACACTATTCAGGTCGGTGATGGACCTCCTTTTGCTTCCTCCCTGTTCTCCCCGAGGTCCAGGCCCTCTCCAGGTTTGGGTGACCACATCCCCCTGTTAGAAGTGCAGCAGTAGTTTGAATATAGATCAGGTTCACATTAGTCACTCACAAGTGTGTGTGGGCACAGTATGAGTTAAAGTTCTTACCACAATTAAGTGAAACCATTCCTCTCCAGTTAGGCTTACCGTCCAGCCTTCAGGAACGCCTACACACTCTGGTGGAGAGGTGGCTCGTCTTCTCTGAGTCCTTCCATGCCAGAAGTGGATATGGAAACACTTGCTTGAAACTGGACCCACGTCATAGCATGTAGGTTTTTGATGGGACTCTGACTGGATCATGTGACATTTTGGTAGATGCAGCCTTCATAGGCTGGTCATGACTTCTGTGGCTGCTGCTGGGCACAATAGGCAGTTGCAGGCCCCGCACAGGCCAGTCATAGCACCAAACCGATCTTCAGCTGGCAGTTGCAGCCTCAACACATGCCAAACACAAAACACAATAACATCCAGACTACGGCTTCTTCTGCAGTAGAAGGGATGTGGTTCCTACCAGGAACCAGTGCAAAGGAAAGTCTTAGATCCCACTGCTGCTTGGGGCCCACAAAGCTCTCTCCAACAGTCCACTATTGTGCCCCCTTCAGTCCCCACACACAAATACTAAACCTCTCTCATTCCAGCACTTTTGCAGGGCTGCAAGTTCCTTCCCTCTCAAAAAAGGCAGGCTTCTAGCTGCGTCAGGAGAGGAATACTACTCCTCCAGCAAAAGGTCCAGGCTTAAGGTAATGTCTCCTCGGCTCTGGGAGACTGTCTGTAGGCAAACTGAGGTCCCAGTTTCATAGCACTCTACAGAGCTCTCCTTTCCTTAGCAACAGAGGATTTGGAACTAAAAACAAGAAGAAAGGGCCCAGTTTTATACACAACTGGCAGACAGGAGATATCTATCCTCTATCTGAAACTTTAGATCAGCAGAAATGTTTTAGAGTGGATTTCCTGTCAAGTGACCTTGCCAGGATGTTTACAGACACCACTTTTGTTGAGAGTTATTCTTCTCACTGCAGAGTAATCTCAAACCAGGAGAAATCAGGTAAGACAAAAGGTCAGGCCTCACCGTAAAGGTTTTCTCACCTTGCACAACAGAGGCTGCAGCACCGACTCACACCCATCCCTCATCTGCAAATGGCAGTATTAAAAAAAACTACTCATGAGTGGGCTAGTAGGCCTCCATCTCCGGTGACTCAGATAAAAGGGTCTGATCACACTAAGGATTCTCAAAACATGGTATGCTGTCCCCAATGTTCTGTATGCTAAACTGATAACATGGATGGCAGCCCACTGTCAGCAAATGAAGGCATACTTGGTGCACCCATGTCAAGGTCAGCTTATGGACTTCCTCATGTCAGAGGCACATGCTAGATTAGAGTGGTAACTGGCCCAAAATTCAAAAGTCAGGATATCAGATACAGACAGTGGGGCACTTTAGGTAGGGCAGCACACTTGTTCACCATGCAGGGGACAGTTCATGCCAACAAAGGCCATCTGAAAGAAAGGACCACTCATGTCAACCATTGGTGACATAATGGTAAATAGTAATGAAGAAGACTGGGTTTCAAAGTTACATTTAAATAAATGATGCCAGCAGCTGTTGTGGAGGTCCTTCACAATTCTAACAAAGAGGTATACCAACTGACTTTTCAAGGGTCCTCACTGGAATGGCAAATTCCTTCAGATGTTTCATATGCAATCTGGCTACCCTAACAGCACCCAGCAGAGACAGAGAACAGAGGGACACCGTACCCCCAAGCTCAATAGTCATTTCAAGAAACAAATAATGTGCCAATACCACCATGAAGAATTTCAATCCTGAGTGAATTTTGTAATTAGTCATTATTAGACTTGTCATCCTTGGTGTGGTCTCCTTTAACTTTTTGCCTCTGTTTCCCAGGTTGTTGATGTGTGCTGGACTCTGATTTTGCTGTTTTTGTTACTCTGGGCACTTTACCACTGCTAACCAGTGCTAAAGTGCAAATGCTCCTTTACAAAATGTGTATGTAATTGGCTTATCCATGATTGGTATATTTGATTTGTTAGTAAATCCCTAGTTCAGTGCACTAGAGGTGCCCAGGGCCTGTAAATCAAATGCTACTAGTGGGCCTGCAACACTGGTTGTGCCACCCACATAAGTAGCTCTGTGATCATGTCTCAGACCTGCCACTGCAGTGTCTGTGTGTGCCGTTTTAACTGTAAATTCGACTTGGCAAGTGTACCCACTTGCCAGGCCTAAACCTTCCCTTTTCTTACATGTCAGACACCCCGAAGGTAGGCCCTAGGTAGCCCCAAGGGCAGGGTGTTAGGACATA
Source organism: Pleurodeles waltl (assembly GCF_031143425.1). Classification (NCBI taxonomy): domain Eukaryota; kingdom Metazoa; phylum Chordata; class Amphibia; order Caudata; family Salamandridae; genus Pleurodeles; species Pleurodeles waltl. The sequence goes on along the minus strand of NC_090444.1, from coordinate 228,496,181 downwards.
TAGGGGGTCATTACAACCCTGGCGGACGGTGTTAAAGTGGCGGTAATACCGCAAACAGGCCGGCGGAGAAAAAAAGGGAATCATGACCCTGGCGGAAAATGCCAACAAAGACAGCCACTTTAACACACCGCCCGCCACGGCGGTACAGACAAGCAGCACGGCGGTGACCGCCAACAGACAGCCGGAAGACAATGTACCGCCCATAGTATCACAACCCGCCAATCGGCCACCTTTTCCGGGGCGGATTCACCGTGGATAAAAACACGGCGGAAACAGTATCTGCAATGGGAAAACGCTCACCTGAACACATCCCACGAGGAAGGAGGACTCCATGGAGCCGGAACTCCAAATCCTACCGGCCCTTGTATTCTTACTCATTTACGAAGAGCAACGCCAGCGCCAGCGAAGACAACGGTGAGTACTGCACCTACGACATAGGGGAGGGGGGGGGCAAAAGTTAGGGGGAAACACACAAAACACCCCCACCCTCACCCCACCCTCGCATAGTACTACACACACACCCCCCCGGAAGAACGCAAAGACAAAACAAAATCAGTTCAAACATTGTAATGTATCAATATACATGTCTCAAAAATATACAGATATATCATTAAACCAGTCAAAAGTATATACATGACGAGAAGTAGTGCAGATATGCACATATCAATGTCCGTGCACCACTAGTCCAAAAATGCATGGGCGAGGCCCACAAAAGATACCTGTCCACACACGGAGAGAACACTGCCGGGGCATCAGATAGAAATACTACAGGCACCTCAGGGGGAACGTAAGGGGGGGCACCTCAGCCGGATGACTGCAAAGCCAGATCCACGACGGGGCTCCATGCCCATTGATGTATCCTGGGGAGTGCAAAGCCACAGTCTCACAAGTCTATACAGTGGGTGGGTTGCCCACTGTTACATCCTGGGGAGTGCAAAGCCACAGTCTCTCAAGTCTCTACAGTGGGTGGCTTGCCCACTGGACCATCCTGGGGAGTGCAAAGCCACAGTCTCTCAAGTCTCTACAGTGGGTGGCTTGCCCACTGGACCATCCTGGGGAGTGCAAAGCCACAGTCTCTCAAGTCTCTACAGTAGGTGGCTTGCCCACTGGACCATCCTGGGGAGTGCAAAGCCACAGTCTCTCAAGGCTCTACAGTGGGTGGGTTGCCCACTGGACCATCCTGGGGAGTGCAAAGCCACTGTCTTTCAAGTCGATAACAGCCTCCACTGGTTCTGTAGGGGGACTGGTGCCCAGACTGGATTAGACTTCCCGTGACAGTTCCTGTCCCGTCACTGTCCCAGCTGCACATGGGATAACGATGCGTGATGTGGCGGCCTTTTCATTCTTACCCGGTGCATGCCCTGTTCAGCGGTGTTTTGCCATGGCAGTCCCTGGACTGTTCAGCGGTGCTTTGCCATGGCGGTCCCTTGACTGTTCAGTGGTGCTTTGCCATGGCGGTTCCTGGACTGTTCAGCTTTGCTTTGCCGTGGCGGTCCCTGGACTGTTCAGCGGTGCTTTGCCATGGCGGTCCCTGGACTGTTCAGCGGTGCTTTGCCATGGCGGTCCCTGGACTGTTCAGCGGTTCTTTGCCATGGCGGTCCCTGGACTGTTCAGTGGTGCTTTGCCATGGCGGTCCCTGGACTGGGCATTGGGGTGTGGCATGACGTTCTCTGGACTGGGCATTGGTGTGTAGCATGACGTTCTCTGGACTGGGCATTGGTGTGTGGCATGACGTTCTCTGGACTGGGCATTGGTGTGTGGCATTACGTTCTGTGGACTGGGCATTGGTGTGTGGCATGACATTCCCTCATTGCCCAGCGGGGCTGTGGCAGCCGGGGCCCTCCTGGGCACTGACTCCGGCGGTGGTCTCCTGACCAGTGACGATACTTGGGCCCTCCTGGGCTATGACTCTGGCGGTGGTCTCCTGACCAGTGACGAGACTTGGGCCCTCCTGGGCTATGACTCTGGCGGTGGTCTCCTGACCAGTGACGATACTTGGGCCCTCCTGGGCTATGACTCTGGCGGTGGTCTCCTGACCAGTGACGAGACTTGGGCCCTCCAGGGCTATGACTCTGGCGGTGGTCTCCTGACCAGTGACGATACTTGGGCCCTCCTGGGCTATGACTCTGGCGGTGGTCTCCTGACCAGTGACGAGACTTGGGCCCTCCTGGGCTATGACTCTGGCGGTCGCGGTGGTCTCCTGACCAGTGACGAGACTTGGGCCCTCCTGGGCTATGACTCTGGCGGCGGTCTCCTGACCAGTGATGATACTTGGGCCCTCCTGGGTTATGACTCTGGCGGTGGTCTCCTGACCAGTGACGAGACTTGGGCCCTCCTGGGCTATGATTCTGGCGGTGGTCTCCTGACCAGTGATGATACTTGGTCCCTCCTGGGCTATGACTCTGGCGGTGGCGGTGGTCTCCTGACCAGTGACGAGACTTGGGCCCTCCTGGGCTATGACTCTGGCGGTGGTCTCCTGACCAGTGACAAGACTTGGGCCCTCCTGGGCTATGACTCTGGCGGTGGTCTCCTGACCAGTGACGTGACTTGGGCCCTCCTGGGCTATGACTCCGGCGGTGGCGGTGGTCTCCGGACCAGTCACGGCGGTGCTGGCGGTGGCGTCCCGACTGCCGGGAAGGATGCCGCCCTTCTCCGCCGTGATGCTCACACCAGGCTGTGCAGACTTCCTCTGGCCCTTACCCACCTTTGGAGGAGTCACAGCTGCCTCTGCAATTCCCCTGGAACCCCTGTGAGTTATTTTGCCTCCAGGAGTCTTCACACGGTCCCGTCGGCCACTTTCCAATTTCAGAGCCTTTACAGGGGGGTGGGCTGCCAGTGCCTTGGCTCCGGGTCACACTGCCTGCCCTGGTGGCCGGTGCACTCCACACACCTTGAACAGGCACCACTGGTACTGGAGGCTTTTTGGCTGAGGCGCTACGACGGGACTGATGAATTGGAGGGGGGGTGGGGGCAAAAACGTCAATTTTACAGAGGGACAGTTTCTGACGAACACTGGGATGGGTAGTTGGAGGGGGTCTGGGAGTGGAGGAAGAGGAGGTGGTTGTAGGAGGTGTCACTTTAGGTGTTTTGGGTGCAGGTGCAGGTACTGGAGGCTGTCGTGAGGTGGATGGATGTTGGGTGTGTGGTTGCCAGCGTTTGTGTACTTTGGGTGGGGGCGTCACAGACACACTGGGAGAGGACACAGGGGACGTGTAAATGTGAGTGGAGGTGGTGAGTGCAGGTGAGCGGGTTGTGGTGCTGGGTGTCCTGTTGCGATTCCTGGTGCCTGTAAATGTAGTGCATGCAGGTGAGAGTGTAGACGACACTGGGAGGGAGGAGGCAGACGACGAGGAGGGGGACACAGTAGAGGCAGTGTGTGTTGGTGTGTCTGCATGTGTGTAATGCTTGTTTGAGTGCCTGTGGGTTGTGTGGTGCCTATGTTTGCCAGAGCTTCCCTTGGGTGTTGACGTGTGTGCATGCTGGTCTGTAGGTGTGTTGGGGATGGGCTGGGGTACAGGGGATTGAGTCTGGGTGGAGGAGGTTGGAGGGGGGAGGCTAGACACAGGGACAATGGCTGCCATCAGTGCTGAGGCCAGAGATTGCAGGGTTCGCTGAAGGACAGCCTGACCAGAATGAATGCCCTCCAGGAATGCATTACTGTGTTGCAACTCTCTTTCTACACCCTGGATGGCATTCACAATGGTAGATTGCCCAACAGTGAGTGACCTGAGGAGGTCAATGGCCTCCTCACTGAGGGCAGCAGGGGTGACTGGGGCAGGGCCTGAGGTGCCTGGGGCGAAGGTGATGCCCACCCTCCTGGGTGAGCGGGCACAGGGCGAACGGTGAGGGGCTGCTGGGAGGGCGGTGCTGGTAGGGGAGGTGGCGGCTGTACCTGTAGAAGTGGGGGGCACAGATGGTGCCGCCACCACAAGGGAGCTTCCATCGGCGGACGAGTCCGTGTCGCTGGTTGGTGATCCGGTGGCCGACGTGAAGCTCCCCTCGCCCTCCGTCCCACTGGTGCATTCTGAGTCCGTGGTGTGGCCCTCCATGGCCATGTGGGATGCAGCTCCCTCGTGCTCCGGTGCCACTGTACCTCCGCCTGATGATGCTGATGCGCATAAGAACAGGGAAAGCACAAAAAGGGGGGGGGAAGACAGAAGAAGAACAGGTTGAGTGCATGGCATACCGCTACCGTTGACGGACAATACAGACACAGCTGCCCCCTGCAATACGCCGTGCTCCTGGCCTCTGCAGATGCAATTCCTGGGATGTGGCCTACATGGCTATGGTGTACATCTGCACACATGGATGTCACAGGGGCATCTATACCTGTACTTGGCACTAAACTGCGGTGGGGTAGAGTGCCACATGGCCTACATTACAGAGGGGCCTAGTCTACGTATTTCTGCCTGGCCTAGGTACACCCACAGCCCTCCTCCCCCACCCAGACCCCTCCACTGCACGCAAACTCCGCAGAATGAGGTAGTACTCACCCCCTTGTGTCTGCTGTGATGCCCTCAAGCGCCCATCCAACTCAGGGTAGGCCACCGCCAGGATCCGGAACATCAGGGGGTCATGGTGCGACAGGCACCCCTCCCACGTTGGGAGGCCATCCCCAGCTGAGCCTCTGCCGTCTTCTTGCTGCAGCGGCGAATGTCCTCCCATCTCTTCCGGCAGTGGGTGCCCCGTCTCTGGTGGGCCCCCAGGGTCCGGACGTCCTTGGCGATGGCACGCCAAATGTCCTTCTTCTGGTGGGCGCTGACCTACATGACATGCACAGGGGAAGAAGAGAAGCCATTACCAACTGCACCGTAGATGTAAGTGTCCCCCCTCCCTACCCTTGCCATTTGGCACATGCAATCATGTTCCCTGAACTCTGCCCCCTTCCCTCTTACAACCAGCCCTCTCCACCCAGGCCTACCCCATACAACGTGCTCCCTGTGTACTTACCTGTTGGTCTGGAGGACCGTAGAGTAGCGTGTACTGGGGGAGGACCCCGTCTACTAGTTTCTCCAACTCCTGAGCAGTGAAGGCAGGGGCCCTTTCCCCAGACGCAGCAGCCATCGTCGCTTCCAGACTGAGGTCACAGTAGCACTTGCAGTGTAGGTCCTCTCCTGTCGAAGGTCAGGTATCTAGTGATTGAACAGATAGAAAATGGCGTTGACGTCCGTGGTGGTGCCGTCCGCGGCGGTGCGTATCATTACCGCCGGCGCACTTGTTCATTGGCTCCTGGGACCCATAGGGTCCGATGTTAACCAATGCAGCATTGCGCCGCGGTCTACGACCGCCTACCGCGACGGTGTGCAACGCCAACGTAGTTACCCCACAATCCCATTGTCCCAGTGTAGAGGTCAGGCAGCCGCCATTTCAGGGGCCTACATGGCTTCATTTACTTCTGCATCACACATAGCTAGGCCTACACTCAAAACACATGCAGGAAGGGTTTTGTGTTTGGTGTCGTCTTCTGTGTAACTGTGGGTACATACCTTGCTAAAATTTGACTTGTCGTCGCTGTTGTCCTTCCTAGGCACCGTCAGCTGGGACATTTGAGAAGATGGCGGAATCCTCCGGTGTACCGACCGCTGGTGGACCTGTTGACAATGGAGGAGCGACATGTCATCGTCACCTACCGGTTTGACCGTGCCACAATCCAGGAACTATGTGCCCAGTTGGAGCCAGACCTGATGTCACCAATCCGCCATCCCAGTGGAATCCCGCCTGACGTGCAGGTGCTGTCAGTGCTCCATTTCCTTGCAAGTGGGTCTTTTCAGGCAACAGTGGCCATGGCATCAGGGATGTCCCAGCCTATGTTTTTCAACGTCCTGTCCAGAGTATTGTCTGCCCTGCTGAAACACGTAAGGAGATAAATCATTTTCCCTGAGGTGGAAGATTTGGCTACAATGAAAGGTGACTTCTATGCCCTTGGACATATCCCCAACATCATAGGTGCTATTGATGGAACCCATGTAGCTCTGGTCCCCCCCCCACAGGAGTGAACAGGTGTACAGGAACAGGAAGAGTTATCATTCTATGAATGTACAGATGGTCTGTTTGGCAGACCAGTACATCTCCCAGGTTAATGCTATGTTCCCTGGCTCAGTGCATGACGCCTACATCCTGCGGAATAGCAGCATCCCTGATATGATGGGTCAACTCCAGAGGCACCGTGTGTGGCTATTAGGGGACTCTGGTTACCCCAACCTGTCCTGGCTGTTGACCCCAGTGAGGAATCCCAGGACCAGGGCAGAGGAACTGTACAATGAGGCCCATGGGCGGACTAGGAGGGTGATCGAATGCACCCTCGGCCTCCTGAAGGCCAGGTTCAGGTGCCTCCATATGACAGGTGGTTCCCTATTCTACTCACCGAAGAAGGTGTGCCTGATCATCATCGCCTGCTTGATGCTTCACAATCTTGCATTGCGACGCCAGGTGCCTTTTCTGCAGGAGGATGGTCCAGATGACGGTGCTGTGGCAGCTGTGGAGCCTGTGGACAGTGATGAGGAGGAAGCTGAGGAAGAAGACAACGACAACAGGGAGTCAGTCATACAGCAATGCTTCCAGTGACACACAGGTGAGAACATTTACATTTTTACCATTACATTCACTGTCACACGTATTCCTCTGTCCTGTGTGTAATTTCATAGCATTATTTGGTAACTGAGTTGTTCCTTTCCATTACGGTTTCACAGGTGTGGTACCAACGTGTGTCATCTGCATGCATCCTTCAAGGACTTGTGATGTGTGACATAGGTATGTTGCCTTTACAAGTAGAAACGCTTTTTTACACTGTCATTGATAATACATATTACCAAATCATAGACTGACTCCAGATTGTTTTGTGGTTCAAGGGTGTTTATTGAAGTGCTCAAAAATGGTGGGGGGTTGTAAAAGGGTGATGGGTGATGGTGGAGGAATGTCCATGGCAGAGTCCAGTCTATTAGTCTCACAGGTACACTGCCCATCTGGGCATAGGAAGTGGAGCTGGGGCAGTTTAAGTATGGACAGGGTAACAAAGTGGGACAGTGGGAGGACAATCAGGGTGGTCTCATTTCCTGGAGGGGGTCTTGCCATCTTGCTCTGTTCTGTTCCTGGATCTCAGGGCCCGCTTGCGTGGTGGTTGTCCGTCTGCAGGGGGTGGGGTGCTGGTGTGGTGGTCCTGTGGCGGGGCGTCTTGTCCACTAGCGCTGGCGGAGGTGGTGGGCAGTTCTTCGTCCTGGCTAGTGTCAGAGGCCCCTTGGAGTGCCACGGTGTCCCTCAAGGTCTGCTGTATGTCCTTCAGCACCCCTACGATGGTGCCCAAGGCAGAGCTGATGGTCCTGAGCTCCTCCCTGAACCCCAAATACTGGTCCTCCTCCAGGCGCTGGGTCTCCTGAAACTTGACCAGGACCGTCGCCATCGTCTCCTCGGAGTGGTGGTATGCTCCCATGATGGAGGAGAGGGCCTCGTGGAGAGTGGGTTCCCTTGGCCTGTCGGCCCCCTGTCGGCCCCCTGTCGCACAGCAGCCCTCCCAGTTCCCCTGTGTTCCTGTGCCTCCGTCCCCTGGACTGTGTGCCCACTACCACTGCCCCCAGGTCCCTGTTGTTGTTGGGGTGGTGGGTTTTCCTGGGTTCCCTGTAGTGGTGGACCCACCGCTGATTGACCTGTCCTGGGTACGGAGGTTTGGGCCCGCTGGGTGGGTGCTGTGCTGCTGTTGCCAGAGGGTGGAAGGTCAGTGTTGGGCTGTGCCTGTGCAAGGGGAACCGACTGTCCCGAGGCCCACAATGGTCCGGGCTGGTCATCAGGATCCAGTAGGGCAGAGCTGCTTTCGTCACTGTGGGCCTCTTCTGTGGGTGGAATGGAGTTGTCTGGACCCTCCGGGGTGGTGACGGTCCTTCGTGATCCTGCAGGGGCATAAGGGCATGATTATTGCATGTGTGTGTGTCATGGTGTGCAATTGGTGGCTCACCGTGTACCCCAGTGCAAGCATTCCTGTGTGGGGGCTTGTGTGATGATGGTTGGGGGGGTGTTCTGGGTATGTGCAGTGAGCATGCTTTAGTGATGGGTGTCCATGCTTAGTTGTGTCATGCAGGGCTTGGTGTTGGTATGGGTGGTTTGTGTTATGGGTACATTAGTGAAGATTTGGAGTGAAAGGGGAGGGGGTGAGGGTGGGGGTGTGTGATAGCATGCAGGTAGGGTGGGGGATATGAAAGTTAAGAATTGACTTGCCAGTGTCCATTCCTCCACCGACTCCTCCGAGGCCCTCTGGATGCATGATGGTCAAGACTTGCTCCTCCCATGTTTTTAGTTGTGGGGGAGGAGGTGGGGGTCCGCCGCCAGTCCGCTGAACCGCAATGTTGTGCCTGGAGACCACGGAACGCACCTTCCCCCGTAGGTCATTCCACCTCTTCCTGATGTCCTCCCTATTTCTTGGATGCTGTCCCACAGCGTTGACCCTGTCGACTATTCTGCGCCATAACTCCATCTTCCTGGCTATGGATGTGTGCTGCACCTGTGAGCCAAATAGCTGTGGATCTACCCGTAGGATTTCCTCCACCATGACCCGGAGCTCCTCCTCGGAAAAGCGGGGGTGTCTTTGGTGTGACATGGGGTGGTGTGGGTGATGTGTTGGGTGGTGTATGTGTTGATGAGTGTGGTGATGTGTGGTGGTGTGTGGTGTTTTGTGCGTGGAAGTAGTGTGGTTGATGGTGTTGTTTGGCTCTGTGTGGTGGGATTGTCTAATCTGTGCTATCTCTCTGGCCTTCGTCTCAGATTTTTGGTCGTAGGGGTTTATGGGTGAGGTGGGTGTGTGTTTTATATTGTATTGGGTGTGTGGGAGTGTTGTTTGTATGTGTATCAGGTGTGTGTATTTTGAATTGTCCAATGTGGCGGTGTTTTGGAGATGTGTGCGTATTTTGAGCGCGGCGGTGTGTACCGCCAATGGAATACCGCGGTTGAAAGACCGCTCTGTGGATTCGTGTGTCGTAATAGCATGGGCGTGTTTCTGTTGGCGTGGAGGTGGAGGTTTTGTTATCGCCAGTTTACCACTGACATTTGGTGTGGCGGACTTGTGTGGGTGTCTGAATTTCAGCGGATTCCAAGATGTGGGTCATAATAGCTGTGGCGGAATTCCGCGGCCGCGGCGGTGTATTGGCGGTCTTCTGCACGGCGGTAAGCGGCTTTTACCGCCAATGTTGTAATGATCCCCATAGTAATGTGTTTTATATGTCCTAACAGTGAAATATTGCTAAATTTGTTTTTCACTCTTGCAAGGCCTGTCCCTCTCGTAGGTTAACATGGTGGCTACCTTTAAATCTGATTAAAGTGTAGATTCCCTTTGGGAGCGGATGGATATGTGGAGTTTGGGGTTTCTGAGCTCACAATTTAGTAAAGTTGATTTTGAGATTGTGTGTTTGAAAGTGGCACTTTTAGAAAGTGAGTATTTTCTTGCTTAGACCATTTCTGTGTCTCTGCCTGTTTGTGGATTCCCTGTCTGGGTTAGTTTAACAGTTGGGCTGGTTGCATCTCTCACTAGACAGTGACACAAAGGGAGCTGGGGTGTAGCCTGCATATCCTGATGAGCCATCTGTGTCAGGAGGGAGGGGAATAGTGGTCACTCACACCTGAAAGGGCTGTGCCTGCCCTCACACAATGCAGACTCCAACCCCATAGTGAGTGTCTGGGGCCTGGCCTGGGCAAGGCAGGATTTCACATTCAAAAGAGACTTTACTTTGAAGTAGGCCTACTTCAAAGGAGAAATTGGGTATAAGAAGGACACCCAAAACAACAGACTTTAGAACACTTCTGGAAACAAGAGGAACCTCTGCCTGGAGAAGAGCTGAGGAGCTGAGGAAGAAGAGATGTCCTGCCTGTGCTTTGTGGACCTATCTTGCAGTTGCTGCTTCTGCCAGAGTAAGACTTTGTGCGCCTTCCATCTTGTGAAGATCTTCCAGGGCTTGATTTAGAGCTTTCCTCCGGTTGTTTGAAGTCTCAGGGACAGCAAAGACTTCTCTCTGCCTGCTCCTGGAGTCTCTGGAGAGACCCCTGCTCTGACCTGTGGTGCCCATCCAGGTCCTGGGACCCTGAAAGGAGAAGCTGGCAGCCTAAGAGGAGGAAATCCACGCACAGAGCGCCGTGCAGGGAAAAGATCGACGCAATTCCGATCTGCGGCTGAAGAAACGACGCGCCACCGGCTCTGCGGCTGAAAATCAATGCTTGCCGGAAACGCGACTGAAGAATCGACGCACGGAGCTGGAGAAACAACACACAGCATCGCTGACAGAGGCTGAGAGATCGCAACCCGGGCTGCGTAGTTTTCAGATCATTGTGCAGCTGGATTTCCGACACAAACACCACTGGGCGTGTAAAAACAACGCAAGGCCTTCCCGGACCTTAGAGTGCTGACCGGATCGACGCATCGCTCTCCTGCGGAGAGAAGAAACAACGTGCCCAGACCCGACAAAAGGAGAAATGACACAAGGTCCCGCTCGTGAGTGGAATCGACACATCACAAGCCCTTTTTGACACACACTCGCCCGTGCGGGGTTATTTTTGACGCACCCAAGGTACATTTTCACGCTAACCATGTTACTTTGTGTTTTAAACTACATAAAGACTCTTTTTGCTTTTTAAATGACAACTTGACTTGTGTATTGTAGATTTTTGTCGTTTTGGTCTTGTTTTGTTTAGATAAATATTTTCTATTTTTCTAAACCTGTGTTGTGTCATTTTGTAGTGTTTTCATTAAGTTACTGTGTGTGTTGGTACAAATACTTTACACCTAGGACTCTGAAGTTAAGCTTACTGCTCTGCCAAGCTACCAAGCGGGTAAGCAGGGGTTAGCTGAGGGTGATTCTCTTTTACCCTGACTAGAGAGAGGGTCCTTGCTTGAACAGGGGGTAACCTGACTGTCAACCAAAGACCCATTTCTAACAGTAATGTAGGCCACTGATATCATATAGGAGCCTTTTCTTCAATGGGATGAGGATATAGGGGGTCATTCTGACCTCGGCGGTAAAAGGCTCTTACCGCCGGTCAGAAGTCCGCCATTCTACCGCCGCGGCAAACCGCCACGGTCATTCTGACCCACAACTGCCAAACCGCCAAAAACCCGACATCCACGGAAGGCCGCCTCATCAGCGGACAGCGATAAACTGGAGATGACCAAACCTCCACCGTCACGCCAACACAAACACGCCCATGCCATTACGACCCACGAATCCACGCGGCGGTCTTTCAACCGCGGTATTCCATTGGCGGTACACACCGCCGCGCTCAAAATACACACACCTTTACAAAACACAGCCACATTGGACAATTCGAAATACACACACCTGATACACATACACACACCACACCCACACATCCAATCAACTATAAAACACACACCCACATCACCCACAAACCCCCACTACTAGAAATTCGGAGAGAAGGCGAGAGAGAGAGAGAGAGAGAGCACAGCTATCGAAAACCCCAACACACAGAGGAACACAACATCATCACCCACACTACATCCACGCACAAAACACCACACACCACCACACACACCACACTCATCACCACAAACACCACCCCACACCACCCCATGGCACCCCAAAGACACCCCAGGTTCTCGGACCAAGAACTCAGGGTCATGGTGGAGGAAATAATTAGGGTAGAGCCCCAGCTATTCGGCACACAGGTGCAGCACACCACAATAGCCAGGAAGGCGGAGCTATGGCAAAGGATCGTCAACAGGGTCAACGCTGTGGGACAGCATCCCAGAAACCGGGAAGACATCCGAAAGCGCTGGAACGACCTACGGGGGAAGGTGCGGTCGATGGTGTCAAGACACAACATCGCCGTGCAGAAGACTGGCGGCGGACCCCCACCCACTCCACCCGAATTCACAGCATGTGAGCAAGAGGTCTTGAACATCCTGCATCCTGAGGGCCTCGTTGGAGTAGGCGGAGGAATGGACTCTGGTAAGTCGAATCCCAACTACTTCACCCCCGCCAACCACCAGCATGCCAACCCACACACCCACCCTCACCCCCAACCCCCAGCACACATCCTCCCTGCCAATGTCTCACCAGCACAACCCACCCAACACAACACCAATCCCTGAATGCCAACACAAACCATGGACACCCATCACCCAAGCATGACCACTGCACATACCCACCCCCCCCCCACAAACCACCCTCACAACTCCTCCCACAAGGGAATGCCAGCACTGGGGGACAAGGGCACCCACAAATCGCACGCCATGGCACACACAGAAGCAATAACCATACTCTTTTACCCCTGCAGGGCCCGAACGCCAACACACCGGCCAGGAGGGTCCAGATTTGTCCATCCCGCCCCCAGAACAGGCCCCCAGTGATGACAGCAGCTCTGTCGACCTAGAACCTGATGACCAGCCCGGACCATTGGGGACCTCTGGACAGTCGGTTCCCCACACACAGACACAGGCTACAGCAGACCCAACCCCCTCTGGGAATACCAGCACAGCTCCCACCCAGCGGGCCCATGCCTCTGTCTCCAGGACGCGTCAATCAGCGGTGTGTCCCCACTACAGGGCACCCAGGCTGACCCACCACCCCAACAACAACAGGGACCTGGGGGCAGTGGTAGTGGGCACACCGTCCAGGGGACAGAGGCCCAGGGAAACAGGGCAACTGGGAGGGCTGCTGTGCGAGAGGGGGTTGACCGGCCCAGGGAACCCACTCTCCAAGAGGCCCTCACCACCATCATGGGAGCATACCACCGCTCCCAGGAGACGATGGCGACGGTACTGGCCAGGTTCCAGGAGATCCAGGCACAGCAGGAGGAACGGTACATGGGGTTCAGAGATGAACTCAGGAGCATCGGTACCACAATGGGGACCATCGTCCTGGCCCTCAACCAGATAGTCACCACATTGCGGGACCATGTGGCACCCCAAAGGGCCCCTGTCACCAGCCCGGACGACGAACAGCCTACCACCTCCGCCGGCGCAAGTGGACAGGATGCCCCCACACCACGACAGGCCACCAGAACCCCACCTCCTGCTGAAGATCAACCACCCCGCAAGCGGAACCTGAGATCACACAAGAAGACAGAGTAGGATGCCAAGACCCCCGCCAGCCTAAGATACCTCCTGATGTCATCCCACTGTCCCACATTGTCACCCTGTCCAACCTTGAACTGCCCCTGCTCCATCCTTCCACAGGCATATGGGCAATGCACCTGTGCTACTGAGAACTGGACTCTGCCATGGACATTACTCCACCCCCACCCATCACCGTTTTACTATCATGGACCTATACGCAGCACTGAAAATAAATCACCAATTGCACTTCAAATGTCAGGAGTCTGCTTGTATTCTTTACAAATGTATTACACATAAAGGTGCAATAATGTTCATTTACATTGTGATGACAACATACCAGTGTCAATAAGCATTAGTCCATGGGCAAACAAAGCAGAAGTCACGCTGTGGGTCATACAGCTCTGAAAAGGGAAGGGAAAGTCAAAAATCAGTGTAAAGGAACTGGGGGGAAACACAGAAAGTAGAGATGCAGGAGGCCAGAAGTAAATGTAAAATGGCGTGGGTGATTCTTACCTGGGTGCTACTGAAAATACTGTTGTATAACTGTGTCCCTGTTGTCTGTGTCGTCCCCGTCGTCTTCCTCCTCTTCACTCTCCACAGGCTCCACAGCTGCTACAACACCACCATCTGGATCATCCTCCTGCAGGAAAGGCACCTGGCGTCGCAATGCAAGATTGTGAAGCATACAGCAGGCCACGATGATATGACACACCTTCTTTGGTGAGTACATGAGGGATCCCCCTGTCATATGCAGGCACCTAAACCTGGCCTTCAGGACCCCGAAGGTCCGTTCTATAATCCTCCTAGTTCGCCCATGTGCCTCATTGTACCGTTCCTCTGCCCTGGTCCGGGGATTCCTCACTGGGGTCAATAGCCAAGGCAGGTTGGGGTAACCAGAGTCACCTATTAGCCACACATGGTGTCTCTGTAGCTGTTCCATAACATAAGGGATGCTGCTATTTTGCATGACATACGCGTCATGCACTGACCCAGGGAACTTGGCATTTACATGGGAGATGTACTGGTCAGCCAAACAGACCACCTGGACATTCATCGAATGGTAATTTTTTCTATTTCTGTACACCTGCTCATTGTCTTTTGGGGGTACGAAAGCCACATGGGTCCCATCAATGGCACCAATGATGTTGGGGATATGTCCAAGGGCATAGAAATCACCCTTCACAGTGGCCAAATCACCCTCCTCAGGGAAAACAATGTATCTCCGCATGTATGTCATCAGGGCAGACAACACTCTGGACAAAACCTTAGAAAACATAGGCTGAGACATCCCTGATGACATGGCCACTGTTGTCTGAAAATACCCACTTGCCAAAAAATGGAGTACTGACAGAACCTGCACCAGAGGGGGAATCCCTGTGGGTTGGCGGATGGGGGACATCAGGTCTGGCTCCAGCTGGGCACACAGTTCATGTATAGTGGCTCGGTCAAGTCGGTATCGAAGTATAATATGTCGTTCTTCCATTGTCGACAGGTCCACCAGCTGGCGGTACACGGGAGGATTCATCCTTCTCCTCGCAAGTCCCAGCGGACGGTGCCTAGGAAGGACAACATGGAGCACAGAGTCAAGCAACCCACAGGTTCGTTCACACAGCTTGCACAGAACACGATTCGCTATGCATTGAATGGCTTGTATGAGTGGCAATGCAAGGCCTAGGCCTGTGTGACGCAGTAGAAATTAAGCCATGTGGGCCCTTGAAATGGCGGCTGCCTGACCTGTGAAGTGTGACAGTGGGATGTGAGGTCACTGCGCTGGCGTGGCACACCGTGGCGGTAGGCGGTCGAAGACCGCGGCGCAAAGCAGCATTGGTTAACATTGAACCCTATGGGTCTCAGGAGCCAATGACGATGTGCGCCGGCGGTCGCGGTACGCACCGCCGCGGTACGCACCGCCGTGGGCGTGACCGCCATTTTCTATCTGCTTAATCACTCGAGACCTGATCATCCACAGGAGAGGACCTATACTGCAAGTGCTGCTGTGACCTCGGTCTGGAAGAGACAATGTCTGCTGCGACTGGGGAAAGGGCCCCTGCCTTCACTTCAGAAGAGTTGGAGAAACTTGTGGATGGGGTCCTGCCCCAGTACACAGGGTGCACGTTGAATGGGCTATGCCTGGGTTGTGCATGGTGGATGTAAGATGGTGGGGTGGGGAGCGAATGAGGAGTGCAAGGCACGACAGATGAGAGCATGTGCCACATGGCAGGGTTGGGGAGGGGGGGGGCAATCACATCTAACATGCAGAAAAATGTTGAAAATTCCTTTCCCACCCTGCACATGTCAAATAGGTCAGCGCCCATCAGAAAGTCGACATTTGGCGTGCCATCGCCAAGGACGTCCGGGCCCTGGGGGTCCACACAAGACGGGGCACACACTGCCGAAAGAGGTGGGAGGACATCCGCCGCGGGACCAGGAAGACCGCCGAGTCACTGCTGGGGATGGTCTCCCAACGTAGGAGGGGTGCCAGTCGTACCTTGACCCCCCTGATGTCCCGGATCCTGGCGGTGGCCTACCCCGATTTGGATGGGAGCGTGAGGACATCACAGCAGACACAAGGGGGTGAGTACCAGCACATTCTGCTATCTTTACACGCAGTGGAGGCGTCTGGGTGGGGGAGGAGGGCTGTGGGTGACATTAGGCCAGGGCGCTTTCTGTAGTGTAGTCCCCTCCTTTAGGCATGGCCCTGTGCCCCCGCCCCCCACCTCTGTAGGGTGCCAAGTACAGCAATCCATGGTCCAGCATCACCCATGTGCGCATATGTTGTCCATAGACCTGTTGGCCTAGTCACAAGTACTGAGTAGTGTACCCCGATTGCGCGGCGTAGTGCATGAGGCTCCTGTGTCTGTCCTCTCCGCCAACGGTGTTGACAATGCATGCACTCAACCTGTTTTTATTTCTCCCCCCACCCTTTTTCTTTATCTTCTTGTGCATGTGTGCATTAGCATCATCAGGCGGAGGAGAATTGGCATCGGAGCACGAGGGAGCTGCAACTCACAAGGCCCCGGTGGGCCATGGTACAGACACGAGGTCACTAGTGATACGGAGGGCGAGGGGAGCACCACAACGGGGACCCGTGGTGACACCAGTGACACCGACACGTCCTCGGAAGGGAGCTCCCTAGCGGTGGCGGCAACATCTGGGCCCCCCGCCTCTACAGGTACAGCCGCCACCCAGCGCACCAGCTCCGCCCTCCCAGCAGCCCCTCAGCCTTCGCTCCGTGCCCGCTCGCCCAAGAAGGCAGGCATCTCCTTCGCCCCAGGCACCTCAGGCCCTGCCCATGTTAGCCCTGCTGCCCTCAGTGAGGAGGTCATTGACCTCCTACAGACCATCATTGTTGGGCAGTCTACCCTTTTGAATGCCATCCAGGGGGTAGAGAGGGAGGTGCATCGGAGCAATGCATACCTGGAGGGCATTCATTCGGGTCAGGCTGCCCATCAACGATCGTTCAATGCTCTAGCCTCAGCACTGACGGCAGCCATTGTCCCTGTTTCCAGCCTCCCTCTTCTAACTGCCTCCACCCTGTCTCTGTCTCCTGTTCCTCAGCCTATCCCATCCACACCATCAGACCAGCCTGCACACACCTCAACACCCAAGGGCAGCTCATCCAGACATAAGCACCACAGATCACACAAGCATTCACCCAAGCAACACCCAGATGCAGACATGCCAACAGTCACTACCACCCCTGTGTCCCCCTCCTCCTCGTCTCCCTCCTCCCTCCCTGTGACGTCTCCACTCACACCTGCATGCACACCACCATCAGCCAGTACTTCCATCACCAGCACACCCTCCAGTACAGTTCGCACACGTGCAGTCACCACCCCCACTGCCATTTACACGTCCCCTGTGTCCTCTTCCACTGTGTCTGTCACCCCCTCTTCCAAGACACACAAACGCAGGCAGCCACCCACCCAACAGCCAACCACCTCACGACAGCCTACGTCACAAGCACCTGCACCCAAAGACAGCACACCTGACTCTCCTACAACCGCATCCTCTTCCTCCACTCCCATACCCACTACACCTACCCTTTACATTGGTCCTAAAAAACTTTACCTCTCCAAACTTAACCTCTTTGCCCCACCTGACCCACCCCCTCCATCTGCTAAGAGTCCCAAGAGCACCTCAGCCACCACCAGCCCTGCTTCAAGTGTCACCATTGTGCACAGGTTTTGGAGTCCACCCTTTCCCAGCACTGATACATCGGCCAGCAGCAAGGGGACAGCCAGCCCCCCCCCCCTGGAAAGAGGACCCGTAAAATCAGGGGCCGCCGCGAGAAGACTGACACGGCTGCCCCCAAGGAGCAAAGTCCTGGGCCGTCACCTGCCACAACATCCAGGGGAGGCAAGGGCCAGAGAGCCTCATCGAAAGAGGGCAAGGGCAGCAGGGCGGAGAAGTCAGCCAGCAGGGGCGCGGACCAGGAGGGCCCCACAAGCCCCATCCCGGGTGTGAGGGAGGACACCCACGGGCCCAGGACTCCGTCACAGAAGGGTCCAGCAACTGCACGGTCGGAGGGCAACTAAGCAGGGAGTCCTGGCCAGCTCTGGCTCCCTTGAATGACTGGACAAGCACTGCTGAAGAGGGCCCCGCCGTGCAGGAAGGCACTGCTCCGCTGGGCCCCGCCTTCTCAAGCACCGCTCCGCAGGGCCCTTCCTGTCAAGCACCGCTCCGCTGGGCCCCTTCCTGTCAAGCACCGCTCCGCTGGGCCCTTCCTGTCAAGCACCGCTCCGCTGGGCCCCTTCCTGTCAAGCACCGCTCCACTGGGCCCTTCCTGTCAAGCACCGCTCCGCTGGGCCCCGCCGTCTCAAGCACCGCTCCACTGGGCCCTTCCTGTCAAGCACCGCTCCGCTGGGCCCCGCCGTCTCAAGCACCGCTCCGCTGGGCCCTTCCTGTCAAGCACCGCTCCGCTGGGCCCCGCCGTCTCAAGCACCGCTCCGCTGGGCCCCGCCGTCTCAAGCACCGCTCCGCTGGGCCCTTCCTGTCAAGCACCACTCCGCTGGGCCCCTTCCTGTCAAGCACCGCTCCGCTGGGCCCCGCCGTCTCAAGCACCGATCCGCTGGGCCCTTCCTGTCAAGCACCGCTCCGCTGGGCCCCTTCCTGTCAAGCACCGCTCCGCTGGGCCTTTCCTGTCAAGCACCTCTCTGCTGGGCCCCGCCGTCTCAAGTACCGCTCCGCTGGGCCCTTCCTGTCAAGCACCGCTCGGCTGGGCCCCGCCGTCTCAAGCACCGCTCCGCTGGGCCCTTCCTGTCAAGCACCGCTCCGCTGGGCCCCGCCGTGTCAAGCACCGGTCCGCTGGGCCCCGCCGTGTCAAGCACCGGTCCGCTGGGCCCTTCCTGTCAAGCACCGCTCCGCTGGGCCCCGCCGTCTCAAGCACCGCTCCGCTGGGCCCTTCCTGTCAAGCACCGCTCCGCTGGGCCCCGCCGTCTCAAGCACCGCTCCGCTGGGCCCCGCCGTCTCAAGCACCGGTCCGCTGGGCCCTTCCTGTCAAGCACCGCTCCGCTGGGCCCCACCGTCTCAAGCACCGCTCCGCTGGGCCCTTCCTGTCAAGCACCGCTGGCCCATTGGCAGTCCCGGTTCTGGGTCGGGCAGGCCTTCACGACGCACTCTGCCCACCATGCCTCCTCCATGACCAGTGGTCTCTGTAATCCACCTGATGGACTGTGGCTTTGCACTCCCCAGGATGTAACAGTGGGCAATCCACCCACTGTAGAGACTTGTGAGACTGTGGCTTTGCACTCCCCAGGATGGCACAGTGGGCATGGTGGACCCTTCGTGGATCTGGCGTCGTGGACTCATGTGGCTGAGGTGCCCCCCCTTCCCTTCCCCCTGAGGTGCCTGTAGTTTTGTCATCTGATGCCCCAGCAGTGTTCTCTCCAACGGACTCAGGTCTCCTGTGTGGGCTTTGCCCATGTGTTGATACACTTTGGCCCACGGACAGTGGAAATTTAAGTGACTGTGCAGGACTTATTGCCTATGTTTATCGGTTTCGCAATGTTCTTAATTGATTTTTTACAATTCATTTTGCTATTTTACCATGACTTCAAAGAACCTCTTATATACATAAATGTTGTTTCTCACTTTAATTATGTCTTTGCATTATTCCGGGGGGTTTGGTTGGTGTCACTGTGACTTGGTGCTCTGCATTGGTGTGTAGATAGTTGGGGGGGGTCGCATATGTGTGTGCCCGTAAGCTTTCCTCCTCCCCCCTCCCCTGTGTCGTAGGTGCAGTACTCACCGTTGTCGTCTGCGCCGGCGTTCGTACTCGTGGTAGATGAGCAGGTAGACAATAGCTGATAGGATGTGTAATTCGGGCTCCATGCTGTCCTCCTTCCTCGTGGAGTGTGTATAGGTGAGCGTTTTCCCGTTCGTAGTCTGTTTCCGCCGTGTTTTTATCGGCGGGGCTCCCGCCCCGGAAAAGGTGGCAGATTGGTGAGTTGTGATAGGGTGGGCGGTACATTGTCTGCCGCCTGGCTGTTGGCGGTGACCGCCGCGCTGTTTGTCTGTCCCGCCGTGGCGGTCGGAGTGTTAAAGTGGCGGCCTGTGTTGGCGGTTCCCGCCAGGGTCAGAATACCTTTTTTTTGACCGCCTGCCTGTTGGCGGGTTGGCTGCCGCTTTATCACCGACCGCCAGGGTTGGAATGACCCCCATAGTCTGTCAGATTTCCATAGCTTACGGCAATCATTTCCTCACTTCCAGCCCCACTGAAAAGAGGTATTTGCACAGTAAATGGAAAACAGTACATATTCTGTGGGTTGCACGCCATCCATGTTTATGTATAGCAAACTCCCTTTGAGTGGTCACCTATTGCAAAACACTGGTCCCGTTGTTCAAGGGATTTCAGTACAATTTGTCCAATCACTCCGGCACGAGTTGAAACGTGGAATCTGCTTTGTAACTGCTGTTAGTTTGAGATGAAATTCTATTTGAGCACTGCCATTTCAGCAGACTGTCAGTCCAGGCATGTGCAACACAGGGAGAGTGGCATAAGGCTCAAAGAAAACAAGCTGTATCCTGGTGTGCCCACCCACAGGACATAGCTGTTTGCTTTCACTTGGCGGGAGCCTTGACAGCTCACACCAAGTCAGAGCAAACACTCTGTTACAATCAATCAATCAATTAGTCATAGCATTTGTAAAGTGCAGCACTATCACCCCTAAGGGTATCTGGGTGCTGAGGGTGTGGCGTCTCAATTGAAAGGCCATGTCTTGAGTCTCCTTCTGAAGTCCGCCAGAAAGGGAGCTGTTCAGAGGTTGAGGGGCAGGCTGTTCCAGGACTTGTCTGCTGTGTAGGAGAAGGAGCGGCCTCCACTGCAGTTGCAATGGATGCAGGGGATGTGTGCGAGGTTTAGCAAGGCAGAGCATAGTTGTCTTGCTGAGATGTGGGCGCTCAGTCAGTGGTTGATGTAGGACAGCCCTAGGTTGTGGAGAGCCTTGTATGCGAGTGTGAGGATTTTGAATAGGCTTCTCTATTAGACGGGGAGCCAATGGAGGTTCCTGAGGTTTGGGGCGATGCTTGAGTGCTTGGGGAGGTTGAAGATGAGTCTGGCTGCAGTGTTCTGTAGAGTCTGGAGACTTTTAATTAGCTGGGAGGACACTCTGGCATAGAGCGTTGCCATAGTCGAGGCGACTTGTGACCAGGGCCTGCGTGACTGTCTTTCTGGTGTCAGTAGGCATCCATTTGAATATTTGGCAGAGCATACAGAGGATGTAGAAGCAGGAAGATACGACTGAATTTACTTGTCGATTCATGGATAGTTGGCAGTCGAGGATGATGGCGAGGTTTCGTGTGTGGTCTGATTGGGAGGGCATTGGTCCGAGTTATACTGGCCACCAGCTGTGGTCTCATAAGGAGGTGTTCTTCCTGAAGATCAGGACTTTTTGTCAGTGTTTAGTTTGAGATATCTGTTTTTCATCCATGTTGCTATATTGGTCATGGTATTGCGGAAGTTGGCTTTGGCGTTGTGCGGGTCTTTAGTGAGTGAGAGGATAAGTTGAGTGTCGTCGGCGTAGGAGACTATATTGAGCCTAAAGGATCTGACAATGTCTGCAAGGGGGGGTCATAAAGATGTTGAACAGGGTTGGGCTGAGGGAGGATCCTTGAGGTTTGTGATGTTCTTGGGTGTAGAAGTGAAGGGAGGAAGGCAGCTGCTCTGCGTACAGCCTGAGGGGAAATACGCGTCCCACTTAAGGACATTTTGTTGAATGCCTATGTTGTGTAGTCTGTTAAGGAGAGTGTGGTGGGAGACTGTATCGAACGTTGCAGAGAGGTCCAGAAGGATCAGGGCTGCTGACTCTTCTCGGTCATGGAAGGTCCTGATGTCATCCGTGGCAGAGATCAATGCAGTCTCCGTGCTGTGGTTGGTGCGGAATCCCTATTGTGAGGTGTCGAGAAGGTGGTTTCCTTCGAGGTATTGTCAGTGAGCTGCTGGTGGATGGCTTTCTAGTGCACTTTGGCTGGGAAGGGGAGCAGGGTGATCGGTCTGTAGTTTTTGAGGTCGCTGGGGTCGGTTCCTTTAGGAGGGGTGTAACCTCTGCGTGTGTCCATTCATCCGGGAAGGTTGCCATGGAGATGGAGGTGTTGAGGATGCGGGTTAGTTCTGTGCTAGTTGTTTTGGCTCCGAGGTTGAAAAGCTAGTGGGGGCAGTGGTTGGTGGGTGCTCGGGAGTGAATGGATGACATGATGGCTTTGGTGGTCTGTGTGGTAATCGGGGACTAGGAGGTTACTACATGGCTGGTGTTAACTGCTTGAGAGATGTTGACTACGCTGGAGGTGGAGGGTTGGGGGTTGAAATTGTTGTATACTGTGGTGATCTTGCTGTGGAAGTAGTCTGAGAGGGTGTCACAGAGTTCCTGGGATGGGTGGATGGTGGCCTCCGTGGCTATCAGGTTAGAGAATTCCTTAGTGATTCTGAAGAGTTTGTCTTTCATTTGGTTGGCTGCGGTGTTGATGCGGGCAGTAATTGCTGCTCTTTTAGCTGCCTTGATGTGGTGGTGGTAGTTGTTGAGGGCTGTCCTGTAGGTGGCTTAGTCGGAGGGGGCCTTGGTCATGCGCCATTGTTTCTTGGTGGCAGTCGCATTTGGAGTTTTTGAACTCCGGAGTGTACCATCTCGCTGGCTTAGAGGTGTTGTTGGATTTTAGCTGGTTTCAGTGAGGTGAATCTGTCAGCAGATTTGGTGATCCCAGTGGGGAATTTTTGGACAGCCTGGTTGAGGTCTTTTGTGGGCTCAGGTTGTGCAGTGTCAAGGTTTATAGCCAGACAAAGAAAAATCCTACAATGTCAACCTAGTACAATTGTGAGTGGTGAATTTGGCTTTTAAAATTATTTCTGCCTTCGATCACGACAAATGTCCTCTGGTTCAGATGGAAATACAACTACAATATATTACCTGAGGAAACAGATGAGACTCAAACCATATGGAGCTGGCTCATAGCGAGGAACATAACAATCACAGCTGTTCACCTACCAGGCATTCAAAATGCAGAAGCAGACTCATTCATCCGAACATTTCAAGAAAACCAGAGCTGGGTTCTAAACGACACAGGGGGTCATTCTGACCCTGGCGGTCATGGACCGCCAGGGCCAACGACCGCGGAAGCACCGCCAACAGGCTGGCGGTGCTTCCGGGGGCATTCTGACCGCGGCGGTAAAGCCGCGGTCAGAAAAGGGAAGCCGGCGGTTTCCCGCCGGCTTCCCGCTGCCCCAGGGAATCCTCCACGGCGGCGCTGAAAGCAGCGCCGCCATGGGGATTCCGACCCCCTTCCCGCCAGCCTGTTTCTGGCGGTTTTCACTGCCAGAACCTGGCTGGCGGGAACGGGTGTCGTGGGGCCCCCTAACAGGGCCCCACATTGATTTTCAGTGTCTGCGTGGCAGACACTGAAAATCGCGACGGGTGCAACTGCACCCGTCGCACACCAGCAACTCCGCCGGCTCCATTCGGAGCCGGCATCCTCGTTGCTGGTGCTTTCCCGCTGGGTGGGCGGGCGGCCTTTTGGCGGTCGCCCGCCCGCCCAGCGGGAAAGTCAGAATCACCGCGGCGGTCATTTGACCGCGCAGCGGTGTTCTGGCGGGGGAACTTTGGCGGGCGGCTTCTGCCGCCCGCCAAAGTTAGAATGACCCCCACAGTCTTACAAGTAATTTTTCAAGATTGGGGCTATCCTTAAATAAGCGAGTGCACAAAAAACAAACATGCCCTTGTCACAGAAAAGCCCAACTTGTTGGCTGTACCACCTAGTGCTATGAGAAATTCCTCTGTCACGTGTTTTTTTAGCTCCTGACATGCCACTGTTGAAAGACACAAAGCATTTGCTAAAAAAGAATGGGGTGGCCTCACCCTGGCCGCGGGTGTCGGTGCTCGCCAAAGCATACCCTAATGGCGGGCTGGCCCTCGTCATCAGACTGGGGAGAAAATCTAGGGAGAATCAGGGAAAGGGAAGTATCCAGTATAAAAATCCCTACCACCTGCCAAAAGAGCAATCTACATTTTATTAGGGGGTGGAGGAGGGATGGGTAAATATACAGCAGGACAAAGGAAGTGCATTTATTACATCCTCGCCCCTTAGGTCGACATGTTTCAGCCCTTATCTGGTCCACCAAGGGATCCAGAGCTTTCTTCAGGACCAAACAGACCCTATATGACCCTGTCTGTTTCCTTATTCACAAGATACAGACACACTCCTTTGTGCGCATGTATGCAATACCAGATCTTTAATCTCTATTTATGTCATTCCGGATGTTCTTTCGTGGGAAGTGGCCCTATAGAGGATACATAAACATAAATTTATATATAACGACTTAACAAAAAATTACATAAATGAAAGCCACAAAAAGGAAAATTGTAGTAAAAACCCACATAAATGCAAACGTATGATTGCCAGGATCAATGCACATAGATTACAACCATGGGGGGACCAAACTTGTCATTCTCCTGTGAAGAAATTGTGTCTTTTGTGTCTGACACTGCACACTAAAATGGGCTCATGCTCTTAGGAATCCAAAACCCCGACTAAACCATGAAACATAAAGCACACATCGCCCATGACAAACATACTACTACATCTCACCCCAACATAGGGATATTCACACTACATGGAGAAGTGGAGACGGGAGCCTTATAGTCACACACTGTAACCACAATAGGAGAAAGCACAGTGGATTTGTGCATAAGTCATACAATCCGCTGGCCATCTCCACTGTGCATAAAATAAAATAAAGGTACTTACTTCATCAAGGGTCACACCCACCAAATCACCTATTCAGTATTCTTTTCTCCTCCAGACGCTACTGGATCTAGTGGTGGCTCATGGATTTGAGGAAGAGCGCGCATCACTGATGCTGATGTATGACATCAGGGTGGGCGACTAGCTGTGCCTCATGGGAAATGTAGTAGGCGTGTACTACTCACATTTGATCTGTCACTTTTAATGCATTTATTTAATCAGAATAAACCTTTTATTGCCATCAATATGTTGAATTGGAAGGCAGAGAATCTGTGCCTATGCCATGGTTCCCCAAACAATGAAGAGAAATGGGTGAGCGAGATGTGCCCATGCCGCCCGTTAACTTCCGTCGGCCTAGGCATAGGCCTGTGGCTTGATAGGAATTATAGTCATCGCTTGCCCATCAGAGCAGGTGCTGGGAGCATGTGTAGAGTTTGATTCCTCAAAGTAGAATGCAGTTCCTTGTAATTATATCTAATGTTTGCCTAATTCAGATGGTAATCACCCCCTACCACCATGCTTATCAGTGTGGTGCTATAGGTTCATGCATTAAGTATTAGTGGGAAACCGTCCTAACAAGGGTACTGAGTCATGTTATATAAAAACTAGAAATATAAAGGTGCTGTGTGTTAATGCCACAAGAGTAAAACCGTAATAAAGGGGTGAGAAAAGTCCCATTGCGAGAAAGGATGATGCAGTTCTGACATATGCTGCCAGTCATACCAAAAGGTTGTTGTATTATCGAAGCGGACGAGGTATTAGGTAGCAAGCTGGAGTAAGAAACGACAACAGTGGAGGTGGTGGGGATACTAAAACACAACCTGGGTTGTTTCCATGGAGTACATTGTTAAAAGCCAGTAATATGGAAGTGCTAATGATGTACATAACTAAAAAGTGATCAGGGAGCCGAAATATATTCCCTGAGTTAAACAGCTGCATGGCCGTCATGGAACTGAAAAAAACGGGCAGATAACAAAATATGTGCTGTCTATATGATCGGTAAAATTGACAAAAAGTTTATTACAAAACTGTGTAGTTATTCCATAGGCTATCGCTTGGAAACGGAGGCGGAAAAGGCGGCACAGCATGCAAAGAAACTTTGAATGTGGTGGTTGTGTAGGAAACGCACAAAAAGCGTAAGTTTCAAATGGAGCGCTTTCCGTGTATTAAAGCTAGTGGCACATTAGTACAATAGTCAAACAGCGCTCCCCAGGTTAACAAAACAGCTCAAAACCACGTAAAGAGAAAGTAAGGGGCATTTTCTGAAATTAAAGTATAAACGCGGGACTCCTAAGTTTGTGCTCACCTCGTTGATGAGTAACCAGTGTTGCAAAGCGTCAGTTCAGATCGTATCTGGTCCGCAATGCCCGCAGAGGTGATTTAAGCCTCATGGACATGAGAAATAAAGATAGGACTGACTAAAGAAGATGTGAGAGAGCAAGGGGAAATGTGGGTGCCATTTTATAGTATAGTGGAGTGTCAGTAAAGAAAAGTGAAGATTGTTGAAGTTTGTAGATGAAGTAGCAACCACATAGGGAGATGAGAGAAAGCTATAGAGTTTAGAACAAAGAATCCATTGTGAAAGTTTGTGGATGGAGAAACATCCATATAGGTAGATGAAAGAAGACCAGTGGTATTCAGAACAAAGAATCCGTTGAGAAATGTATTCTATGGCAATTTCAACTAGTATAGATCATGCATATACATATAAGGTTGAAGATGAGGTAGTCACCATTGCAGCCTAATACATTATAAAATAGAAGACAGTAGTATGGGCAAGTCAAACTATACATGCTAACATTTTGATCACAACCCATAGCATGCATTACAAAGAAATTCAAAGAAAGTCAGAAGGTAGAGGAGAACTGCATAACTGTAATATCAAATAAATTGAACATTACAGAATTGGCATCCAATGTGAGCATCAGTAATGAATGCTCCTATTATAAGAATACATGTAAAACTTCACTGCCCTAAGTTTAATAATCCAATTACTCTCTAAGCATCTGAGAGACAAAGTTCTATTGCCACCACGGGGTGAGGTGTTAGCCACATCTATCCCGTGTGCGGTAATCCCCAAAATTTCGCGTTGGCCATGAGGGGTGTTGTAATGTACCGCAAAAGGATAGTTAGTATTGTTTGTACGGATGGCTCTGATGTGTTCTTGAATTCTCTCTTTTAAAGACCTGATGGTGCTTCCAATGTATATTTGACTGCAAATGCATATTAAACAGTATACCACAAATCTAGTATTGCAGTTGATGAACTTGTTGATTTTGTATGAAACCCTAGTGTTGTATTGGAAGTTAACCAACTTGTCTTTGATATAACAACAAATGTTACAGTGAATGCACTTGTACGATCCCAGAGGTGGTTTGGGTAACCAATTGTCAGTGGTAGTAGGTGGTAAAAAACCGTGACATAAACAATCACGTAGTGTGGGTCCTTTGCTGTAAGTGATACTAGGGTTTTTTGTAAGACCCTTTTTAAGGCAATTGTCAGCCAGTAAGAAAGGTCAATGTTTGTGTAGAATTTTGTAAATCTGTGAACTTAGTGCACTGAAGGGAGTAATGAGAGATAATTATCTGTGTGTTTTCTTCCTTTTAGATGTAGTCAGAAGGTCTGCTCTTTTGATGTGGCTGATTTTGTAATTCACTTTATTCAGAATTGTTTGGTGGTAGCCTCTTTGTCGCAAGCGCAAATTCATTTGTTCCAATTCACTCTGGAAGACATTGTCTTCACTACAATTGCATCTAATTCTGGTGGTTTTTAACTTGTGAGGCAGGATGAGAGCTGGTCGCATGCAATATGGAGTTGCAGGCTGTGGGTTTCATGTACAGTTTAGAGAAGATTCTAATTCGCTCAATGTATAGTGTGACATCCAGAAAGTTTATTTGAGTGGTGCTGTGTTCTCCAGATAGGTTGATATTAAGTGTGTTAGTGTTGAGATGTTGTAGAAAGCGATCAAGTAGATCATTGTTGCCTGACCGGAAAAGGAGTATGTCATCTATGTATCTTCCCCAGTATAGGATGTGTTGTATCAGAGGGGCAATCCTTCCATAGATGTATTTTAACCCATGTAAAGGTTAGCAAAAGATGGGGACAATGTTGCTCCCATTGCTACTCCCTGTATCTGTCGGTACCAAGTGCCGTTGTGTACAAAGATATTGTTGTCTAGGACTGTTTTAATGAGATCAATCAACATATTGGAGTGTTCCAAAAGTGTATCACCCCGTGTATCTAAAAAATTTTGGATGGCAACCATGCCTGTTGTTCTTGGGATGCTGGTGTATAGTGACCAAAAGTGTATCACCCCGTGTATCTAAAAAATGTTGGATGGCAACCATGCCTGTTGTTCTTGGGATGCTGGTGTATAGTGACGTAACATCTAAAGTCACTAGAAAGTGACCCTCTGTCCATTCAGGATCACTGATTTTTCACAGTAGGTCTTTGGTGTCCCTGATGAAAGAGGGAAGATTGTTGACAAATGGTTGTAGGAAAATATCTATGTATTCGGACAGTTTTTCTGTGGGGGACCCTATTCCTGAAATGATGGATCTATCCGGTGGGGAGACACCCGTTTTACGTATTTTAGGAAGCATGTAGATGCATGGAGAAGTTGGTGCTGAGTTAAAGAGATATCGGTATTCCATATCCGTAATGAGACATCTGTCTCTCCAACCGATGAGTTTCTGATGTATGCAATCATTGACTTCCCTAAGGGGATTGTGTGTCCGTTTTTGATAAGCATCTACATCATTGAGTTGGTGATCTATCTCCTTTATATAATCAGACTTGTTCATGATGACTATATTGCCCCCTTTGTCATCTTCTTTGATGATGATCTCTTGTGCCCTGGAGAGAGAGAATAATGCCTCTCTTTCCAACTTAGTGATGTTGTGCACTATGTTTTTTTGACTGTGCGAAATAAGTCTTCAAGTTGGTACAGATCTAGTGTCTGTAAAAGATGTCTGTGACATTGTCAGTCGGTAAGCAAGGTGTAAATTTTGAGGAAAGTTTGAGTCCACTATCTATACCCAAGTTTGAATCAATCTCTAAATCGGTCAGAATGTCTAAGAGTGATGGAGAGGGTCCGGAGATGTGTTCTAGAGTGAGTAAAGTCTGTATATCTTTTATGTCGCTTATGGCCAACTCGCTATGTGTGGTATGTGTAGATGTGTTAGGATCTGATGGTGTAGATTTGCCTTCAAAAAAGTTGAACAGTTTGCATTTACGAATAAACTTGTATAGGTTCACATGTAATTGTGAAGAGTTAGGCAATGATGCTGGGACAAAGCCTAATCCTCTACTTAGAATCTTTATTTGCTGTTCATTCAATTCAAAATTTGGTAGATTAATAATGGATATATCACTATTTTTT
The DNA here is from genome assembly GCF_031143425.1 of Pleurodeles waltl. Taxonomy (NCBI): domain Eukaryota; kingdom Metazoa; phylum Chordata; class Amphibia; order Caudata; family Salamandridae; genus Pleurodeles; species Pleurodeles waltl. Next base: position 228,467,520 of record NC_090444.1, on the reverse strand, counting down.
CAACAGAAATCAGAGTTGTTGTGCATCACTTTAGGTTGTGGGAAGTTGACCTGGTGGTGACCCCCTCTCGTTCTTTTGCTTGTTCCCCGACATTTATTTTTCCCTCTCCTAGTTGTCTTGCGTGAGTCTCCTCTCGTCTGTGAGGTTGTTTCTGACCTTTGCGGTACCTCTCTAGCTCCACTAAAAAAGGGGATTTATGTCAAGCTATGCCAGTTGGTTGTCGTGAGGAGTCCCCAGTGTCTCCATTTGTGATACTGGAAACACTAGATAATTCTGTATCGCTAGTAGAGGCATTAGAGGATAAATCAGTAGTAGATTTATTCTGGGACCCTTCATTTCTGTCCATTTTGATGTTATCAAATTTGCATGCATAAGTAAACACTCTACCATTTTTGTAGTCGTTGTCACCCCTTCGCAATTGCGTAATTTCTTATCTTTGATATACTCTTGGTGTTTTTGAATAACCTCCTTCAGTATTCTATAATTTTTGTCTTTAGCTTCTGGCAGATTGATGTCTCTAATGTCCCTTTCTAATGATGATATGTCCTCTAAAATCTTGTCCCTCTTGTTTCTGGCATTCCTGATGAGGATGTCCATCATTCCAAAAGAGGATGTAATTAATAGCTGTTCCCATTCCTTGAGGAGTTCAGGACTCAAGTCCTCAAAGGAGGGGAAGAGAATGACTCGTAAACCTCTGGGTATTTGTGTGTTGTCAATATTTTTTTGTTAAATGGTGTAATCCCACCATCTTGAAAATTCTTGTTTTTTGAGACGTTCCAATTTAATGAATTTCATTTTTAAGCCTTCCTGTTTTTTTGTCGGTAGATTAATGGAAGAAGAAAGAGAACTAGTTTGAAAAATCTCTTCTAACATGACATCCCTGTTAGCATCAAATGAATCCATGTCAAATATAGGTATTTGCAATATATCAAGACATGTTCACGTTCAAGCTGTAATATTCTCACAATTCTGTAAAACAAGGAGTGCAGGGCAGGCATGCATTACATATAATACAATAGACAAGACATGGTAGATGCCAAAAGCTTGCTCATCCTATAAAGGTGTAAACAAATGTTCTGGGAAGAATCCTATGTTGCTGAAGAGGTTCCACGTCGTGGGTGCCAACCTAGTATGACACCCATCCACCAAGGGTGTCGGAAGGATTGCTGACTAGAATAGTCTGTAATGATAATTATTTGTGTAGACCAGGTCACACCAAAAAGGTAGTCCAGTCAAGTAAATCCAAGTGGAAAGTAAATGAAAGTCCAAGCCACGTAGTTGGTGAAGAATTTATTCTTATCCAAAAATGTCGGCTGCAGCTGGGGATGGGACTTTTTTGGATAAGAATAAATTCTATCTTCACCAACTACGTGGGCTTGGACTTTCATTTACTTTCCACTGGGAATTACTTCACTGGACTACCTTTTTGGTGTGCCCTGGTCTACACTAATAATGTTGTCAGACATGCACAAAGCAAAGATACACACTATAAATACTCTGCAGGTAGTATTACACACAAGACCGCTTACACGCAATGGACCATGGAAAATCTGAAGTGCTTGGGGATGTGGGAACCCTGAATTGTTTCAACAAACTCATGGAAAAAGCTGATACTAGAGAGATACTGGATAGGCATATTACCAGCCTTTGAAATGTAGATACAGAGATTCTGGACATTGACAAGTTATGAGAAATTTGCATACAGTATCCTTGCCTTATACTGAATAGGCCACATGATGTGGACCCCTGTTTTGGATTATCTAAATCACAATTTTAGGTTCTCACATGCCTAAAAGGCTTAGAATACTGTGCTTATTGAACACCAATATAAACATCTAAGATCAAACAGATTTGGGCCCTCATTACAACCCTGGCGGACGGTGTTAAAGCGGCAGTAAAAAAAATGGCATCACAGCCGTGGCGGAAACCACCAACAGAGACAGCCACTTTAGCACTCCAACCGCCACGGCGGTACAAACAAACAGCGCAGCAGTCACCGCCAACAGACAGGCGGAAGACAATGTACCGCCCACACCATTATGAGAGGCCAATCCTCCACCTTTTCCTGGGCGGATTCACTGCGAACAAAAACACGGCGGAACCAGGACTTGGAAGGGAAAATGCTCACCTCTACACACCTCACGAGGAACCAGGACGCCATGGAGCCAGAACTCCAAATTCTACCTGCCATTCTCTTCCTGCTCCTCTACCAGGAGCACGAACGCCGGCGGCGACGACCACAGTGAGTACTGCACCTACGACACAGGGGAGGGGGGAGGGAAAAGAGAGTCACACACACACGCAACATGCAAAACCCCCACCCCCACCCCCACCCTCACCCACTACAACACACACACAAATACATGTTGATACATTACATTTACACCCCCCAAGTCCCCCCTGGAAGAACGCAAGGACAAAAGGAAATGAGTTGAACGAATGTAATCAATAAAAATCCATTACTCAAAAATATATATACACTATTAACAAATATATACACCAAGAATTCAAGTCCATGTACTGCACCTACATAGTCCGTGGACCACTGGGCCCAAAATGCATGGGTGAGGCCCACACTCAATACCCGATCAAAACGAAGAGAACACTGCAGGGGCATCAGATTGAAATAAAACAGGCACCTCAGGGGGAAGTGAAGGGGGGGGGCACCTCAGCCGGATGAGTGCACGACGCCAGCTCCACGAGGGGGCACCATGCCCATTGATGTATCCTGGGGAGTGCAAAGCCACAGTCTCACAAGTCTCTCCAGTGGGTGGTTTGCCCACTGCTTTATCCTGGGGAGTGCAAAGCCACAGTCTCACAAGTCTCTCCAGTGGGTGGTTTGCCCACTGCTTCATCCTGGGGAGTGCAAAGCCACCGTCTCTCAAGTCTCTCCAGTGGGTGGTTTGCCCACTGCTTCATCCTGGGGAGTGCAAAGCCACAGTCTCACAAGTCTCTCCAGTGGGTGGTCTGCCCACTGCTTTATCCTGGGGAGTGCAAAGCCACAGTCTCTCAAGTGGATAACTGTTCTCCACTGGTTCTGGAGGGGGCTTTGTGCCCAGAGTGCTTCATCCTGCCAAGGACAGAGGTAGTGGATGCCTTTCTCCACTGGTTCTGGAGGGGGCTTTGTGCCCAGAGTGCTTCATCCTGCCAAGGACAGAGGTAGTGGATGCCTTTCTCCACTGGTTCTGGAGGGGGCTTTGTGCCCAGAGTGCTTCATCCTGCCGAGGACCGAGGTAGTGGATGTCTTTCTCCACTGGTTCTGGAGGGGGCTTTGTGCGCAGAGTGCTTCATCCTGCCAAGGACTGAGGTAGTGGATGTGATACTCCACTGGTTCTGGAGGGGGCTTTGTGCCCAGAGTGCTTCATTCTGCCAAGGACTGAGGTAGTGGATGCCTTTCAAGGACTGAGGTAGTGGATGCCTTTTTCCACTGGTTCTGGAGGGGGCTTTGTGCCCAGAGTGCTTCATCCTGCCAAGGACTGAGTTAGTGGATGCCTTTTTCCACTGGTTCTGGAGGGGGCTTTGCGCCCAGAGTGCTTCATCCTGCCAAGGACTGAGGTAGTGGATGCCTTTCTCCACTGGTTCTGAAGGGGGCTTTGTGCCCAGAGTGCTTCATCCTGCCAAGGACTGAGGGAGTGGATGACTTTCTCCACTGGTTCTGGAGGGGGCTTTGTGCCCGGAGTGCTTCATCCTGCCAAGGACAGAAGTAGTGGATGCCTTTCTCCACTGGTTCTTGAGGGGGCTTTGTACCCAGAGTGCTTCATCCTGCCAAGGTCTGAGGTAGTGGATGTGACACTCCACTGACGGTGGGCCCATATGGAAGCTGTCCAGGCCCCTGGAACTGACCACCAGCTTCGTACGACTGACCACTGGGGATGGCAGCCATGTCTGCAGTGGTGCCACTGGCACATGCTGTGGCGTGGCATCTGGCGGTGATTGCGGCGGCCTCAGTAGCGGCGGTGCTTGCGGCGCTCATTGGCCAGCGGTGCTGGCTCAGTGAGCGTGCTGCTGGTGGCGGTGTCCTGGGCAGCGGTGCTGGTGGCGGCGATGTCCTAGGCAGCGGTGCTGGTGGCGGCGGTGTCCTGGGCAGCGGTGCTGGTGGCGGCTGTTTCCTGGGCAGCGGTGCTGGTGGCGGCGGTGTCCTGGGAAGTGGTGCTGGTGGCAGCAGTGTCCTGGGAAGCGGTGCTGGTGGCGGCGGTGTCCTGGGAAGCGGTGCTGGTGGCAGCGGTGTCCTGGGAAGCGGTGCTGGTGGCGGCGGTGCATGTGGCAGTGGCGGTCTTGTCCGCCGTTCTGGTTGGCGGCGACTTCCCTTTCTTTCTCTGTCCCTTCCCCACCTTGGATGGTGGCGTAGCTGTCTTGCTACTCCCAACTGTAGTCCTGGGAGAGCCCTTGGTGGCAGGTGTTTTGCCCTTCTTCCTCCGGGCTGTGGCCAACTTCTTATGTTTCTGAGGTGGGGGACTGTCCTTAGCCTGGCTCCGTGGCACACTGGCTGCCCTGCTGCTTGGCACACTCCAGAAGCTGGTTACTGCTGGCACCACTGTTCCTGGTGATGTGGTGGCTGAGGTGCTGGGTTGGGACCTGGAAAGGCGGGCCGTAGGGGACGGAAGGGGTGGGGGAGGTGAAGGGAAGAGGTCAAAGTTTGACAGGAAAAGTTTTTTTAGAAACACTGGGACAGGTAGATGGAGGGGGTTTTGGAGTGGAGGACGAGGTAGTGGTTGTAGGAGGTGTTTGCTGACTTTGAGTGATGGTGCTTGGGCTGGAGGCTGTCGTGAGGTGGATGGGTGTTGAGTGGGTGTGTGACTGCGTTTGTGTAGTTTGGGAGGTGGGCTCACAGACACACTGGGAGAGGACACAGGGGATGTGTGAATGGTAGTGGGAGTGGTGAGTGCATGTGAGCGGTGTGTGGTGATGGGCGTGCTGGTGATGGACGTAGTGGCTGAAGATGTAGTGTATGCAGGTGTGAGTGGAGACGTGACAGAGAGGGAGGAGGGAGACGAGGAGGAGCGGGACACAGTGGAGGCAGTGGATGTTGGTATGTGTGCATGGGAATGATGCTTGTGTGAGTGCCTGTGGGATGTGTGGTGCTTATGTTTGCCAGAGCTACCCTTGTGTGTTGAGGTGTTTGGATGCTGGTCTGATGGTGTGCTTGGGATAGGCTGAGGTACTTGGGATTGGGGCTGGGTGGAGGAAGTTGGAGGGGGGAGGCTGGACACAGGGACAATGGCTGCCATCAGTGCTGAGGCCAGAGTCTGAAAAGCTCGCTGTTGGGCTGCCTGACCAGAATGAATGCCCTCCAGGTATGCATTCGTCTGTTGCAACTGCCTCTCTACACCCTGGATGTCATTCAGAATGGTAGACTGCCCAACAGTGAGGGATCTGAGGAGGTCAATGGCCTCCTCACTGAGGGCAGCAGGGCTGACAGAGGCAGGGGCTGAGGTGCCTGGGGCGAAGGAGATGCCCACCCTCCTGGGTGAGGGGCCACGGGGCACACGCTGAGGGGCTGCTGGGAGGGCGTTGCTGGTAGGGGGGGTGGCGGCTGTACCTGTAGATGCGGTGGACACAGAGGGGCCTGCCACCGCAAGGGAGCTCCCATCAGAGGAGGAGTTGGTGTCGCTGGTCTCAGCTGTTGTCCCCGCCATGGAGCTCCCCTCGCCCTCCGTCCCACTGGTGAATTCGGAGTCCGTAGTCTCGCCCTCCAGGGCCATGTGGGTTGCAGCTCCCTCCTGCTCCGGTGGCACTGCTCCTCCGCGTGATGATGCTAATGCACACAGGAACAGGGAGACCACAAAAAGGGGGGGATAGAAAGTAGAAAGACATGTTCAGTGCATGCAATACCGCTACCGTTGGCGGACACTACAGACAAAGCAGCCCTCTGCACTACGCCATGCACTTAGAGTTCCGTAATTAATCACAGGGCCATGGGGTACAAGGTCTATGCCCTATTGCTGCACACATGGAAGTCACAGGAGCTTGACTAGGGGTAGATGGCTCTTAACACTGGTAGAGTGGGGTGCCACATGGCCTGCCTTACGAAGGGACCTTGCCTACAAAACTCGCCCTGGCCTAGGGGTACCCACAGCTCACCTCCCCCACCCAGACACCTCGAATGCGTGCTGAATCAGATGAATGTGACTGTTCTCACCCCCTTGTGGCTGCTGTGATGCCCTCAAGCGCCCATCCAACTCCGGATATGCCACCCCCAGGATCCGGAACATCAGGGGGGTCATGGTGCGACGGGTACCCCTCCCACGTTGGGAGGCCATCCCCAGCTGGGCCTCCGCCATCTTCTTGCTCCAGCGGGGAATGTCCTCCCATCTTTTCCGGCAGTGGGTGCTCTGTCTGTGGTGGACCCCCCTGGGTCTGGACTTCTTTGGCGATGGCACGCCAAATATCCTTTTTCTGGTGGGCGCTGACCTACAGGAATAGTACAGGGTAAAAGGAGAAGATATAACCGTCCGGACCGTCACAGTCGTTTGCCCACATTCCTACCCTTGCCATGACGCACATACACTCACCGTTGTTTCATGCACGCATCATTCCCCCCCCAATATCCCATCCACACCACTCCAAACAGGCATTGCCCATACAGCATACTCACAGTGTACTCACCTGTTTGTCTGGAGGACCGTAGAGTAGCGTGTACTGGGGGAGGACCCCTTCCACTAGTTTGTCCAACTCCTCCGATGTGAAGGCAGGGGCCCTTTCCCCAGACACTTGAGCCATTGTCGCTTCCAGACTGAGGTCACAGCAGCACTTGCAGTGTAGGTCCTCTCCTGTCGAAGATCAGGTATCAAGTGAGTGAACAGTGAGAAAATGTTGGTCACGTCCGTGGCGGTGTGTACCGTCACCACCGGCGTACATCTTCATTGGCTCCTGGGACCCAGAGGGTCCAATGTTAACCAATGCAGGATTGCGCCGTGGTCTTCGACCACCTACCGCAACGGTGTACAACGCCAATGCTGTTACCTCATATCCCCTTGTCCCACCTTACAGGTCAGGCAGCCGCCATTTTTAGGGGGCCACATGGCATTAATTGTAAATGCGCCACACATATCTAGGCCTTGCATACACACTAAGAAAGGCACATAGCGGATTGACAAATGTGTGCAATAAATATTCTATTTAATACCTCAGTGTTGGCTGACTCTGTGCTCGCTTTTCTCGTCCATAGGGCACGTCCGCTGGGGCAGGTGAGGAGATGGTGGCATCCTCCGGTGTACAGACCGCTGGTGGACCTGTCGACAATGGAAGAGCGACATGTAATTGTCACCTACAGACTTGATCGTGGCACAATCCAGGAACTGTGTGCCCAGTTGGAGCCAGACCTGATGTCAGCAATCCGCCATCCCACAGGGACCCCCCCTCTAGTGCAGGTCCTGTCAGTACTCCATTTCCTGGCAAGTGGGTCTTTTCAAACTACAGTGGCCATAGCATAAGGGATGTCCCAGCCTATGTTCTCCAACGTGTTGTCCAGAGTGTTGTCTGCCCTGCTGAAACACATGCGCAGCTACATCGTTTTCCCTCAGGTGGAGGATTTGCCTACAGTGAAAGGTGACTTCTATGCCCTGGGACATATCCCCAACATCATAGGTGCCATTGATGGGACACATGCGGCCTTGGCACCCCCCGCAGGAGTGAACAGGTGTACAGAAACTGGAAGAGTTACCATTCCATGAATGTGCAGATGGTGTGTTTGGCAGACCAGTACATCTCCCATGTGAACGCCAGGTTTCCTGGCTCAGTGCATGACGCTTACATTCTAAGGAATAGCAGCATCCCTTATGTGATGGGCCAACTCCAGAGGCACCGTGTGTGGCTATTAGGTGAGGACAAGGGCCCTATACCATGTGAATAGTTGTCTCGGTCTGGGGTTGTTCCTAAGGGTTAGTGTGTGTCTAACAGTTGTCCCTTGACATTTGCAGGTGACTCTGGCTACCCCAACCTGTCATGGCCACTGACCCCAGTGAGGAATCCCAGGACAAGGGCAGAGGAACACTACAATGAGGCATATGGGTGAACTAGGAGCGTTCTAGAGAGGACCTTCGGCCTCCTGAAGGCCAGGTTCAGGTGCCTCCATATGACAGGTGGTTCCCTCTACTACTCACCAAAGAAGGTGTGCCAGATCATCGTGGCCTGCTGTATGCTGCACAACTTGGCTTTGCGACGACATGTGCCTTTTCTGCAGGAGGATGGTCCAGATGGAGGTGTTGTGGCAGCTGTTCAGCCTGTGGACAGTAAAGAAGAGGAGGCAGAAGAAGAGGACATAGACAACAGAAACACTGTGATCCATCAATACTTCCAGTGAGACACATGTAAGAAGACATCACTGCCTCCTACATCTGATACAATTGTTCTACCTCTCATCTGTCTGTCACTTTCACCCAGTGTAAGGACCCTGATTTGTCACTTTCAATTTCACAGATGTGGGTCCCACTAGAGCTGTGTGACATATGTATGTTGACAATAGAATGTACATTGCTATTTCCCTCAGTTATTGCAAATACACATTTGTGAAAGCACAGACTGACTCCAGATTGTTTTGTGATTTAAGGGTGTTTATTTAAGAGCCTAATATTGGGGGGGGTTGTAAAATGGTCAATGGTGATGGTGGAGGAATGTCCATGGCAGAGTCCAGTCTATTAGTCTCACAGGTGCATTGTCCAAAGGGGCATAGGAAGTGGAGCTGGGGCAGTTTAAGGATGGACAGGGTGACAAACTGGGACAGAAGGATGACAATCAGGGTGGTCTCATTTCTTGGCAGGGGTCTTGGCATTGTTCTCTGTCTTTGTCCTGGATCTCAGGGACCGCTTGCTGGGTGGTTCTCCATCTGCAGGGGGTGGGGTGCTGGTGTCGTGGTCCTGTGGCGGTGCCTCCTGTCCACTAGCGCCGACAGAGGTGGTGGGCAGTTCATAGTCCAGGCTAGTGTCAGGGGCCCCTTGTTGTACCACAGTGTCCCTCCTGGTGTTCACGAGTTCCTTCAGCACCCCTACAATGGTGCCCAGGGTGGTATTGATGGATTTGAATTCCTCCCTGAACCCCAAATACTGTTCCTCCTGCAGCCGCTGGGTCTCCTGAAACTTGTCCAGTAGCCTTGCCATCTTCTCCTGGGAATGATGGTAGGGTCCCATGATGTTGGAGAGGGCCTCACGGAGAGTGGGTTCCCTGGGCCTGTCCTCCCCCTGTCGCACAGCAGCCCTCCCAGTTCCCCTGTGTTCCTGGGCCTCTGTCCCCTGAACCGTGTGCGCACTACCACTGCCCCAAGGTCCCTGCTGTTCTTGGGTGGTGGGTTAGCCTGGGTTCCCTGTAGTGGTGGACACACTGCTGCTTGACGTGTCCTGGGACAGAGGTATGGGCCCGCTGGGTGGGTGCTGTGCTGGTGTTTCCAGAGGGGGGAGGCTCTGTTGTGACTTGTGCCAGTGTGAGGTGAACCGACTGTCCCAAGGTCCCAGATGGGCCGGGCTGGTCATCTAGATCCTGTTGGACAGAGCTGCTGTCATCACTGTGGGCCTCTTCTGTGGGTGGAGTGGACATGTCTGGAGCCTCCTGTCCGGTGACGTTGGGTAGGGGTCCTGCAGGGGTGTAAAGGCATGATTATTGCATCTGTGTGTGCCATGGTGTGCAATGGGTGGGCGACCCCGTACCCCAGTGCTTGTATTCCTGTGTAGGACCTTGTGTGCTAATTGTTTAGGGGTCTCTGTGGATATCAGTAGTGGCCCTGCATTGGTGATGGGTGTCCATGCTTTGTTGTTGCATGCAGGGCTTGGTGTTGGGATGTGTGGTTTGTGATAGTGGGACATATGTGACGAGTTGGAGTGATGGGGGTGAGGGTGGGGGTATGTGATAGCATGCAGGTAGGGTGGGGGATGTAATAGTTAAGATTTGACTTACCAGAGTCCATTCCTCCTGCTACTCCTGCGAGGCCCTCAGGATGCAGTATAGCCAAGACCTGCTCCTCCCATGTTGTTAGTTGTGGGGGAGGAGGTGGGGGTCCGCTGCCAGTCCTCTGAACCGCGATGTGGTGTCTTGAGACCACGGAACGCATCTTCCCCCGTAGGTCGTTCCACCTCTTCCTGATGTCATCCGATGTTCTTGGATGCTGTCCCACTGCATTGACCCTGTCCACGATTCTGCGCCATAGCTCCATCTTCCTAGCTACGGTGGTGTGCTGCACCTGTGATCCGAATAGCTATGGCTCTACCCGGATGATTTCCTCCACCATGACCCTGAGCTCCTCCTCAGAAAACCTGGGGTGTCTTTGCGGTGCCATGGGGTGGTGTGGGTGATGTGTGAGGTGGTGTGTGTTGTGATGTGTGAGGTGATGTTTAGAGGTGTGTTGTGTTTTGTGCGTGAATATGTATGTGTGATGGTGTTGTGTCCTCTGTATGCTGGTGTTGTCTTTGCTGTGCTCTCTTTCTGGCCTTCGTCTAAATTTTTGATAGTAAGGGTTTGTGGGTGATGTGGGCGGGTGTTTTATATTGTATTGTGTGTGTGGGAGTGGTGTGTGTTTGTGTATCAGGTGTGTGTATTTGGAATTGTCCAATGTGGTAGTGTTTTGTAAATGTGTGTGTATTTTGAGCGTGGCGGTGTATACCGCCAATGGAATACCGTGGTTGAAAGACCGCTGCGTGGATTCGTGGGTCGTGATAGTGTGGGCGTATTCCTGTTGGAGTGACGGTGGAGGTTTTGTTATCGCCAGTTTATCACTGACCTTTGGTGTGGTGGACTTGTGTGGGTGTCTAGATTTTGGCGGATTCCGAGCTGTGGGTCGTAATAGCTGTGGCGGAATTCCGCGGCCGTGGCAGTGTGTTGGCGGTCTTCTGCACGGCGGTAAGTGGCATTTACCGCCAATGTTGTAATGAGGGCCTTGATCTTGCCTTGAAGTGATATGAGATATTAACTGGCCTTTTATATTCATCAATGGAAGATTGGGTGAATCATCGGTGGGGGGTGAGAAGGGAATGTTTGTTTTGGTTTGTTTACGTTTGCTGGCTGTGTCTCCCTACCATTTGATGTATTCAAAACTCAACAAAACCAATTAGAGTGTTAAGCCCCACCAAACTACCAATTTGTGGATTACGGCCTACTAAACAGACTTCCATTCTGAAGGAAGATTAAGTTCTCAACAGGCCAGTGAATGTCTATTAAGGTCTTCTACCATATCTGTAAAACATGTTGATAACACATAGAAGGCCCTTTTATGAGGTGGTTTTCTTTGTCACCCACCCTTTCCCCTGTACTGCCCATGAAGCTATTGACCAGCGCAGGAAACTTACTACTTTGTCTTCCTTTTCATCCAATAAGCAGGCAGCAGCTGAGAGCACAAACCTAGTACTGGGAGTTGTGGACAGAGTGTCATCCTCCTCCTACTGGTGGTGGTTGTTGGAAGAGTTAACTTCACATCCCCTTCCTTCTCTGGAGCTGTCTGTGCCCAGACCTACAGGGACCTAATCATCTTAGCCTTCCCGATCTTGTTGCTATTAGTTAACCCTCCTGGACCTACACTGATCCCTAAGCTCAGGCACTTTGAGTTTGTTCAGTTTAGCCAGATCATGGTATCCCTAGTTTTGAGTTACACAAACTTCACAATAAGAAATAAACAACAAATTTGGAAACATTAAAAAGATGGACCAAATTTCACAAATCCAAAATCAGTAGTTTTGTCCTAAGTCAATTTAGCAGATTTTTACTGATCTTAAGTCAATTTACTGTATGGCTTAATTCAAACACAAGCCTACATCCACACCACTGAACACCAATTATGTTGGAAGCTAGTTATTGGTGGAGGTAAATACTCATCTACAACTAGTATACAATGCCCCCAGACAATGTTAGATCCAGTCAAGGTCTCACAAACATCAGCTCCTGGCTTAAACCCTGGTGGCTTGGCAATGAGCAGGCATGTTTTACATAGGGCACAGGTATGTAAAGCATTTAAATAGACCAATACAGTAAATAAGTGAGACAAAACGCACAATAAAAATCCCACAACAATTTGTAAAAATAATTATTATTTGTATTTTTAAAATGACACCAAAACAACAAAAATCCAACATAGGGAACCAGAGTTATGAATTTTTAAAGATTAAAATATAAAAAAGGTGATTTCTAGTGCATAGAAATCAGTAGTGTTAACCGGGGACATCTAATCGCGCTCGACAGGGTCAAAGTAAAGTTTAAGGTCTACCTTGATGGAGCCCTACCCTGATACACCGAGTGGGAGGCCTTGGTCAACATTTTACCTCTGCACTTCGAAACTTTTCTGGAGCTTTTCTCTCTCGATGTCGTGTGGTCCTCCTCAGCAAGCCGATTTCGATACAACGTCATCGGACTGCTTTTCCGCAAGACCCCAGTCAAATCCTTGAAGTCTGGCACTCCGGAGTTTTGAGGGGGATGAAGCTGAAATCCTGACTGGGTCCCAGTTGAAGGTAGTCGGCTTGACTCATGACGGCAAGTCGGTCCACTTATGGAGCTTTTTCAAAAAGTTGCTCCAAACTTCTGGAACGTCTTCCCGAGGTTCATTTTGAGGGTTCATAGTGGCTAAAACACAAATCCAAGGCCCAGGAAACTCTGGGATAGTCCTTGGAAGCTTCCGATCACAATTCCTACGTGCACCTGGCCAAAATCAACTTTGGAAAAGTCCACTAGATGCACTCTAGGCTGGGGACTTTTGTGAAAGTTAGTGCAGGCTAGCTCTGTTAACCTGTTGCTTTCAGGAAGTCTACTCCTGAGTCCTTTTTGAAGCAAGGCAAAGTCCTTAGGGCTGTTGTTGCAGTGTGGACAGGAGCAGTACTTCAGTGTGCATTTCTTGGGGTTTCAGACCAGGATTCCAGCAGGGCATTCCTTCTTCTTCTGATTTCAGGCAGCAGATTTGAGTTGCAATGCTGATCAGCCACTTTTATTCAATCATCTTGGGGGACAAGAAAGGGGGCACCTTTGTCCAGTGAGCTGCCGGGTGCCACCTAAAAGTGTGACAACTTCTTCCAAAGTGTGGCATTTTCTTGTCCCTTAAAGCACTGCACTTTAAAATTCCAGGAGGGACAATTTTCCTCCAGAGGAGCAAGACCTAGTTAAATCAACCTACTGGTGTGGCTCATTTCCATTAACACTCTCGCTCTGGACATCTGCAATTTTGCCTGATGACTATCTGTGGGGTACAGGTTGAGAGGAAAGGCCTGACTGGCATTCCTTTGAAGGCCATTTTGATTTACCCAGCCACCTTCCTGGCCTTGTCTTACTATCTGCCAAACTCCCCCCATCAGATAACCTCTGCTCAGTGCAGGCCACTTATCATTTCATCAAAGCAGCCTAGCTAATCCCGTTAAGGCTGACCAATCAGGAAAGGCCACTCGCAGACTGGAATTTGGCTTACAGAATAGAACGTCTTATAACTTCTTTTCTGTATTAGTTATGCTAACTTCAACAGTGGCACGTTGTTGAATTTATCATTACCAATCTTTTGAGTCCTTTCATGACACAATTAGCTCCTTCCTAGCAATACTTATGCTTATGGAAAATATTCCCATGTTAGCCTATAGAGCTAAGTATCTACGATGAGGAAAAATTAAAGGTGCAGTTTTTCCCTCACTAGGGCATATGCAACATGTTTTATAATGTTCCTGCTTATAGTTGCATGGCACCCCACCCCTGGGCATCTACGGGAGACATTACGGGTGACTTATATGTAACAATAAGGTAGATTATCACTTTGGAAGTATCTTTAATTCCAAAGTCGAATTTGACACATTTTACTTTTTAAAGACAATCTGCAAGACAGGTCTGCCTTTTAAAATGTCAGCAGGCAAGACAGCAGTACACACTCCAGTGCAGAAAACCTATTGGGCCTCTAAACATCCCTGCCCCATTATATAGTAGAAGCTTACAGGTAGTTTGAATCCCCCTTGCCCTATTATCTACTAGGGAATTATAGCGGTATGTCACTGCCAACTGTGATTGTAAGATTTTACCATCTACCTTTTATTCAGAGCACTGGCCCTGGGGCTGTTTAGCAGAGCCCAGGGCACAGTCAGAGTCAGTTACCACCGGTATCAGTCAGAAACATTGAGGTGAACATGCTAAAAGGACGCCTTTTTGACAATGGGCATCTCTTTTGGTAGACAGTCATAAAGTCATTTTTATTACCATCACAAATACAATTCTCACACAAGGTAAAGCAGAATCAGTAATGTATTTCACTATTTATTATTTCAACTTCATCTGCAAATATTCCTAATTAGCAGTGGGCTTGTTGCAGTAGCAGAGGTAATCTGCTTCATGTTGTTTCTTGGTAACATATATTGGAGAGCAAAACATCAGAAGTTATCTATGGGTTTCTTTATGTCAGTACTCCCAGAGCAGAAGAAAGAAAAATGACCTACTCATTACAATCAAGAGACCAGCACATGCCTCTATTCCTCCAGGCCTGGTGATCTTTGGTTCTGTCTGCATACAGAGAGGTAAAAGTAAGAATATCTGCTGGAGCTAGACATTATGGAGGCATAAACTGATCTCTGGAAACTGGCCTGAGGTTCATAATCTCAGTTCTTTTCAGTGGATAGCAGAACAGTCTCTTCCTGCTGAGACTATAACTATTATGTTCCTGAGTATTTGCTTTCCAGATGAGTAGTCAGTTCTTTGCCATAGACATTGTTAGATATGTCGGTCATAGGGTGATCTTCCCCCAAACATTTTGCTCTCACCTTTTGTTTCTGAATTTGCTTTTGCTAGTCTTAGGACTCTGTGCACTTTACCACTGCTGACCAGTGCTAAAGAGCTTGTGATCACTCCCTAAAACATGGTAACGTTAGCTTACACCTGATTGGCATATCTAATTTATTTATAAATCCCTAGTAAAGGGGTATACCATAAACCCAGGGCTTGTAAATTAAATGCTACTAGTGGGCCTGTGCTACCTATTGTGCCACCCACTTAATTAGCCCCTTAGAACATGTCCCAGGACTGCCATTGCTGCCCATAGGCAGTTTTAAACTGCAAATTAGATTTGGCAAACCAACCCCCTAGCTAAACCTTAAACTCCTCTTTTATTACATATATGTCACCACTAGGACAGGCCATAAGTAGCTCACAGGGCAGGGTGCCTTGGAATCAAAAGGTTTACATGTCCTTGTAGTGCAAAACTCACAGATCTGTGTTTTTGCTCTTGTGAGATCAACCTTTCCCATAGGATAACATTGGGTTACCTGTATTACATTTTATTTAATAATTTCATAATTTTATCAGCAAGTGAAGGGAGTGAGGTACAAGGCAAAGCACCACAGAGTTTCCTACAACACACCTTCCAACCAGACTGAAGTCCTTATATAGTAACAGAGCAGGAAAAGGAAACTGCATCAAGCACCACTTGACAGGAAACATAATGGATTGGGAACTTCAGGTAGGAACTAAGGAGAAACAGCCATGACGGAAAAGAAAAGCAAACAGATACCTGAAGTGGACTAAATGTAGAGTAGCTTTAAAAGGCAGCTGCAACCCCTCAGGAAGATGACTGCTATTATGGAGTTGTAGGAGGAGAGAGCTGCATCCATTGACCCAGGAATTCAGGAAAAGACAGTCCCAGGTGAGAAAAGCTCACAGCCTGCAGTTATGGGTTTCCTGTGGCATTTTCTGAGCCGTAGCAGCTCTGGAACCACACAAGGCAGCGGAGAAGCTATGAACATGACATATAGGTGTGTTGATTCCTTATCCATCCTCTGCTTGCAAGAGCAGATATGAAGCAGTGAGCAGGAATTCTAGGAATAGGAGTCCTTGGCAAGGAAAGCCACAAAACCTGTTATGCATCTGGAATGTCTGTAAACACAGATTGTTTTGCAGGTAGACTTAAATCAGTATATGGATATAGCAGAAGGTAAGAAAGCTTAGCTGAACATTGGAAAGTTTACACAGGTAAGTCACCTATGTTATGGCATGAGAATACAGGGAGCGAATCATGACACCTGTAGTCACTCAATGGGTTTTCAGATGCCAAAGGAGGGAAGGTAAAATGGTTTCAGTACTCCATTTTATACTCTTCCAAGTTGACAGTGATCTCAAATGGCTAATTACTGTTCTTCACATCTCCTGAGGGAATTCTGTCTTTTGCCCATACCTCTTAGGCAGATGCAGCTGGTTACCCTAAAAATTATCCTAATAAAAGATAAAAGCTACTTTCCCTCTTCTATGCTGCACACAATAGTGTTACTTATTAATAGGTCACTGCAGTATTCTGTTATAACATAATGAAACTGCCAAGAGAGCTAGTGGAAAAAACAATCCTGGGGCATCTGTAGCACCAGCCCCGGATCAAGGATTTTTGGAGCCACAGGCAAAGTAGTATTTCTGATGGATACATCTAACTGTGTATTCCTCACTTTTTAATACTCTCATTGTGACAGAATTCAATGGAAATTTTTCTTTCTAGCTCTCCACGTCAACGAGGACATCACAATGGTACGGCTCAGCAGGCGAAGTCGTCTGACATCATTGGAGCCGGCGTGCTGATGTCTGTTTCCTTTTTTCTGTGCCTTTGACGCTAATGGTTTTTTCTACCTCTCCATGTGACTACACTGTTTTGAGGCAACTTCATTGTCGAAGGTTCGTTTGTGCAACAATGTCTCCACCAAAGAAGTCAGGCTTCAAACCCAGTCGAGAGTGTGGAGGTCACATGCCGGTCACTGACCCACACAAAAACTGCCTCTGGTGCCTAAGTTTGGATCACAACGTTAGGGAATGCTCTTCATGTCAGAGCATGAACCCTAAATAATTAAAAGAAAGTGAGGCAAAGTTGTTCCTGGCTAAAACTAAAAAGGAGAATGAGGGCCATGGTAGATCCGGCCGCAAGAGGAGTGGTCATCCCACAGGTCTTCGAAGTCGCACAAGAAGCTGCATCATCTTAGTTCATGGGGTCGTTCGTCCCGAGATACCACCCCTCGGTCTTTGTCCCCCGCTTCAAAGTCCCAGCACCGCTCAACTTGGGAAGAGAGTACCACTCTATCTCCTACACAACCAAAGTCACCTGAGGCGTCACTGACACCATCTTTGGTGGAGATCTCTGTGTCACCCAAGAGTCCTATGGTGCAGTTCTCTCCTGTAACTCCACTGAATCAGTAGATGAAGGAGCGAGTGACAGGTCAGGCTCAGCCTCAGCAGCCGGAATATCCATCCTTTCCGGTCCCAGGGATGGATCCTAACAACTTTTAAATGCTATGTTTAGCCTTTTTAATAGAGCTATGGCCCCCTCTGGTGCACCTGCGGGCCCCACAGATCCATTGGCCTTCTCCTTGGGAGGTTTCCCAGCGCTGTATAGGCAGACTCCTTTCCTGCCTTTCATGCCTACGGCACCGTATCCTTAGTCTGTAACGGCGCAGAGAAAAACACCATCACCATCGGAGAAGCTTACAGTGCCACTGGCATGATTCTGACATCGAATAGATCTTGTCCGGCGTGGAGTCATTCTACCACTGCCAGGGGTAAGGTCCCGGCGCCAAGCTCGGCTTTGCTGGCACCGCAATAGACTTCATCAATGCCAGTGCATTCTCTTTCGACCCCATGGCTGGAATTCAGGCTGAGATCCAAGAGGGAAGCCTTGAGGTTCTTGGAGGAGCAACAGTGTTTGGATGACCGGCAGTATCAGGACCTCAAAGAAGGAGAAATTCCAATGCCTTCCCAGGAGTTTAAAGGCATTGAGGTGGCGAGTGGGCTGGAGACATCCCCTGAATGGGAATTATTATCCCCTGGGGGCATAACCCTTCCAGACATTACCTCGTATCATGGGGTAATTAGGAAGGCAGCAGAACTTCTGGACATTCCACTGCCCACTACAGAATTAAAATTGAACATTTTAATAGAGGCTCTCCATCTTCCTTTGTGGCATCAGACCGCCCTGCTGTCATTCAATGAGGCTTTGTCAGAGCCAGTCAGTGATCTGTGGCAGAAACCTGTTTCTGCTCCTGCAGTTTCGAAATCCATTGCCAGGAGGTATAGGGCAGCAATGGGGATCCTCGGTTTCTGAGTCAACATCCAACACCTGAAAACCTGGTGGTACAAGCTTCATGCTCTTCGAGGTCTGCACCTGGTTCTTTTCCCAGGACTCCTGCTGACAGGGAGTCAAAGCAGATGGAGAAGATCTTTTCATCTGGAAGTATGACGTTAAAGTCAGTCAATGCCACTTGCCTGTTAGGCGGGTGCATCCATGTGCTGATGGATTCGGCCAAAGAGGTCATCCCCAAACTCCCTCAGGATGTGCAGAGTAATTTTGCGGAACTCTTGCAGGACAGTCAGGCGGCAGCAAAGCCGGTTATTCAGTCAGCCCTGGATACAGCAGACTATGTTGCCAGGACCATGAGACTTCAGTCACCAACAGAAGGCATGCATGGCTGAGGGGATCAGGCTTCTCTCCTGATGTGCAGTCCACGTTAATGGATCTTAGAGATGTTTAAGGAGAGCAAGGCCACAGCCAAGTGTTCGGGTCTTCAGAGACTCTTCATGACCTACAGACCTTTGCATACAATCAGGGGGTTTGGCCGCAGCTTTTCCTTTTGTGGGAGGCAGCAGTTCCAACAACAGCAGTCTGCCAACCCCCTCTATATATCCTACACAGGGCGTGAGAGAGGTAAGCAGCATGGTGCACTCCACCAGTCTTCCTCCTCATCCACGTCATCCTCCTCTGCTAAACTTTCAGGGAAGCAACCCTAGTTCTCCTACCCTTCATGAGCATGTTTTACCCATGGGGAGGAGGTTGATTCATTTTCTTCATCCTTCCATCCCCAACAAAGTTCAGAAGAGCATCTGCTGCTGCTTCAGCAAGAGGTACAAATTCTGCTTTTAAAGGGCACAGTGGAGTTGGTTTCAGAGAAGGAAAGAGCTCAGGGTTATTATTCAAGGCATTTTCTGATCCTCAATGCCTGGTCTTTTACGATTTTGAATTGGTTCCTCAAACAGGAAAAATTCAAAATGCTGACCCTAGCACAGGCGTTTCTTGCAGTAGATAAAGAAGACTGAATGGTTTCCATAGACTTGCAGGATGTATATTTTTCTATTTCCATCCACCAGTGGCACAGGAAGTATCTCTAGTTCACGGTAGGGTCGCAACATTACCAGTTTGCAGTCCTTCCATTTGGCCTTACTTCTGCACCTCAACTC
Source organism: Pleurodeles waltl (assembly GCF_031143425.1). Lineage (NCBI taxonomy): Eukaryota > Metazoa > Chordata > Amphibia > Caudata > Salamandridae > Pleurodeles > Pleurodeles waltl. Next base: position 228,448,389 of record NC_090444.1, on the reverse strand, counting down.
TTCACAAAGGTGATGGCAGTGGTAGCTGCACATTTCAGGCAGTGGGGAATGCCAGTATTCTCTTACTTGGATGATTGGTTGCTCAAAGCCACATCTGCAGAGTTGGTGCAACATCACTTGTTGTTGACAACGCACCTGTTGTTCAACCAGGGGTTTTCCATTAATGTCCCCAAATCTCACATGGAGACCTCTCAGCGCATCCTGTTCATTTTGGGCGGTACTGGACACCACAGCGAATCGTGCCTTTCCTCCTCCACGGAGGATTTAAGACATTTGGGCTTTGATTCTAATGTTTCAGAATAGAGGGCTCATTATAGTCCTAAAATCTTACGTCTGCTCGGCCTATTCGCTTCCTGCGTTCTGTTTGTCACTCATGCGCGTTGGCATATGAGGGCCATCCAGTGGTGCCTTTGCAAGTGTCTCAAGGAGTCTATAATGATCTCCAGAAGCACTGTGACAAATCTTCAGTGGTCTGTAGGCAGCAACCTAACTCAATGGAGGCCGTTTTGCCTACCAGCTCCAGTGACCACAGTGATAATGATTGCTTCCATTCTAGGGTTGCAAGCTCATCTGGGAGATCAAGGGTCTTTGGTCCCCGGAATAACAGATGTTTCATATCAATCTGTTGAAGTTGTGGGCGATATGGCTGGCTCTGAAGGCCTTCCTCCCATCTATTTGAGGTCCATTGGTACAGGTCTTGACAGATAACACTACTGCAATGTGGTACATCAGCAAACAGTGAGGAGTAGGGTTGTATCTTCTCTGCAGAGAGGCTCTACGACTCTGGTCCTGGGCTCAGAACAATCAGATTTGCATAGTAGCAGACTACTTGGCCAGAATTCTCAACGTACGTGTGGACAGTCTCAGCTGCCACTTTTCAGCTGACCATGAGTGGCGACTTCATCTGGAGGTGGTCCTTCATGTCTTCCAGTTATGGGGGACACCTCAGATAGACCTGTTTGCCACTTGAGGGAACGTGCATTGCCCATTGTTCTGCAGCTTCCATTATCCGAAGCAGGGAATGCTGGAGGACATGTTTCAGTTGGGCTGGAGAAATGGCTGCTTTATGCATTTCCCCCCATACTCTTGATTCCTCGACCTTTGAGGAATATTCGCCAAGACCGGGCCCAAGTCATATTGATAGCTCCCGGTTGGCCAAGAAGGGTGTGGTACATAGACCACCTTCAGCTCTCACTGTACCCTCAGGTCCATTTCCCTCACAGGGCAGACCTCCTCTCACTGTCGCAGGGGCAGGTTCTACACACCCACCTCCAGAGCCTGCACCTACATGCCTGGAGATTAAACAGGGGCAACCTGAATTCCTTTTCTCTCCCTCCTGAAGTGGTGGATGTTATTTTATTTGCCAGGCAACACTCCACCAAAGCCTTCTATGATGGTCGATGGGCCAAGTTTGTCAAATGGTGTGAGGACAGACATGTGGACCCTTTCAAGGCCCACTTTCCAATGTTTTGCAATTAGCTCTTTCCTTGGCGTAGCAAGGTTGTGCAGGTGCAACAGTGAAGGGCTATCTCTCTGCACTGTCAACATTTATTTGTTTACCTGACCAACCCTCTTTGTTTAAGTCCCCTATAGTTTTGAGGATTCTCAAGGGTTTGACTAATATGTTTCCTCCCACTCTGTTTATAATGCCCAGTGAGATTTAAATTTAGTTTTAACGTACCTGATGGGTACACTGTTTAAACCGTTACATAGTAGACCATTGAGGCTCCTTACGCTTAAAACTGTTTTTCTCATGTTGGCTAAACGTGTTAGTGAGCTTACCACTTTCCATGCCAACAAGGTGATTTTGAGAACCAGAGCAGCTTTCCTGCCAAAGGTAGTGACTCCTTTTCATTTAGGGCAGCCCATCACCCTTCTGTCCTTTTACTCTCTTCCTCATCCTTCTAAGGAGGAGGAATGGCTGCATCGTCTGGATCCAATGAGAGCCTTCAGCTTCTACATGGACAGGACGAGCGAATTTAGGATGGACGACCAGTTCTTCATCTGCCACATAGGCAAAATGAAGGGCAAAGTTGTCCACAAAAGAACGTTGTCAAGATGGGTCATTCTTTGCATTAAAATATATAATGCACTGATAAAGAAAGATTCTCGTGAGTGCATTAGCACTCATTTGACCAGAGCTAAGGCTACTACTTCAGCTTTGGCTAGAGGTGTACCAGTTGTTGACATTTGCAAGGCAGCAACCTGGGCTTTCCTCCACATTTTCTCAAAACATTACTGCTTGGACTCAGAAGTGAGGAGGGATGGCTGTTTTTCCCGTTTGGTGCTACATGATTTCTTGATATAGGCAGACAGGCACTCTTTTCAAAGGGCGAGGAATCCACAGGTAGATGTTTTCATCAGAAAAACAAGTTACTTACCTTCGGTAACATGTAACGCTTTTTCTGGTGGATACAGTATCTACCTGTGGATTCCTCACTGACCCACCCGCCTCCCCATAGCCCCTCTGAATGTGCCAAGAAGGAAATTGTGTATATTTAGTATATGTTACAAATTGTATATACAGAATGTATGTTTATATAAAAGTGTATATATAAATCCTTGAGTTGAGTTCGCACATGCTGTGTTTGCGATGTTGGTGTTCACACATTCGCCTCAAAGGCATGAAAAAAAGTGGGTGAAACAGCATGCGGGCGAGGACTTATTATGTCTCCAGTGATGTCAGACGGAGTCGCGTGCATAGCCGTTCCATTGTGATGTCCTCGTCAACGTGGAGAGCTTGAAAGAAAACAGTTCCGTTGAATGCAGGAACAATGGGAGTATTCAAAAGGTGAGGAATCCACAGGTAGATACTGTATCCACCAGGAAAAGCATTACCGAAGGTAAGTAACTTGTTCTTTTGTGTTTGGACTCTACTTTGCCACCAGCAGCAGTGACATTTTTCAGGCCACTTGTTGCAATGGTACACCCTTTTGTGGCTCTTCGGGTCTGTAATGCAAAGCACATTGGCCGTATGTAGCACTGGCCACTTATGTTCCTTTGCGTGGGGAAGGATAGTTGAAATGTTTGCTTCTGCAAAAAATACAATTAGATGCACCCTTTATCTGTAAAGAATTGAATCACATAATTGAGTACCAATAAAAGGTTTATACAACACTTCAAATCCGTAGGACGTATACCTGGATGCAGGAAATACACGTTATTCTTGCCAAGAAATGAAAATCCATACATACTTCTTGTTCTGTGAAATTGTAAGGCTGGTGAGTTACATGTGTCAGAATGCATTCATTGACAAAATAGGAAATCTTTGCACTGGACATCAAATGTAGTCTCACTTTGATAGGTTTCATTTTAATTCATACGTTGTTGGGGCGATAAGGTGAGAGAGAGTAAGAAAGTTATATGAGTGATGAGGAAGAAAAAGGGGACATGGGAGAGAGAATGCAAGAGAAGCAAAAAAGAGAATCAAAATTCTCTGACTGCACTGTGTGCAGAACATGTTTGGGGGGCTGAGCTATGGTTTTTTATAATTTATCATAAGTGGCATTTTACAAGGGTTTGTTGTTTTTTTCATAATTATAACTAAACTTTAACTGTATTTTTAAGAGAATATAGATGTACATAAATATTACAGGATGTCCTCGCTTGAGCTGTGCTTTTGACAAAAACAGAGGATGTCTGTTCAATGGAGTCAACCCACTCCTTTTGCACATCCGGTGGTCCATTCACCTCAGAAAGGGCACCAACACCACAGATAGAATGGCTAAGACAACTTGGCAGAGAGATTCAGAGAAAGGGGTTACCCAGCCCAAGAAATTACCCAGACAAGATTTAGAGCTTATCAGGAGAAGTGTGAAAGGGTACTCTCTAATAATAAAAGCAAAAATAAAAACAGGGAGATGTCAGATTATAGACTCCTTACTACCTTCTATGTGAAGGAATGTGTCATCAGGAAAATGGTTAAAGAATGCTGGCGTTTGATCATGAATCGTCTAGTTGTAGGCAAACTTGTTCAAAGAAGCCTGGTATGACTTTCAGGAGAGCAAAAGCTATGAAGGATGTGCAGGTATAGTAGCCCGCAGATTTCTTGTAAAGAAAACTGGATACAGAAAGGAGCAACGTTTAAAAAGTGCAGCAAATTCAAAGCCTGCAAATAAGGTATTAATATAGCCTTAGAACCCGCCGTAGCGGGCTCTACTGGCTATTAAAGGCCTGCTCCCGCGTTAAATGCCCGAGCCGAAGGCGAGGGCATTTAACAAGGGAAAGGGCCTTTAATAGCCGGTAGAGCCTGCTACGGCGGGTTCTAAGGCTATTAGAACATTCTGCCACTCAGGGCAGAATGTTCTATTAAAAAAACCAAATTGCTCACGGAGCCTGAGGGGATTAAAATCCCCTTGGGCTCCATGAGGCTTTGTTCACAGCTGTTGCTGTGAACAAAGCGAACATTGGAATGTTGGCGCTGCGGGCTTTTACCGGCCAGTAAAAGCCCGCAGCACTCCATTGTTTTCAATGGAGCTGCCAACGTTCGAATGTTCTAATAAGAAAGATTTCCTCTGCATTTGAAAAGAGGCAAAGAAAGATCAGAGGGCCTTTGGATTGCAGAAGTGAATTTGTCATGTAAGTTTCAACATGCGCTTGTGAGTTAGTGTACGTGCAAAGCACTATCTCACCCAAACGTGTTACAACATGTGAGATTCCATTAAAAACAAGGATAAAACTTATCCTGTGGCCTGACATTTGTGTATGTGAATAACAACAACACAGAGTTACAATACAATGAGATTGATTCAGTCCTCATGAATGCCAGAGGAGAAGATAGGGAAAACAGCTGAGAATATTAGAATCCCGCTATATAATTGAACTCAACAGAAAAATTCCATGGGGCCTCAATGTGGAGGAAGAGCTATAGACTAATTTGTAGTATATCTAGTAGCTTTCACTATGTATTTAGAGCCTTTGCTGATGATCCCATGATTAGTTGCACACACATTAGTGAGTACAAGAAGAATTTGAAGTGCGAACAATAAGGTGGAGCTTGCCGCTGGCTCACATAATAGCATACAAGCAGTTATTAAGTGCAACAAATAGTGGGGTACTTGTCCAATACAAGCTTATGCATCATATTGACAAATATGAAAATACAAATGCATGCAGGATTATTTTGGAGTTGAATATCACAACAATTATTTGCTGTAAAATTTATTGTGCCGAGACCCCATAGATTTGAAGGATGAGAAGTGCGGCATATGTCCTAATATGTACGATAGGGTCCAAGTTGGATCAATCATACAAGTGGAATAGGGTTGTCATGCAAATAGGAAAAGATTGCCTTGATAACAAAATGTTTATTTAGTCATGTGTGAGCATGTAAAACATCAGCATGAAACAGCACAATAATGTATTTACTTTGAACATTTTTGCACATGGGTGACAGTAACAAAGTCTTTTTAATTATGGTTTTGAAAGTTTTTTTTTCTATTTTTAAGAACAGATGTACACATATGCACTTTAATATGCTGTTCAAGATGTCACACCATTGCGTAAACAGTGCTGTGGATAAAGTCGAAACATGTCAGAGCAATTGTTTGGTAATAGACTTTGATGTATGTAACACATGGTGTCTGTGCCCTTTTTGAGTGAAAAAGAGGAACACATATATTACAGAGTCTGCAATAGTGGCACTGTGATTATAGTTTGGTCAGAGTTTCCATTGAAAAGGTATTTTTTTATTTTCTTAATGTTTGTGTAGTTTGCTGAATCTGCACAAAATTTCACGAAAAAGGATACTTCCACCATGAGTTTAGCATAGCAACTTTCATGCAGCTTCTTTAAGGAGTGGTAGTAGGGGGTCAAAAAGCGACTTTTCCAATTTTAACTCCTTTAGGAAATTTTGCTTCTCGCTACGGAAACAAGTATTTGCAATGCAATGGGTCTCGCATTTGCTTGAGTTAGAGCTATTAGAGTTATTAGAGTTGTAAACTCCTAACCGGAATTTTCTTGTCACATAATCTGAAAATGAAAAGTAAAACAGTTTCACATAAGTGAGCCAACGGCCGTCATGAGCGTGAAGGAGACATAAGTTTGCTCGCAGTTAAACGTGTCAGCAAAAGTGCAATTATCCATGTAACTGGCAAAAGTACAATTATCCATGTAACAGGGTCGATGTCATGCAAAGCGCTTGATTACTGCCCAGAGAAATTGCGCTGCACAGCAAATAAAAAGAAAAAGTAGTCTAGAAGCCATTCAGAAAACATGGAGCCTCGTACGTTTCCAGTAGTTTACCAGTGCTCTTGAGAAGGGCTAAACACCAGAAAAGGCATGACGTATGCCTGCCTTTCACAAATGAAATCAAATGAATTTGAAAAGGCAAACCCACAAACCAATGAAAGTGACGGGTGCGATATGGGCATGGTTAAAAACCCACAGAATGATTAGAACAGGGGCCAGAGTGCTTGCACACTCAACCCTAAAAAAGGTTGAATGTAATTACACCAAATTTGACATGAAAGTAAGACTTTATTCAGGGAAGTGACTTTGTTTGATTTGGTTTAAATCAGCTTGGTAGTTTATGAGAAATTGGCGTTACAAAAATGTATTGTGTGGGTACAAAGGGGTTCACAATTTTGAGAAAGGAGGACTGTTAGTTTACAGGGCCATCTGTGGACACAAATTTTAAAAATAAAGAAATTTGATCAGATGATGAAGCTTTTTCTTCTGTTATTGATTTGGGTCCAAACGCTTTGATTGGCTGGTTGTGACAAAGAAACATCTATTGCAGTCATCATTACAGGAAGCAAGGCTCTGAGGTTCATGAACCTTGATGTAAGTGCCCTTGATCCTTGGTTGTCTTCCTGTCAGGTTTGCTTACCTGGGACTGGGTTTGTAGACCATGTGGGAGGTCCAACAAAGGCAGATGAGTCTCTAAGGATTCATAAACCCACACTGGAAATCACAAATGCTCCGCCCAAAATATTAAAAAATAAATATTAGTACAATAAAAATATAGAAGTAGCCATCCCACATTTGGCTGTGCACAGGCCATCTGTGCAGCAGGGGTTGGCCTCTCGTGGTAGGTTAAATGCAGGGCTTGGTCTCTGGCTAGGCTCTGCAGCTAATCCCACTGTGAGTGGCCAAATGCAATTCTAATGACCTCACAACATTTATACCAATAAGTAAAGACACCTAATTAACAACACATACTTAAACCAAATAAATACATCTATTTTCATAGTACATTAGAAGTTTACCCATTGAATGCGTTAATCATAATGTGATATGTAATGAGACCTGAAAGATTATTTATGACTTTTTGTAATTGCATATGTCACATCAAGTGCGTGACATCAGCACTGCATTTGTGAGTTAGGGTCTGCATCATAGTTGAGTGAGTTGTTCCTTTTGGAGCTAAACGATTCTTTAAAAATGTCAGTGTTTTTTCAGTTTAAATGTGTAACCATAACTGTACTTAAACTGTGGATTGTTAAATGAATTCCACAGGTTTCGAAACATACATCGATGTGTTATAAACAATCCTAACTATAACTTCAATTTAAATCTAGTTGTTTTCAGTGAGGATATAAGTGTAGCTAAGGTGTTAAGGTACACACTTTTGTTCATATGAAATCAGAGTTTTGGATCCCTGATAACTTTGGCTTCCTTTGATAAATCTGCACAAAAATGTGTAATGTGCTAAATTTGCTGCTGACCAATAAAATGGTTGAAACGTTACAAGCTGTCCCAAACTTTCTTTCAGTCACCAGTAAAATGTAATTCTCAAATGCTTCTCTGCATGGAGCTGCAAAACCACTGAACAGGTGCCTACCATTTCTTTATGGCACAGTGGGCTTCCACCACTCATTTGAGATATTTTATTGAGTTGTTGTAGGGGTGTAGTGTGCATGTTAGCTAATAGATATAATCATAGAAGTTTACAAAGCTTTTTTTCTTAAAAGTTCAGACCGTGACCGTGACACCGGTGATAGCGGTAGTACCGTCGTCAGGCCAGCGGTAATGACTGCCAAATACTGACCATGGCGGTGATCCATTCCATAGGCAGCCAATGTACCAATGCCTGACGGAAACATATCATATAAAAAGAGAAACTCACCTCCAGGGACACAGAGGAGTCCGCGGCCGCCATAGAACATGAACTGCAAGTCTTCCCGATGCTGTACCATGCCATGGCTGTCCTGGAGCACCAACGCCAACGAAGACGACAATGGTGAGTACAGCCGCCTAGCACACAAGGGAGGCAGGGAGGGAGGGGAGAGTGACACCCACACCCACAACACACACCATACACACACACCACACACCCAGAACCATCTGCAGAGTTAAACTACAGTAACAGAACCTAGGAGCAAAGAAAGCCAGGACACATACCTCTGTTCCAACCACTGTAATCCTGTTGGATGAAGAGCCCAGATCCAAAGTATGTACATCAATGCATATTCACATGCAGGGCCAGTGGCTAGTCCAATGTCTGTATAAGCCCACAGGGCAAAGTCCAAGCCCCAACCTGACTCCTGACAACATCGGGACTCCACTGCGCAGGGGCATCATGTTGGAAATAGGCCGGCACCTCAGGGGGTGAGGGTGGATTTTTCTTGGGAGGGGGCTCCTTGGGTTTTGGTTTTGGTTTGGGAGGGGTGGCACTTTACCCTTCCATTTTGGGGATGGAGGAGTGAGCTTGGGTGGGGCTGGAGTCACACTCATGTGCCCCTTAGTGGCAGCTGAAGTCTTTGGGGATGGAACAGGGTCAGACTTGGTGCTGGAGGTACTGGGCTGGGGGGGTGGGACCTTTCTCTTACAGGCAGGATGGGTGGGAAGTGGAGGGAAGAGGTCAAGCCGGGAAAGGAAAAGCTTCTTAGGGCCAATGGGATGGGAGGAGGGATGGGAGTGGAGTTAGAGGGAGTGATTGGAGAAGAAGGTGGTGTGCTGGACTTTGGTGCAGGTGCCTGGACAGTGTGCATGTGTGAGGTGGATGGCTGTTGGGGGTCTGAGTGCGAGCGTTTGTGTGTCTTTGGAGGAGGGGCAGACACAGTGGGGGAGGTCAAACAGGACGTGTAGATGGATGTTGTGGTGGTGTCTGCAAGTGAGGTGGGTGTGCTACATGAGGTAGGGATGGAGGTGGTGGTGACTGTGCATGTGTTGTGTGGGGTGCATGTCTTCTGGTCTGCTGTTGCAGTGACTGTGGACAAGGCTGTGCAGGTGGCATGTTCAGGGACTGTTGATGCAGTGCATGCAGGTGGGAGCGCGGATGTGACTGGTAGGGAGGAGGAGGGGGAGACAGTGGAGTCAATGGATGATATTGTGTGTGCATTTGTGTGTTGGCTATGTGAATGCTTGTGGACTGAAGTGTGCTGCCTGTGTTTGCCTGTGCGAGTATTGTCTGTTGTTTTGTGCGCATGCTTGTCAGAATGTGTGTGTGGAATGGGCTTGGGGTGAGGAGACTGGGACTGGGAAGTGGTAGTTGGAGAGGGGACGGAAGAAACAGAGACACTGGCTGCCGTCAGGGAGGAGGCCAGAGCCTGAAACGATCTCTGAAGGGCTGCCAAGCCACTGTGAATACCCTCCAGGAAGGCATTGCATTGCTGCATCTGGGATGCCAGCCTCTGGATGGCATTCACTATGGTTGCCTGCCCTACAAAGATGGATCTCAGGAGGTCAATAGCCTCAGTGAGGACAGCAGGGCTGACTGGGGCAGGGCCTGAGGTGCCTGGGGTGAAGGAGACACCCACCCTCCTGGGTGAGCGGGCAAGGGCAACTCGGTGGGGGGCTACTGGGAGGGTGGTGCTGGTACAGGGGTGGCAGTTGAAACTAACTGGGGTGTTCCCAGAGGGATCTGCCACCACCAGGGAGCTCCCATCGGAGGAGGTATCAGACTCAGTTGAATCAGCCCCTGTCACCCCCGTGGTGCTCCCCTCACCCTCTGTCCCACTGGTCCCCTCGGCGTCGGTGGACTCTGCCTCCTGTGTCCTATGGGCTGTAGCTCCCTCACTCTCCTTCACCAGATGATGCTAATGCGCACATGGACAGGATGACAAAAGGAGAGGAGGAGAAAGGAAGAGAGCACAGGGCCAATCACAGCAACAACAGCACAGATGGCATACACATCACCATCACACACAGTGACTAAGAATGGGCAGTCTGGACCACAATGGCAAACCATTGGCTAGGTACCACAGCAGGTAAGAGACAGACACTGCCATTTGCATATCAATTGGAACCAACTAAGCCCTGTCTGACATGGAAAGCCTGCTACCTAGCCATCTAAAATATGCATTACATCCCAGATACCTAAGCTGGACCATGCTGCAATGTCTAAGCCGGCATATTGGGACATTCACTGACTAGAACCCTGCACCAAAATCCCATGCTAGGCAACATCGATGGTTGTCACACACACTGATCTCACTCCCTTGTGGCTGTTGCGATACCCTCAAGCGCCCATCCAGATCTGGGTAGGTGACCACCAGTATGTGAGCCATCGGGGGGTCAGTTTCCGACAGGCACCCCTCCCACGATGGAAAGCCGTCCTCAGCTGGGCCACTGCGGTCTTCTGGGCCCCGCGTCTCAGGTCCTCCCACCGCTTCCTGCAGTTGGTGCTCCGCCGGCTATGGACCCCCAGGGTCTTCTTCTGATGGGTGCTGACCTGCAGAGGAAACACAGACAGAAGGACACGATTAACCATACAATCCAGCCTGTCAAAGAAATAGCTGACATACTGCATTTGCCCCTCATCAAGCATACACATGACCCACACCACTGCACAAACACTGCCACCAGCCATACCCCACCAAATGACACACTGCCAGCACACCCACATGCCCATGCAGCCATGTCGCATGCAGCGTACCCATGGTGTTCTCACCTGTTGGTCTGAAGGCCCATACAACTGCCCATACAGGGGTAGGACCTCATCCATGAGCCTCTCCAACTCCTCCAATGTGAAGGCTGGGGCCCTTTGTCGTGTTGCACGGGCCATGGCAGGTTCCAGACACAGGTCACTGCAGCACACACAGTGGAGATGTGGTCCTGTGGAAAGTCAGGAATCAAGTGAAGTGGTAGAAAGAAAATGGCAGTCACGGCCGAGGCAGTAAACATCGTCATCGCTGGCATTGAACGCCATTGGTTTCTATACTCCATAGAGGCTCATGTTAGCCACTGAGGAATTGCACGACGCTGCAGTCTGACTCCTGCCATGATGCCTAACTCTGGCAGAGTGAGGTCACTTCCACCTGTCCCTGCATACAGGCCAGGCAGTTGTCATTTTCTACTGCTAGTACACATGTACTGATTTAAAAGTGCATCATTGTTGTCAAATGTACACACCTAGACAATTCCAGTGTCCAACATACAAACATGCTCTGTGTACACTGATGTAGTGTGTCCATAGTTCCTGTTGTCACTCCCTTCTTACTTTTGGGTCCCCTAGGTACCAACCACTGAGGAGAAATAGGAGGAGGAGGCAAGCACCCGTGTACAGACCCCTTGCGGACTTGGCTACACTGGAGGACAGGCACATCATACTCACCTATCGTCTGGAAAGGGCCACAATCACAGAGCTGTGTCCACAATTGGAGCCTGATCTGATACCTGCTATCCGTTGCACCACAGTAATCCCCCCTATATGCCCCCCCTATATTGCAGGTACTATCAGTGCTCCATTTCCTGGCAACAGGCTCTTTCCAGGTGACAGTGGGCTTGGCTACAGGAATGTCACAGCCAATGTTCTTGATTTTGTTTGCAAGGGTTTTGGCAGCCTTGCTCAAACACATGTGCAGCTACATTGCATTCCCCCAGGTAGATGAATTGCGACTGTGAAGGTTGGATTCTATGCAATGGGTCATATACCACATGTTATTGGGGCCACTGACAGGACCCATATTGCCTTAGTGACCTGCCCCGGGCCAATGAACAAGTGTACAGGGATCAGAAGAGTTTCCACTCACTCAATGACCAGTACATCTCTCACGTCACTGCCAAGTATCCTGGGTCAGTGCATGATGCCTTTGTCTTGAGGAATAGCAGTGTCCCACAGCTGATGGCACAACTACAGAGGCACAGAGTGTGGCTTATAGGGAAGCCTGAGTCCCCACCCAATGTATGTCAGTGTATGTCTTCAGGAGTTATACCCCCTGCCATTGTGTAAGGCTAATGTGTGTTCCTCACTTCTTGCAGGTGATCCTGGCTACCCAAACCTGTGGTCTTCTGAAGGCCAGGTTCAGGTGCCTCCATCTGACAGGTGGATCCCTATGCTACTCCCCTGAGAAGGTCTGCAGGATTGTTGTTGTGTGCTGCATGTGGCACAACTGGGCCCTCAGACTTCATGTACCCTATCTGCAGGTGGAAGGGGGTGACAATGCACCAGTGGCAGCAGTGGACAGTGAGGGCAGTGAGGAGGAGGAAGAGAAGGGGGATGTGGTCAACAGGACACATATGATACAGCAGTACACTGCCTTTGCATCCCAACTGACTGTAAACTATGGCTTCCCATATTGCAGATGTTGGTGTGGTTACATCAGTGTGATGCTGTGATGTGTACAGACTGCTGAGTACCACATATGTAGGCTGGATCAACATATTACTGGACATTTGTACAGGACCATGCAGTTCAAAACAGTTCAATACATTGTAAATTTACTTTAGATAAAGCACTATTACTCAAATTGTGTCCAAGGGTGTTTATTAATTAATCTGGTATACAATGCAAAGTGCAGTATAGCGGGGTGATGGTTGGGAAAAGTCCAGTGCAGTGGGCCAGTCTGTTTGTTGCACAGGTCCAGTGTCCGAGTGGCCATAGGAAGGGGAGCAATGACAGTTCATAGTGGACAAGGTGACACAGTGGAACACAAGGGAGGCATTCAGGAGGGGCTCATTTCCTGGTGGCGGTTATGGTCTTAGTCTTGGCAACTGTCTCTGGTGTCTGTCTGGGATGTGTCTGCAGGGTGGCTCACCTCCTGCAGGGGGAGGGGTGCTGATGGCTTGTGGGTCCTGTGGCAGGGCCCCCTGTCCACTAGCTGCAGCAGATGTGGAGGGTTGGTCAGTACACTGGCTAGTTGAAGGGGCCCCCTGATGTGCTGTGTACTCCCTCATGATGTTGGCGATGTCACCCAGCACCCCTGCAATGGAGACCATGGTGGTATTCAAGGCCTGCAATTCTTGCTTGATCTCCTGGTGGTGTTCCCCCTGCAGCTGCTGGTTCTCCTGCATGATGTTTAACACCTGACACATCTTGTCCTGGGATTGTTGATATTCCCCAGGACATTAGTGAGTGCCTCCTGTGCAGCCGGTTCCCTGGGCCTGTCCTCCCCCTGGTGCACAGCTGTCCTCCGACTGTCCCTGGCCCCCTGTACCTGTGTCCCCTGAACAGTGTGCCCACCACCACTAACTCCAGGACCTTCATTGTCTTGTCTGTGAGGTGTGGACTCGGGTCCCCGTACAGGTGGGCACACTACTGATTGACGTGTTCTGCTGGAAGAGGTCTGGGGACGTTGGGTGACTGTTGTGGTGTTCTATTCTGAGGGGGGAGGCTCTGTAGTGGACTGGCTGTGGAACAGGGTAGCTGACTGATCAATGGTCCCAGGTGGGCCAGGGAGTTCATCCAGATCCAGACCTCCTGAGTTGCTGTCATCACTGGGGGCATCTTGTGGTGGAGGACTGGGTAGCCATGGCACTTCCTTGCCGCTGACATTGGCTGGGTCACCTGTGGGGATGTAAGTGGTGGATTATGCTACATGTCTGTGACATATTCTGAATCACTAGCTTCCTTAATGTTATTGCTGTTGCCCTGCCACCTTTGGTTGTGTATGGAGATGGATTGTGGGACTGTTAGTTCTCCATGCTGTGCATGCATTGGTGGTGGGTGTACGTGCAAGGTTGGAAGGGGTGTGCATGTAGTGGGTATGGCATGCAGGGCTCGACATTTCATTTTGGTTATTGTGGTGGTGCACTGTATGGGATGGACTGGGGTGATTGGTGTCAGGGTGAGGGGTCGTGGTGGCATGCAGGTATGGGGGAGTGAAAGGTAGTAAATGTTGACTCACCAGTGTCCAGTCATCCGGCTACTCCAGTGAGTCCCTCAGGATGCAGAATTGCCAAGACTTGCTCCTCCCATGCTGTCAGCTGTGGAGGAGTGTGTGGGGGTCCACCGCCAGTACTCCTGATGGTGAGCTGGTACTTTGCTGCAATGGAATCCACCTTCCCCCGTAGGTCGTTCCACCTCTTCCTTATGTCGTCCCTTGTGCGTGGATGTAGTCCCACAGCGTTCACCCTGTCCACGATCGTCTGCCATAGCTCCATCTTCCTGGCAATGGAAATCTGCTGGACCTGTGCTCCAAACAGCTGTGCCTCTACTCTGACTATTTCCTCAACCATGACCCACAACTTCCCATCGATGAACGGGGATGCCTTTGTGGGGACATAGGTGTTGTGTGTTGTGTGTATGTTGTGCAAAGGGTAATGTGTGAAGTTGTCGGGTGTGTGGTGTATGATATGTGATGGATGAATAGGTAGTTGGAGTATGTGTGCAGTTTTCTTTAGGATTGGTGTAGCAAAGTGTAGCCACCTTGTCATGTTTGCAAAGGGTTGTGGGTAATGTGGGGGGGTTTATAGTGCTGTTGATGGGTGTGTGAGGTGTGTGTATTTGTGTCAGGTGTGGGTTTTTTGTTCTGGCTAATGTTGTCTTGTTTTGTATTTGGGTGGCCATTTCCCCTGCAGCGGTGTGCACTGCCAGTGGTTTACCGGCATTGAATTTCCGCAGTGGTGATTCATGGGTTTTTATTTGGAGGGCGTTGTGTTGGTGACGTAACGGTGTGGGTGTTAGTACCAACAGTTCATCACGTTCAGTGGGTCTGGCGGATTTGTGGTTGTGGCTGTTTTCTGTTGGTTTTGTATGCATGTGTCATAATCTGGCGGACAGATGTCCGCCTCCGTGGAGGTATGCCAGCGGCAATCAGTGCAGTGGTATTCGGTATTTACCGCCAATGTCATAATGAGGGCCATAATCTCATAAAAACATTAGACACTCTCCTGACTTATATTCAGACTGATATAACACCGCATACACACACTCAACATACTACCTACCCCAAATACACACACAGTCCATGGAAATCAGACACCCCACTCTTGACTCCATACTGTTTATTCTGAGCACTCTGGAACAGCATACACTCCAAACTCCTGACCTACACATACTTATATCAGGGAAATTCCTGACTTTAAATACACTCTTTGACTAATATACATGCTCGCCACACCTGAAAGATATTACTCCCCCTATGCCCGATGCACGCAGGTAATGTGACACAATCATAAAACACAGAAACACAGATCACGCAACATGAACACCCCACTCTAGGCTCCCTATTCCTGATACACACACATTTTAAAAACGCACACCCCTGACTCATCACACACAGTCATAAAACACATGCACACCTAATAATATACTGATATACATAATTCACATCACACACACGAAATGTGCATGATGCACTTCTTTGTTACATGCACTTCACAACGCCCAATACAGACTCACTATGTGCAATGCACACGTCCAATGCATACGATGACTAGACACCTGATATACAAACAAAAGTGATGCACACATCCAATACTCACACACTCTGCGTGATGCAGACGTGTGTTCTCATTGTCTCACACTTCTAACACAATCACTCTTAAAATACACACTATTGACTCTTTATACAGGGAGACCGATACACACAATACACCTGACAAATACAAACCCTCCATGATTTTTGGGGTAAATGATCAAACTAGGGCCGAGAAAAAGGGGGGTCATCTTTTCTCTGCCCCAAAATCCTGAAATCCCCAAGCATTTTCCATAGAACATTTTAGGTAGTGCTACCACAAAACTTCTGAATGGAATTACGCCAAATTTGTCAGGAAGCTAGATCTTGGTCCAGAAAGTGTTTTTTGTGATTTGATGTAAAACTTTCAGTAGTTGTTGAGAAATTAGGGATACAAATATTTGTATATCTGGATGATTCAAGTCACTCAAACCCAGTTTCAAAGTATAGAGCATTTTGATTGACATAGAGGGCTTTTTTTCCTGGTCCAGCACTCTTCCACGGGAGTCAGGTTCTTGCAGGACCAAACCCTATGATTGGCCACCTGCAACATTAGAAATAATGTTGCAGGCAGCCATTACAGAACTTGGGGACTTAGGGGGTCATTCTGACCTCAGCGGTAAAAGGCGCTTACCGCCGGTCAGAAGACCGCCATAACACCGCCGCGGTCGCGGTAAACCGCCACGGTCATTCTGACCCGCAACTGACAAACCGCCAAAAACCCGACAACAACAAAAGTCCGCCACACCAACGGCCAGCGAAAAACTGGCGATGACCAAACCTCCACCGTCACGCCAACAGAAATACACCCATGCTATTCCGACCCACAAATCCCCGCAGCGGTCTTTCAACCGCGGTATTCCATTGGCGGTACACACCGCCGCGCTCAAAATACACACACTCTTACAAAACACAGCCACATTGGACAATTCAAAATACACACACCTGAGACACATACACACACCACTCCCACACACCCATTACAATATAAAACACACACCCACATCACCCACAACACATACACCACCCCTCACCTCATCCACACCACCCCATGGCACCCCAAAGACACCCCAGGTTTTCGGACGCAGAACTCAGGGTCATGGTGGAGGAAATAGTTCGGGTAGAGCCCCAGCTCTTCGGGACACAGGTGCAGCACACCACCATTGCCAGGAAGATGGAGCTATGGCAAAGGATAGTGGACAGGGTCAACGCTGTGGGACAGCATCCACGAAATCAGGACGACATCAGGAAGCGGTGGAACGACCTACGGGGGAAGGTGCGTTCCATGGTATCAAGGCACAACATTGCGGTGCAGAAGACTGGCGGCGGACCCCCACCTACTCCCCCAGAATTTACAGCATGGGAGGAGCAAGTCTTGCACATCCTGCATCCTGAGGGCCTCGCAGGAGTAGGCGGAGGAATGGACTCTGGTAAGTCAAATCTTCACTACTTCATTCCCCCACCCCACCTGCATGCCAAATCATACCCCCACCCTCACCCCCACCCCCATCACACCAACTCCTTGCAAATGGCTCACCATCACAACCCACCCATCCCAACACCCAGCCCTGCATGCGTCCACAAAGCATGGACACCCATCACCAAAGCATGCCCACTGCACATACCCATCTCCCCCACAAGCCACCATCACAACAGCCCCCACAAGGGAATGCCAGCACTGGGGTCCACGGCCACCCACCCATTGCACACTATGGCACACACAGAAGCAATAACCATACTCTTATACCCCTGCAGGACCCGAACGCCACAACACCGCCCAGGAGGGTCCAGAAATGTCCACCCCACCCACAGAAGAGGCCCCCAGTGATGACAGCAGCTCTGTCTCCCTGGACCCAGATGACCAGCCCGGCCCATCGGGGACCTCGGGACAGTCGGTTCCCCTCACACAGCCACAGGCCACAGCAGACCTACCCCCCTCTGGGAACACCAGCACAGCTCCCACCCAGCGGGCCCATGCCTCTGTCTCCAGGACGCGTCAATCAGCGGTGTGTCCACCACTACAGGGCACCCAGGTTGACCCACCACCCCAACAACAGAAGGGACCTGGGGGCAGTGGTAGTGGGCACACGGTCCAGGGGACAGAGGCCCAGGGAAACAGGGGCACTGGGAGGGCTGCTGTGCGACAGGGGGGGACAGGCCCAGAGAACCGACTCTCCACGAGGCCCTCTCCTCCATCATGGGAGCATACCACCGCTCCCAGGAGACGATGGCTACGGTACTGGCCAGGTTCCAGGAGATCCAGGTACTGCAGGAGGAACAGTACATGGGGTTCAGGGAAGAACTCCGAGCCATTAGTTCCGCAATGGGGACCATCGTCGTGGCTCTTACCCAGATTGTCACCACATTGCGGGACCATGTGGCACCAAAAAGGGCCCCTGTCACTAGCATGGACCAGGAGCAGCCTACCACCTCCGCCGGCGCTAGTGGACAGGAGGCCCCCACACAACAACAGGCCACCAGAACCCCACCTCCTGCAGAAGAAGAACCACCCCGCAAGCGGTACCTGAGATCTAGGAAGAAGACAGAGTAGGATGCCAAGACCCCCGCCAGCAAAGGATAGCCCCTGATGTCATCCCACTGTCCCACATTGTCACCCTGTCCAACCTTGAACTGACCCTGCTCCATCCTTCCACAGGCATATGGACAATGCACCTGTGAGACTGAAAAGCTGGACTCTGCCATGGACATTACTCCACCATCACCCATCACCGATTTTCAACCATGTCCCTAAATTTAGCACTTAAATAAAATCACTTATTGCACTAAAATTATCTGGAGTCTGCTTGTATTTTGAACAAATGTACTAGACATAACGGTGCCAAAATGATCAGTTACATTGTGATGACAACATACCACTGTCACACAGCTGTAGTCCATGGGCAAACAAAGCAGAGGTCACGCAGTGGGGCCCACATCTCTGAAAACGGAAGGGAAAGTCACAACTCAGTTAACATAAACTGGGGGGAAACACAGACAGTAGAGAGGCAGGAGACTGTAAGTACATGTAAAATGGCGGTGTTGATTCGTACCTGTGTGTTATTGAAAATACTGTTGTATCACTGTGTCCCTGTTGTCTGTGTCGTCCCCGTCGTCTTCCTCCTCTTCACTCTCCACAGGCTCTACAGCTGCCACAACACCACCCTCTGGACCAACCTCCTGCAGGAAAGGCACCTGGCGTCGCAAAGCCAGGTTGTGAAGCATACAGCAGGCCACGATGATCTGGCACACCTTCTTCGGTGAGTACATTAGGGATCCACCTGTCATATGCATGCACCTAAACCTGGCCTTCAGGAGGCCGAAGGTTCGCTCGATCACCCTCCTAGTCCGCCCATGGGCCTCATTGTACCGTTCCTCTGCCCTGGTCTGGGGATTCCTCACTGGGGTCAGTAGCCACGACAGGTTGGGGTAACCAGAGTCACAAATTAGCCACACACGGTGTCTCTGTAGCTGTTCCATCACATAAGGGATGCTGCTATTTCGCATGATGTACGCGTCATGCACTGACCCAGGGAACTTGGCATTTACATGGGAGATGTACTGGTCAGCCAAACAGACCACCTGGACATTCATAGAATGATAACTTTTTCTGTTCCTGTACACCTGTTCACTTTCACTGGGGGGAACCAAAGCCACATGGGTCCCATCAATGGCACCAATGATGTTGGGAATATGTCCAAGGGCATAGAAATCACCCTTCACTGTAGCCAAATCGCCCACCTCAGGGAAAATGATGTAGCTCCGCATGTATTTCATCAGGGCAGACAACACTCTGGACAAAACCTTAGAAAACATAGGCTGAGACATCCCTGAGGAAATGGCCACTGTTGTTTGGAATGCTCCACTTGCCAAAAAATGGAGTACTGACAGAACCTGCACCAGAGTGGGAATCCCTGTGGGTTGGCGAATGGGTGACATCAGGTCTGGCTCCAGCTGGGCACACAGTTCCTGTATAGTGGCTCGGTCAAGTCTGTATGTCAGTATGACATGTCTTTCTTCCATTGTCGACAGGTCCACCAGCGGTCTGTACACAGGAACATTCCTCCATCTCCTCGCAAGTCCCAGCGGACGGTGCCTAGGAAGGACAACATGGAGCACAGAGTCAAGCAAACCACAAGTACGTTCCCACAGCTTGCACAGTACACGAATCGCTATGCATTGAATGGCTTGTATGAGTGGCAATGCAAGGCCTAGGCCTGTGTGACGCAGTTGAAATTAAGCCATGTGGGCCCTTGAAATGGCAGCTGCCTGACCTGTGAAATGTGACAATGGGATGTGAGGTCAATGCGCTGGCGTGGCACACCGTGGCGGTAGGCGGTCGAAGACCGCGGCGCAAAGCCACATTGGTTAACACAGAACCCTATGGGTTTCAGGAGCCAATGACGAAGTGCGCCGGCGGTCGCGGGACGCACCGCCGCGGTACGCACCGCTGCGGGCGTGACCGCCATTTTCTCTCAGCTTAATCACTCGAGACCTGATCATCCACAGGAGAGGACCTATACTGCAAGTGCTGCTGTGACCTCGGTCTGGAAGACACAATGGCTGCTGCGACTGGGGAAAGGGCCCCTGCCTTCACTTCTGAAGAATTGGAGAAACTCGTGGATGGGGTCCTCCCCCAGTATGCGCTACTCTACGGTCCTCCAGACCGACAGGTTAGTGCACTGGGACCATGCTTGGTAGGCAATGCCTGGGTTGAGTGGGGTGAATGAACGAAGGTGCGGAGGGGAGCGAATGAGGCATGCATCAAACAACAGATGAGAGCATGTGCCACATGGCAAGGGTGGGGATGGGGGGACACTCACATCGAGCATGCAGAAAATGTTGATATTTTGTTTTCTCTCCCTGTACGTGTCACATAGGTCAGCGCCCATCAGAAAGTCGACATTTGGCGTGTCATCGCCAAGGACGTCCGGACCGTGGGGGTCCACAACAGACGGGGCACCCACTGCCGCAAGAGGTGGGAGGACATCTGCCGCGGGAGCAGAAAGACCACGGAGGCTCTGCTGGGGATGGCCTCCCAACGTAGGAGGGGTGCCACTCGTCTATTGACCCCCCTGATGTCTCGGATCCTGGCGGTGGCCTACCCAGATTTGGATGGGCGCGTGAGGACATCACAGCAGACACAAGGGGGTGAGTACAAGCACATTCTGCTATCTTAGCGTGCAGTGTAGGTGTCTGGGTGGGGGAGGAGGGATGTGGGTATCCCTAGGCCAGGGCGATTTCTGTAGGCTAGTCCCCTCCGTAAGACATGGCCCTGTGCCCCCGCCCTCCAGCTCTGTAGAGTGCCAAGTACAGCTATCCATGGCCTTGTGTCACCTATGTGTGCAGATGTCGTCCATTGGCTTGTAGGCCAAGTCTCACTGATTGAGTAGTGCACCCCAAGTGTGCGGCGCAGTGCAGGGGGCTTCTGTGTCTGTCCTCTCCGCCAACTGTGTTGCCAATGCATGCACTCAACATGTCTTTATTTCTCCCCCCCCCTTTTTTGTCTGCTCTTCCTGTTCATGTGTGCATTAGCATCATCTGGCGGAGGAGAAGTGGCATTGGAGCACGAGGGAGCTGCATCTCACATGGCCACGGAGGGCCATGCAACGGACTCTGATTTCACCAGTGAGACGGAGGGCGAGGGGGGCTCCACAACGGGGACATGTGGAGACATCAGCGACACCGACACGTCCTCGGAAGGGAGCTCCCTTGTGGTGGCGGCAACATCCGTGCCCACCGCAACTACAGGTACAGCCGCCACCCAGCGCACCAGCTCTGCCCTCCAAGCAGCCCCTCAGCGTTCGCCCCGTGCCCGCTCGCACACCAAGGTGGGCATCTCCTTCGCCCCAGGCACCTCAGGCCCTGCCCCAGTTACCCCTGCTGCCCTCAGTGAGGAGGCCATTGACCTCCTCCGGACGCTCATTGTTGGGCAGTCTACCCTTTTGAATGCCATCCAGGGAGTGGAAAGGGAGGTGCATCGGAGCAATGCATACCTGGAGGGTATTCATTCGGGTCAGGCTGCCCATCAGCGATCGTTCAACGATCTGGCCTCAGCACTGACGGCAGCCATTGTCCCTGTCTCCTGCCTCCCTCCTCCAACTCCCTCCACCCAGTCCCACTCCCCTGTCCCTCTGCCTATCCCAGACACACCTACAGACCAGCCTGCACACACCTCAACACCCAAGGTCAGCTCATCCAAACATAAGCACCACACATCCCACAAGCATTCACACAAGCAACATCCACATGCAGACATACCAACAGCCACTGCCTCCTCTGTGTCCCCCTCCTCCTCGTCTCCCTCCTCCCTCCCTGTGACATCTCCACTCACACTTGCATGCACCACTTCATCAGCCACTACGTCCATCACCAGCACACCCACCAGAACACTCCGCACACGTGCAGTCACCACCCCCACTGCCATTTACACGTCCCCTGTGTCCTCTCCCAGTGTGTCTGTCACCCCCTCTTCCAAACCACACAAACGCAGGCAGCCACCCACCCAACAGCCATCCACCTCACGACAGCCTCCGTCACAAGCACCTGCACCCAACGACAGCACACTTGACTCTCCTACAACCACATCCTCTTCCTCCACTCCCATACCCACTGCACCTACCCTTCCCATTGCTCCTAAAAAGTTTTTCCTCTCCAAACTTAACCTCTTTCCATCACCTGACCCACCCCCTCCATCTCCTAAAAGTCCAATCAGCACCTCAGCCAGCACAAGCCCTGGACCTACAAGGACCTTAGTCCAGGGATATTGGAGTCCACCACCTTCGAGGGCAGCTACATCGGCCAGCAGCAAAGGGACAGCCAGCCCACCCCCTGGGAAGAGATCCAAAAAAGGCAAGGGCCGGCGCGAGAGGACAGAGACGGCAGCCTCCACAGGCACCACCCTGGCACCGTCAGGAAGTGGGGTGCCACCTGGCACATCTCCAAAGGGAGGCAAGGGACACAGAGGATCAGGCAAGGATGGCAAGGGCAGCACGGCCGACAAGTCCGGCAGCAGGCGAGCTGCCCAGGAGGGCCCCACCAGACCCATTCCGGGGGTGAAGGAGGACACCCACGGGCACGGAACACCAGCACAGGAGGGCCCCGCAAGCGAGAAGTCGGGTGGCGAGTGAACACCATATATTGGCCAGATCTGGTGCCCTGGATTCACATGTGAAGAACCGCTGAACAGGGCCCGTCGTCTCAAGCACCGCTGAACAGGGCCCTTCAAGACAAGCACCGCTGAACAGGGCCCTTCAAGACAAGCACCGCTGAACAGGGCCCCGCCGTCTCAAGCACCGCTGAACAGGGCCCTTTAAGACAAGCACCGCTGAACAGGGCCCTTCAAGACAAGCACCGCTGAACAGGGCCCTTCAAGACAAGCACCGCTGAACAGGGCACCGCCGTCTCAAGAACGGCTGAACAGGGCCCTTCAAGACAAGCACAGCTGAACAGGGCCCTTCAAGACAAGCACCGCTGAACAGGGCACCACCGTCTCAAGAACCGCTGAACAGGGCCCTTCAAGACAAGCACCGCTGAACAGGGCCCCGCCGTCTCAAGCACCGCTGAACAGGGCCCTTCAAGACAAGCACCGCTGAACAGGGCACCGCCGTCTCAAGAACCGCTGAACAGGGCCCTTCAAGACAAGCACCGCTGAACAGGGCCCTTCAAGACAAGCACCGCTGAACAGGGCACCGCCGTCTCAAGAACCGCTGAACAGAGCCCTTCAAGACAAGCACCGCTGAACAGGGCCCTTCAAGACAAGCACCACTGAACAGGGCCCTTCAAGACAAGCACCGCTGAACAGGGCACCGCCGTCTCAAGAACCGCTGAACAGGGCCCTTCAAGACAAGCACCGCTGAACAGGGCCCTTCAAGACAAGCACCGCTGAACAGGGCCCGACGTCTCAAGCACCGCTGAACAGGGCCCTTCAAGACAAGCACCGCTGAACAGGGCCCTTCAAGACAAGCACCGCTGAACAGGGCCCGCCGTCTCAAGCACCACTGAACAGGGCCTTCAAGACAAGCACCGCTGAACAGGGCACCGCCGTCTCTGCACTGCTCTGCTGGGCCCTTCAACTCAAGCACCGCTCCGCTGGGCCCCGCCGTCTCTGCACTGCTCCGCTGGGCCCTTCAACTCAAGCACCGCTCCGCTGGGCCCTTCCTCTCAGGCACCGCTCTGCTGGGCCCCGCCGTCTCTGCACCGCTCCGCTGGGCCCTTCAACTCAAGCACCGCTCCGCTGGGCCTCGCCGTCTCTGCACCGCTCCGCTGGGCCCTTCAACTCAAGCACCGCTCCGCTGGGCCCTTCCTCTCAGGCACCGCTCCGCTGGGCCCCGCCGTCTCTGCACCGCTCCGCTGGGCCCTTCAACTCAAGCACCGCTCCGCTGGGCCCTTCCTCTCAGGCACCGCTCCGCTGGGCCCCGCTGTCTCTGCACCGCTCCGCTGGGCCCTTCAACTCAAGCACCGCTCCGCTGGGCCCCGCCGTCTCTGCACCGCTCCGCTGGGCCCTTCAACTCAAGCACCGCTCCGCTGGGCCCTTCAACTCAAGCACCGCTCCGCTGGGCCCTTTCTCTCAGGCACCGCTCCGCTGGGCCCCGCCGTCTCTGCACCGCTCCGCTGGGCCCTTCAACTCAAGCACCACTCCGCTGGGCCCTTCCTCTCAGGCACCGCTCCGCTGGGCCTCGCCGTCTCTGCACCGCTCCGCTGGGCCCCGCCGTCTCTGCACCGCTTCGCTGGGCCCTGCCGTCTCTGCACCGCTCCGCTGGGCCCTTCCTCTCAGGCACCGCTCCGCTGGGCCCCGCCATCTCTGCACCGCTCCGCTGGGCCCTTCAACTCAAGCACAGCTGACACATTGGCAGAAGGGGCAGGCCCGGATCCGTGTCCGACAGGGCTGCACGATACATTCTGGGCACCAAGACTCCTCCAGTACCGCTGGAGTCTGTCATCCACTTGTGAGACTGTGGCTTTGCACTCCCCAGGATGGCACAGTGGGCAGGCCACCCACTGTAGGGACTTGAGAGACTGTGGCTTTGCACTCCCCAGGATGGCACAGTGGGCAAGCCACCCACTGTAGGGACTTGAGAGACTGTGGCTTTGCACTCCCCAGGATGGCACAGTGGGCAGGCCACCCACTGTAGGGACTTGAGAGACTGTGGCTTTGCACTCCCCAGGATGGCACAGTGGGCAAGTCACCCACTGTAGGGACTTGAGAGACTGTGGCTTTGCACTCCCCAGAATGGCACAGTGGGCAAGCCACCCACTGTAGGGACTTGAGAGACTGTGGCTTTGCACTCCCCAGGATTGAACAGTGGCCATGGAGGCCCCTCGTGGATCTGGCGTCATGGACTCATGTGGCTGAGGTGCCCCCCCTTCCCTTCCCCCTGAGGTGCCTGTAGTTTTCCTATCTGATGCCCCTGCAGTGTTCTCTCCAATGGATTCGGGTCTCATGTGTGGGCTTTGCCCATGTGTTGAGGACCATTGGCCCACGTACAATGACAGAAAGCCAATTTTGACGGGACAATGTACATATGTGTATATAGTTATGGGATGTTCGACTTACTTATTTACTTAGCCTTACAATATATTTGAATTCCAATAACATATTATTTTGTCTTTGCATTCTTCCGGGGGGTTTGGGGGATGTCACTCTGAGTTGTTGCTCTGCCTTGATGTGTAGGTAGTTGGGGGGGGGGGTGGGTGTGTCGCGTATGTGTGTGCCCGTATTCATTTCTCCTCCCCCCTCCCCTGTGTCGTAGTTGCAGTACTCACCGTTGTCTTCTGCTCCGGCGTTCGTGCTCCTGGTAGAGGAGCAGGTAGACAATTGCTGGTAGGATATGTAGTTCTGGTTCCATGCTGTCCAGATTCCTCGTGGAGTGTGCAGGATGAGCGTTTTCCCGTTTGTAGTCTGTTTCCGCCGTGTTTTTATCGGCGGGGCTCCCGCCCCGGAAAAGGTGGCGGATTGGTGAGTTGTGATAGGGTGGGCGGTACATTGTCTGCCGCCTGTCTGTTGGCGGTGACCGCCGCGCTGTTTGTTTGTCCCGCCGTGGCGGTCGGAGTGTTAAAGTGGCGGTCTGTGTTGGCGGTTCCCGCCAGGGTCAGAATTCCATTTTTTGCACCGCCTGCCTGTTGGCGGGTTGGCCGCCGCTTTAACACCGACCGCCAGGGTTGGAATGAGGGCCTTAGTCCCTTTAAAGAGTTTGTTTAAGCAAAAATAAATAAGGGTCAGGGTAGGGATACCCTGCCCCCTGGCCCTTCTGGGGTGTCCTTGGGGTAAAAATATATATATTTTTTTTAATGCCATGAACCCATGGCATCACAGCATATAAAGCAAATGAAATGGCGGCCGAGGGACGCAATGTATAACAAAGGGGATGGGAGCATGCACTCCCCTCCTTGAGCCTCATCAAGACCCTGGGACAACATTCCCTGGGGCCAAGCGTAATATGAAAGGGGAGAGGAGCTCATGGCCCCCACCCCTCTCAGATTCAAAAATCTGACCTTCTAACTTGAAGTCAAAATGACTCCAAATGATGTTTAAATCACTTCCCGTGGTCCACAAACACTGTTTAAGGCCTCAGTGTTACCAAATCTGCCATTTTCTTTCACTTTTACAAAATCTCAAAACTACACACTTTTGACGTTTGAGAGCATGAAAATGGCAGTAAACCTGATTATTTAATCTCCAAAAGTGGTGATTCTCTTCAGCAAGAGGATCAAGAGTTAAAAGATGCAACAATTAAAAACGGACCCCAATCCCAGGGGCTGATTTAAAATTAAGGGAAGGGGGACGCGGTCCCCTTCTCTGAGAATGTAATTACCTCAGAGACCCCCCCTAGGCCAATTGGTAAAAAAAAGGGTGGAGGCAGGTGGCCCCCCTCCCGGAGCCATTAAAGGCCCCAGAGACCCCATTCCCTGGATTTGAGCCAATATATTACC
This sequence comes from Pleurodeles waltl, assembly GCF_031143425.1. NCBI lineage: Eukaryota > Metazoa > Chordata > Amphibia > Caudata > Salamandridae > Pleurodeles > Pleurodeles waltl. The sequence goes on along the minus strand of NC_090444.1, from coordinate 228,421,900 downwards.
TACTGACAGTTGTCAGTAGGTAGTTATAGTTAGGACCATGTTTCCATTGAAAAGGTGTTTTTTGACTTGCCTATATCTTTTTGCGCCGTTTGACAAATCTTCACAAAATTTTCCCAGAAAAAGTGTTCCAGTGAACCTTGTTGTACATGGGATGTTTTGGGGTGATCTGTCAAGCAGGGGCTGAGAAAAAAGGGGGGGAGGTCATATATATATATATATATATATATATATATATATATATATATATATATACACACACACACGCACTCTACTGCTGATTTTGAAATATTTTGATTATGAGAAGCATATCCCCAGAATGCTATATCAGGACCCTGCAGGTTTACAAGAGACATCTTGTTCTCACAAAATATAAAAATACATTCCCAAAACTGGCCACTCGTTGGACAATCCCTGGCTATACGTAGGCTGCCCTGTTTTCTGTGTTTATTTTTGGTGGATTTCAGTGGTGTTTTTTCAGTGGTTTCCAAACCTTTTGAAATCAGTGGTTATCAGTGTTTATTCAGCTTCCCAGCCAGCAAAATAGACAAACCTCTACCTAATCCCCAAAATAGACAAAAACTGTTGTTCTGGTATTTCTAAAACTTGTTGCTTTTTGCTGTGATTGGTATAAAGCACATACTCAATTTCACATACTTAATTTCACAAGAGAAATAATGCAGGGTATGTAGAAGGTTCCGATTGGCAGTGTTTCCAATAGACATATGTGTGACTGTTTTATACATAGAGAGTCTTTCCATTGCACTCACACTCACATCTCTTTACCCTCCCTCACATCTTCTTATCTCTCACACTTACCATTGCAGGACTCTGCCTGGTTTACAGGACTATTCATGGATTAAAAAGTAAGAGTGCTGTATTCAAATGTATGAATAAACAAGTGTCTAGGCACATTGGTGTTCGTTCACCTACTCTTTACTGAATATTATGAAATTGTAAGGATGGATAAACCTGGCAATAGCATATTACCTTGTGAAACTTTTAATGTATTGAATTACACTAGATTGATTTGTAGCCCTAGATTCTAAGGCACCTGAAATTTGATGCTTTAAGCATGCTCGCCACTGCTTTTCTGGACTCTTTGCCTGACAACATTATTATAGTGGTGAACTGTTTCCCTTTCACTGGGGTTTTATGAGTTATTATAGGTTTAGACCTAATGCAGGATGGCCAAGCTAGTTGGAAAAACCATTATACTGAGATCAACATCTAAAAGAAGAAGGTTTAATTTTTGTATGAATTTTGTTACGGAGAGATAGCGTATGATAAAATAGCGCTTTCGCATAAAACTTTATTCTTCTGAAATATTCACTTCTTAATGTGAAAGTATATATTTAATTTATTGTTTTCCACATTGTTTCAGTTAGATTAAGGTTTGTAACTTTTTACCCTTTCAGTGCAATTGCCACTGAACTGTTTTAAGTTCCTGACTGTCTCTAAAACTGTATGCAACTTACAAGCAATTTTATTGGCCAGTTTTGTTTGGGACAGTAAAATCAGATCTAGAGTATGGGTGTGACAACACCCAGCCATTCGTAATCAGGCGGGCCAGAATCCCATACAGAAATTTGCTCTGCCAAACTAGTAATGGGGGCCTGTATATAAATATAGACACCAGTTTATACCCACACACTGGTGATAAAAAAACTACACAGCCACATTCATATACATACTTACCTTCTCCCGCCACATACATTCATACACACATCATCAAATGCCCTCACATCCACCATCATAAACTCTCACAAATACTATCCTACGTCAACTCATTGGCTAATGCACTACAGTGTCTATAACAAGGTAACAACCATCATACAGCCATTCATCCAACATCAAATTATAATAAAGACCATTTTATGTCCACACAATGACCAATATATGTACACACCCCCACTGACTCACCCACATACACATGTATACACACCCATACTCACTAAAATACATGCATATTCACACCATCAAATGCCTATGTACTAACTATGTATGTATTTATGTGGTGTTTGTTTAGCGCACATCTAGCCAAAAGACAGAAGAGCACTGTCCATTGGCAAAGGCAAGCATATAGTCAACAAGTGTTAGGAGAGTTAGCTGGGTTCTGGGAGCAGAAGTGTACTGTTACTGCATTATGATGTAGCCTTCTGTAAAGAGGTGCACCTTCAACTCCCTTGAAAATTGGAGAAGCGTTGAGGTGGTCCTGGTGGTTAAGAGGATGTTGTTCCAGATCCTGGGTGCATAGATGGAAAAGACATGCATTGTTTTCTCTTGTGTACATTTCTTAATCTCCAGTCCAATAGTGTCCTGCCTGTGGGTGTGCCGGGAGCCATTACAGATGTTGAGCTTGTCTGTAAGATAAACATGGATCTGCTCGTAATAGCGAATGATGCAGCTGGTTTTGAACATGGTGCAGGCCAGCAAGCACAGCCAGTAGAGTTCCATCAGGATGAGTGTAATGTGATCTTATTTCTTCAGGATGAGATGGGTGAGATGCTGGGGAGTATAGGAGGCCCTTAAGAGGTGCGAATGCAGAGGCCAGGAGGTTAAGGAGCAGGATGTTACCATCAACCATATGCAAGTGTATGAGTTTGAATTGCAGTTTTAAAGCCGCTTTCTGGAAAATATAGTTTCACTTTCTTTAGAAGAGAGAGCTGATACCAAGCCTCCTATGTTGTTTTAAAAATGTGTTCCTTGAGGGTGCGGTTGGGATTTGGTGAAGGTTGGGGTTGAAACTGTAAAAGTTCATGTTGTTGAGCCAGATTTGTACTATATTGTGTGTGTTGACTTGGCAAATTACAGAAATGTTGTCCTATTGGGGTTGAGCTTCAGGTAGGTGCTGGACATCTAGGTATGAATGAGGTGCAGGCAGTGATAGAGGTATTGGATTCTTGGCGTGGAGGAGACTTTTAAGTAGAGTTGCATATCATTGGCATGTTGGTGAGTTTTGATGAGGCTATCTGTGATAAGAGCCCCAATAGGCACCAGGTAGAGGCTTAAGTTGACAGGCGACAGTATAGAGCCCTTGGGGGACTCTGCTGGTGATAGGGATCTTTTGGGACCTCTAGGTGTCCATGGAAGGAACTAGTGTTAGTTGGAAAGGTTGGAGGAGAACTATTTAAGGATGATGCCAGTGTATTTTGTTTGAGAATTCAGGGTGTCAATGAGAGTTTGATGGGCAACTGTGTTGAAGGCAGCTGGGAGGTCCCAGACAGCTGCCATGATACCCTAACACACTAATCATTATGCATCCATACAACCATACAGCCAACATTCACAAATGACCAGAAACCAACCAAAAACCAACCTTTATACAGGTATTCACATATTATATTTAAAAACACATCAACCATTATAGGTATGGACTTTATGCTGAACCCCACCCCAGATAAAACAACTATCCAGCAATATCCATACACTCACACCCACTGACATAGCGCCATGTGCTAACAAGGAAATGTCCACATGCCTACAATTATACACTTACTGAACCACCATTTACCATTGATCTACATTGCTAGTCCAACAACTTAGTGACACCATCATGCAAACAATTTCAAAACATAATTAGTGACTCTCAAAAATATATCTTGTTTTAAACTTTCTCAGGTACTAACAGGAATGCAACCACCAATACATGCCTGCACAATGCCATCCGACTATCATGTCCCTGTTTGTTTACCTATACCTATTCTTCAATACACCCAGTTTCGAATGCCATATCAGCCATAATCCAATGCCCATATCTTCATACATCCAAACAACCAGCACATACACATACACATACAACATCATATACCAACGAACCCACCATCATAAGCCAACAAATCACCTATCATACACCAACACAAGCATTGTTTACCCGTGCTCTACTGTGTCTCTCCAAGAAGTAGAATACACCATTATGCATCCTTTTAAAAAGTTATAAACATAAACAATGATTATGAAAGGCGCATTACAATGTAAACTGTTTCGAGCAGTAACAGGGATGGGATATAAGGTTGACTAAGTATGGCAAGGCTGTGACATAGTGTGATGGACATTTTTCACAAAAATGTCATTTGTCAAAAAGTTTGACAAATATGTTTATAGAGTCTTTGCCTTTAAAGGGTTACCTTCACTTTGTGTTCAAAACAAAACAAAGCCTGTTCATAGATGAAGTTGGGCATGTCAAAGGTTGTCCCCTGGATTACACCCCAGACCAGGCCCTGCAACAATTCCTGCTGTGAATGGCCAAAGCAACTGAGTTGGATGTGTGAGGGATTGGATGCAGTGAAGCTTGAGGGTCAAGCCCAACCATTCACAGACAAGGGCTGGGCACAGCAGTTATCAGGTTCACAGGAGTGCAAGCTTCTCACCAAAAGCGAAGCTCCTTAGCTATCCTCCCCTATGCATGGCCAAGGCTATGCACAATGGGTGTTGGTTGAATTGAAGGTGGATGCAGCATCTCATCATAAAGGGTTGAATTGAAAGTGGATGCAGTAGCTCAACAAAAAAGTAAACAAAAACACTGAAAAAGCTTTTTTAAAGGAAAGTTATGATTTCTCCTGCTCATACTCTCTTAACATATGTTTAAAAAAACTCAGCCATTTCCTTAAAAACAGTTAATGTCAAGGTATGGCTATGAAATAAAGTTTAAAAACGCTTGAAATGGGCTTGTTATTGTTGCCTACACAAGCCACAAGCCATGCACTCAGCACAAAAAACATACCTCGACCCCAAATGGACTTCATGTGACCTCACGTAAGGTGCTAGATGCCACCACAAATTACATCAGTGACCGTACTGGTGACATCACAGAAAACTTTACCACTGACACGACTAGGGATACTGTGTCATTTCTACATTTGGGTAAATATGTTTTTTAAAGATGTTGTGTTAAGGTTTGTTATTTGTAAAACTATTGTGAGATCATGCAGTTTTTTTGAGGGGGGAGTACTAGATCAAGGATACATAACAGGTAATCATGTAACGTGGCCGTTTTATCAAGTGGTTCCATCGGCATCATAAAACACAGGTCTGAAGGCTAAGTAGTTTCAAATGCCACTAGCACCCCAGATGGCAGTATATAAACATATAATACTTGTCGGCTGATAGGTTTCCGCCCATCAGCCTAGCGGGAAACAGGTGGCAGCACTGTCTCTGGCTCGTAATCGAGCCAGCGTTAATGCTGTCACCTGCAGGATGCACCAGCACCCTCTCAATGTTCACTGTTTGCGCAGCAGACAGTGAACATTGAGAGGGTGCTGGGCAGTGGGACCCCGGCACTGCCCATGCCAAGTGCATGGGCAATGCAGGAGCCCTCCTGTGGGCCCCTGCACCTGTTCTCGGCCAGGTATTTCATGGTGGTAAAACTGCCATGAGAAGGCTCGTGGACAAAGAGGTTGTAGTCTGCTTGGAGGCACTGCATGCTGCGCCGCCCTGGATGATTGCGATCTCCGCCACCACCAGCCCTTCAGGACCATGGATCCCAGCGGTGCTGACGGTCTGATTTCCAGGGTCTTAATGTGGCGGTCGGACCGCCACAGCATCAGCAGTCCTGATTGCCACCGTTAGAGTGGAAGTCTGAAGACTGCCACCGCGAGGTTGGTGGTCTCGAGACCACCAGCCTCGTAATGAGGCCCATAGTGTTGGTTGAGCTGCAATACTCTTTTTTGTGTCACCAAATAATATGGGATTGACTGTTCTGTATTTGACCAAATACTGTGGCATTTGGGGGAGTAACAGGACTTCGAAAAATGTCAACCCCATTTCCCTTGGGCAAGGTGAGTCAGGCAAGAGAGGAAAATCTGTGCTCCTACCCTTGGGGGAAATATGGAGCATATTAAAAAATATACACCCCTTATACAATCCTACCCTTGGGTAAGGTGAGGGGCAAGTGAGAAAACAAATCACTTAACTTTGGGCAAGGTGGGGTAGGCGGCTATATAAAGGAATTATTCTCCTGCAGTTCTACAAGGCAGGGAGGAAACTATATCCATATACTCTTGGACAAGGTGGAGGGGTTTACAAACATTATTGTGTCTTTTCCTTGGGGGAGGCAGGTAGGAAAACCCACTCGTGCCTTGTACAAAGCTAGGTAAATGCTATACCCTCCGGACCTTAGGGCACCCTGTGAAGAAGAATGCACTCACTATCATTATGCTTCAGCATGTCGGAGGTAGTTATTGCCCTTTTTTCCCCTTACAAAAGACAGAGGCGGTCATTCCTACTTTGGTGGGCGGCGGTCGCCGCCCGCCTGGCGGGAACCGCCAGAAGACCGTACCGCGGTCAAAAGACCGCGGCGGTCATTCTGACTTTCCCGCTGGGCTGGCGGGCGACCGCCAAAAGGCCGCCCGCCCACCCAGCGGGAAAGCACCAGCAACGAGGAAGCCCGCTCCGAATGGAGCCGGCGGAGTTGCTGGTGTGCGACGGGTGCAGTTGCACCTGTCGCGATTTTCAGTGTCTGCCAGGCAGACACTGAAAATCAATGTGGGGCCCTGTTAGGGGGCCCCTGCAGTGCTCATGCCAGTGGCATGGGCACTGCAGGGGCCCCCAGGGGCCCCACGACACCCGTTCCCGCCAGCCAGGTTCTAGCGGTGAAAACCGCCAGAACCAGGCTGGCGGGAAGGGGGTCGGAATCGCCGCCGTGGAGGATTCACAGGGGCAGCGGGAAGCCGGCGGGAAGCCGGCGGGAAACCGCCGGCTTCCCTTTTCTGACCGCGGCTTTACCGCCGCGGTCAGAATAGCCCCAGAAGCACCGCCAGCCTGTTGGCGGTGCTTCCTCCGTCCCCTACCCTGGCGGTCTCGGACCGCCAGGGTAGGAATGACCCCCAGAGTGCTTACAGCCCAAGTCTCCTCCCATCATTGTGTCAGGTGGTGGGGGTGAAAAACAAACCCCAAGCTATTTTTTTAAAATAAACAGTGTTTGTTGGCACTCTGGGGGCATACAAAGACATAACTATCCCCTGCTTTTTCCTAATTCTTCGACCTTCGCAAACATTAGGGAGATTAAAAAACAGAGGATGGGGTTGTTTAGTTTCACCTTCCAATGGGGGGGATGTTTCTTTTGTAACTACTTCAAACTTTCCCGTGTATGGTGGAGAGTGTGCCCCTACACCCTCCTTTCCTGTGGCACATTTATTCTTCCTTGACAAAGGGCACAGAGGGTGCATTTTTATCTAATCTGTTTGCCCAAGGATAGGGATAGTGTGTTATCTTCCACCACCTTGCTAAAGTTTTCTGTGGTTTACTTATTTCCCAGCTTTGTGGGAATAGGAGTAGGAGGTTTTTTTTGACTAACTACTCAACCTTGGGGGGGATACATGTTCCCCCATCCCATGCCTTGCCCACGGTCAGCGGTGTATTACCCACCCAAATATTTTGCTAGCCCCTGCTGTGTGGGTGAGGGAAATTTATTACAACTCCCTCCCACGTCTTGCCCAAGGTTTAGTGAAATCTAAGCCCCCTTTTATTCTCACCTTGCCAAAAGAGCAAGAATGAAAAAAACACACAGATCAGCTAACACATGCCCTACTGCTCTGTGGCCTGCAGTAGTATGCACACCATGGGGGAACAGGATAGCTGTCAGTTACCCTTGTACATTTTTTGCAACAGCACGGTGCATGGACTGTACTATGGCAGAAACAGCAGCGTGATTGTTTCGGGCATCACTAAACAACAATAAAATCAAGAACACAACATAAGAAAATTCCTGAACTAATTTAGAAAAGTAAGAGAAATGTAAAAAGATGACACACAATTGTTAAATATGGAGTAAAGGACCCATAGCTAATGATTCTTAAAAGTTGTAAGGTAAAAGGAACCAAAATACAACAAAGCACCAAGCAAAGCCAGCATTCACAATAGAACAGGGCATGGGTTCGATTTCAGGCAAACCACATTGGAACATGAGTTGAGTAAACTTTGTGGCTCGCACTAGTCACATGCATGTAGGAGTTGGAAGTTGAGTTGCTAAATCCAGTGAGGGTACACTGAGTCCAGGCTCTTGCTGAAGCCTTCAGTTTTGGTGTCAGAAGCTCAGAGTGGGACAGAGTTGGATTTCATAGAAGCCAATATTGCTTTGCTCATGGGATAAATTTCTCACCTGACTATGGTCCAAAGCCCTACTTTTGGACTTAGTGCCTATTTAGAGTTTTGGCAGAGCTGGACAGGCATCACTTTTTTGAGAGACTCTGTATGAAGCCTTTGTCATTACAGTCAACTTTATTTGGAAAAATACCATAAATGTTACATTAAACTCAAAATTGTAGGTCAGAATTCAATTAGCTTGTGTATACAAAAATAAGTTGTCCAATACTAAAAGCTCAGACAAGATATTTAAGATCAGCTCATATCACATTCCAAATCGAGTGATATCCAGGTAAGTAAAATACAACTTGCAAATATTAATTATTGCACTAATTTACACCTTTTCCTCACTGCTAAAACTGTGCTTATAAAGTTTAACACTGCACATCTTATTTCTTGTGTGCTGTAAGTATATAATGTCCTGCTTCTAATATCTAAAAGTGGATGTCCACAGGATTGGGACTAAAAATGGTTTCCGTAAAGTGCTACATAAAGTGCAAAATAATGTAAGATAACCAGTACTTTGCGGAAACAAGTTGTCACAAGGACATTTTGGCAGGTTTACAAACAAACCCCTCTGATAGGGGAAGGCTGGCAAAAGGTGCAAAGATCCAAGATGTAAACAAGTCAAATAAAAATTGTGTTGCCAGTTACTTGAGACAGCCATATAGGGTTCTATAATAAGTGAAGATATAAGGGAAATATACAAGGCTACGCTAGGCATGCATTGAGATTGGTCTGCCCTCTCCTTTAACCCCTTCGCTGCCAGGCCTTTTCCCTCTCCTATGCCAGGACTTTTTTGGCTATTTGGGGCAGTTTGCGCTTAGGCCCTCATAACTTTTTGTCCACATAAGCTAGCCAAGACAAATTTGCGTCCTTTTTTTCCAACATCCTAGGGATTCTAGAGGTACCCAGACTTTGTGGGTTCCCCTGAAGGAGGCCAAGAAGTTAGCCAAAATACAGTGAAAATTTCGTTTTTTTCAAAAAAATGGGAAAAAGTGGCTGCAGAAGAAGGCTTGTGGTTTTCCCCCTGAAAATGGCATCAACAAAGGGTTTGCGGTGCTAAAATCACCAGCTTCGCAGCTTTCAGGAACAGGCAGACTTGAATCAGAAAACCCAATTTTTCAACACAAATTTGTCATTTTACTGGGATATACCCCGTTTTTACAATTTTTTGTGCTTTCAGCCTCCTTCCAGTCAGTGACAGAAATGGGCATGAAACCAACGCTGGATCCCAGAAACCGCAACATTTCTGAAAAGTAGACAAAATTCTGAATTCAGCAAGGTAATTTGTGTAGATCCTACAAGGGTTTCCTACAGAAAATAACAACTGAAAAAGAAAAATATTGAAATTGAGGTGAAAAAAACATCAATTTTTCTCTACGTTTTACTCTGTAACTTTTTCCTGCAATGTCAGATTTTCGAAAGCAATATACCGTTACGTCTGCTGGACTCCCCTGGTTGCGGGGATATATAGGGCTTGTAGGTTCATCAAGAACCCTAGGTACCCAGAGCCAATAAATGAGCTGCACCCTGCAGTGCGTTTTCATTCTATACCGGGTATGCAGCAATTCATTTGCTGAAATATAAAGAGTGAAAAATAGCTATCAAGAAAACCTTTGTATTTCCAAAATGGGCACAAGATAAGGTGTTGAGGAGCAGAGGTTATTTGCACATCTCTGAATTCCGGGGTGACCATACTAGCATGTGAATTACAGGGCATTTCTCAAATAGATGTCTTTTTTACACACTCTCTTACATTTGGAAGGAAAAAATGTAGAGAAAGACAAGGGACAATAACACTTGTTTTGCTAATCTATGTTCCCCCAAGTCTCCAGATAAAAATGATACCTCACTTGTGTGGGTAGGCCTAGCGCCCGCGACAGGAAACGCCCTAAAACGCAACGTGGACACATCACATTTTTTTAAAGAAAACAGAGGTGTTTTTTGCAAAGTGCCTACCTGTAGATTTTGGCCTCTAGCTCAGCCGGCGCCTAGGGAAACCTACCAAACCTGTGGATTTCTGAAAACTAGAGACCTAGCGGAATCCAAGATGGGGTGACTTGTGGGACTCTGATCAGGTTCTGTTACCCAGAATCCTTTGCAAACCTCAAAATTTGGCAAAAAAAAAAAAACATTTTCCTCACATTTTGGTGACAGAAAGTTCTGGAATCAGAGGGGAGCCACAAATTTCCTTCCACCCAGCGTTCCCCCAAGTCTCCCGATAAAAATGATACCTCACTTGTGTGGGTAGGCCTAGCGCCCACGACAGGAAATGCCCCAAAACGCAACGTGGACACATCACATTTTTTTAAAGAAAAGAGAGGTGTTTTTTGCAAAGTGCCTACCTGTAGATTTTGGCCTCTAGCTCAACCGGCACCTAGGGAAACATACCAAACCTTTTCCTTTTTTGAAAACTAGAGACCTAGGGGAATCCAAGATGGGGTGACTTGTGGGGCTCTGACCAGGTTCTGTTACCCAGAATCCTTTGCAAACCTCAAACTTTGGCTAAAAAAACACATTTTCCTCACATTTCTGTGACAGAAAGTTCTGGAATCAGAGAGGAGCCACAATTTTCCTTCCACCCAGCGTTCCCCCAAGTCTCCCGATAAAAATGATACCTCACTTGTGTGGGTAGGCCTAGCGCCTGCGACAGGAAATGCCCCAAAACGCAACCTGGACACATCACATTTTTTGAAAGAAAACAGAGGTGTTTTTTGCAAAGTGCCTACCTGTAGATTTTGGCCTCTAGCTCAGCCGGCACCTAGGGAAACCTACCAAACCTGTGCATTTTTGAAAACTAGAGACCTAGGGGAATCCAAGATGGGGTGACTTGTGGGGCTCTGACCAGATTCTGTTACCCAGAATCCTTTGCAAACCTCAAAATTTGGCTAAAAAAACACATTTTCCTAACATTTTGGTGACAGAAAGTTCCGGAATCAGAGAGGAGCCACACATTTCCTTCCACCCAGCGTTCCCCCAAGTCTCCCAATAAAAATGATACCTCACTTGTGTGGGTAGGCCTAGCGCCTGCGACAGGAAATGCCCCAAAACGCAACGTGGCCACATCACATTTTTTTAAAGAAAACAGAGGTGTTTTTTTGCAATGTGCCTACCTGTAGATTTTGGCCTCTAGCTCAGCCGGCACCTAGGGAAACCTACCAAACCTGTGCATTTTGTAAAACTAGAGACCTAGGGGAATCCAAGATGGGGTGACTTGTGGGGCTCTGACCAGGTTCTGTTACCCAGAATCCTTTGCAAACCTCAAAATGTTTGCTAAAAAAACACGTTTTCCTCACATTTTGGTGACAGAAAGTTCTGGAATCAGAGAGGAGCCACAAATTTCTTTCCCCCCAGCATTCTCCCAAGTCTCCCGATAAAAATGATACCTCACTTGTGTGGGTGTGCCAGGTGCCTGCAACAGAATAAGGCCAAAAACTTGTAGAGATAGAGGGGATAGCACAGCGAGTTGATAAGGACATATTCTTCTTTTATACATCTTTAGGCTGACTCTGCTTTGGGGACCCACACAAGTGATGTGTCATTTTACTTGGGAGACTGTGGGGAATGCTGGGGAGTAGGAATTGTGTGCTGGAGTGGTGATCGTACAAACAAAAGTCAGGAAAATATGCTTTTTTAAGCACATTTTGCGGTTTGCAGAGGCGTCTGGGTAAGAAAATTTTGGGGGATCCACGCAAGCCACATCTCCCTGCACTCCTTGGGGTGTCTAGTTTTAAAAAATGTCTGGGTTTGGTAGGTTTCCCTAGATGAAGGCCGCACCCAGGACCAAAAACATAGGTGGCCCCTCCCCCCCAAACACAGGTAGTTTTGTAATATATCATTTTGATGTGTCCACATACGTCTGTGATGTGCCAAACACTAAAATTGTGAAAAGAAACGCACTTAGGTTATGTGAAAAAGACCCCTCACCCACCAACCAAGTTGGTGGCATTCTTCATCATCGGGGTCCCACCTGAGACACTAAGCGTGTCTCAAGTGTGCTGCGACGCCTGATTACAGCGGAGCAGGTTTTGTCATTTGTACCACACATACTGGTTGGATTTGGCACGAGGGTGAGTGATGGTTCAGTAGATCAAATTTTATTAACAAGAGATTTCACAAAAATGAAATGCACTGTTAATAACTGAAAGACAAAAAACTGAACCAATGACTCACAGCTCGTGAGCTGTAAAGCCGCGACAAGGCACCAACCGCTTTACAGTCCATTCACACACCTTTCATACATGACATGCACAAGACCATTCACACCGCCAGCCACGGGCCCAGCACATTACAACACTCACATTGACAGACAGCGCCACTCAAGGGCCCATCACTTACATACGCCCACATGCCTGATACAACAATCACACCAGCTGATGGGAGTGTGGACTGGCGTTTGGCTGGCACAGCCAGCCAAGCGCCACCCCACCCACACCGCCAGCCAAGCCCCAGCACATGCACACCGCCAGCCAAGCGCCACCCCACCCACACCGCCAGCCAAGCGCCACCCCACCCACACCGCCAGCCAAGCGCCACCCCAAGCACACCGCCAGCCAAGCGCCACCCCACCCACTCCACCAGCCAAGCCCCACCCCACGCACACCGCCAGCCAAGCGCCACCCCATGCACACCGCCAGCCAAGCGCCACCCCACGCACACCGCCAGCCAAGCCCCACCCCACCCACACCGCCAGCCAAGCGCCACCCCACGCACACCGCCATCACTTTTTTTTTGTTTATAAACAACAAAGAAACCACTAACTAATTATAAAATAAGCACAAAACTACAAACACAAAAGCTCTAACTAAATACATGACAGTGATGCCAACCGTGAAACCTATGAAAATATAAAACAGTTTACGCTCACAGTATTTCCCAAAAGTTTTTCCTTGTGTGGTAACTTCTAAAACAGCTGGGCACACACAGCCCAGGCTTTGAAGGGCATTCGGGGCAGTACATCCGGCTCTCCCTCCGGATTAATCTCCGGGCACATACTCTACATTTCTTTGTGGGCAAGTCTTTTTTGGGAGTGGGAGGAATGTGATCTGGAAAGTGCAGATCTTTCAATCTAGCCACATCCTCCACCACTTCTACTCTAGGAACTCTTGCCTGTTCCACCACAATAAGGCTTTCTATCACCGACTCCTGAAATTTAACAAATGTCATCCTTGACTCAGGTGAACAATCCTTGAATACAATAAAAGCATTAAAAGTTGCCAAATGAAATAAATGTAGGGCCAACTTTTTATACCACACGTAAGACTTACGAAGAGCAGTGTAAGGTTCCAACCTCTGATCTACTCTATCAACACCACCCATGTGCCTATTGTAGTCCAAAATGCACGCAGGTTTGCACACTTCCGCAACCTGACCCCAAACAGTCACAGGGGAAGTACTCTCATCATGGATGTAGACAGCATGTACACATCCCTCCTATCTGAAAATTTCAGAGCTAGCAGCTCATTATTCCGCAAGGCACTGCACTGTCCCCTCTCAAGTTTTTTACAGACAAGCTCCCTTGGCTAGCCTTTCCGGTTAGAACGGATTGTGCCACAAGCAACAGTGTCCACTCTAAACAACTCCTTGAACAACTGCACTCCAGTGTAGAAATTATCTACGTACAAATGGTGACCTTTGTTAAACAGCCGTCTACCAAGTTCCCACACAATTTTTTCGCTAACTCCAAAAGTGGCCGGACAACCAGGAGGGTCAATACTGGAATCCCTACCAGTGTAGACCCGGAAATTATACACATATCCTGTACTGCTTTCTGACAGCATATACAATTTAATCCCATACCGTGCCCTCTTAGTAGGAATGTACTGCTTAAAAACTAAAAGTCCCTTGAAAAGGACCTAAGACTCGTCCACACTTATCTCTTTTCCTGGAACATAGACCTATGAAAACCGATTTACAAAATGATCAAGGTCAGGCCTAATGTTAAAAAGACGGTCACAATCAGGGTGATCTCGTGGCAAGGCTAAAGCATTTTCTACAAAATGCAGCATACGAAGAAGAAGCAAATACCGATTACGTGTCATAGTTGCAGGAAATATAGCCGTTGCCATCAAGGGACTAGTAGACCAATAAGAAGCCAGTGATGGCTTCCTGATCAACCCCATCAAAAAAGTCAAACCTAAAATCATTTTCATCTCTTCCAGATATGTGGGAACCCACTGAGTAGCTCTAGACTGAGGCTTAAGTCTGGCAGCGTTGTCCCTCAAATATTGCTCTGCATACAAATTAGTCTGCTCCACAATCTCTTCCAAAAATACATCGTCCATAAACAAGTGAAAGAAATGGACAGGCAAAAAGTTTTCCGTATTAACTCTACACCCTGGGAGACTAGTAAATGCAGGTAACTGTGGCTGCTCCATGTTTGGGGCAATCCAGGTGTCAGGTCTTCTAATGGGAAACCCTTCAGCCCCAGGCTGCTGCACTCTTGGCACATCAATGTCCTCCTCTACAACAGGCCCTTCATCTGCACTGAGAGTAGCTTCCTCATCAGAAGAATACTCTCGGACAGAAAACTCACTTCCAGAATCTCCCACTTCCTCCTCTGCCTCAGATGCAGAGTCAGTCTCGTAATCATGGTCTGAAGACGACTCAAAGAGCATGCCAACAACCTGCTGAGCGGTCACTCTGCGGCTAGCCATGATCCTCACTAACAACAAATGGATTGCCAACAACAACTAGCACTAAAATAAGTAATAAACAAAGTGTACCACTCACTTGCCTGAAAAAGCTACTCACCAAGCAACTACTCTGCACAGACACAGCAATCACCAATGATATCCCACTAAAAAGAAAAAAAGAAAAAAGAAAATTAGACATATGACAACACAAATATCATAGTGCTCAAATCTAAGGACAATTTCACACACAATACTGCATTTAGAACACCACCTACAAACATGTCATTCATGCATGACAACAATACTCCTTTGGAGTAAATTGCTTTCACTCACCTAAAACATGCAACTATGCAAACCGCAGGACAACTACTGCCAAAACCGCAAGGATCCACAGCAAAGGAAGCAAAAGCGTTGAACTAGAAGAAAAAGAAGAAATACATTGTTATAATCACAAATACAAATACTTTGCCAGTTGACAAACACCCCACCACCAAGAACTTAGAAATTGTCCCTGGTATCTAAGTGGATTCTGCCCCCTTAGGGGCAGATGGGCGTAAACATTTTTGGCTGATGGGGGCAGAAATGGGCAACAGCTCTGTGCCCCCTTTAGGGGGCGACCCTTTCCAAAGGGGGCACCCCCAGCACAAAGCAAAAAAAAGGGAAAAAAAATTATAATCCCTGGCGTATTGGTGGTTTCTGCCCTCCTTGGGGGCAGATGGGCCTACAAAAATAGGCCCATCTGCCCCCAAAGGGGGCAGAGATGGCCAATACAAACTTTCCCCACTTTGGGGGGGGCGACCCTTGCCCAAGGGGTGCCCCCAAACACACACCACACACACCACACAATCCCTGGCGCCTAGTGTGCTTCGACCCGCCCCGGTCCAAAAACATGTCTGATCTGCCCTCGGGGGGGCCGAAACAGAAAAAAAATTGCCCCCCAGGGGAGCGACCCTTGCCCAAGGGGTCACCCCCAAAATAAACATATAAAAGTAAATCCCTGGTGTCTAGTGGATTTCGCCCCCCCCGGGGGCAGATCGGCTGTAAAATCAGCAATCTGCCCCCGGGGGGGCGAAATACTAAATAAAATAGCCCCCCAGGGGGGTGACCCTTGCCAAAGGGGTCGCCCCCAAAATAAACAATAAAAACAAAATCCCTGGTGTCTAGTGGATTTCGCCCCCCCCCCCCCGGGGGCAGATCGGCCGAAAAATCGTCGATCTGCCCCCGGGGGAGGGGGTGAAATACTAAATAAAATAGCCCTCCAGGGGGGGACCCTTGACCAAGGGGTCGCCCCCAAAATAAACATACCCCAAGAAATCCCTGGTGTCTAGTGGAGATTCCTGCTCCACGATCGCGGCACAGGGGGAAAGGAAAAACCCCTGTGTCTGTTTTCCCCCCCCCCCAAAACCCCCAAAAAGGGAAGGACTTACCTTGGGAAGTCCTCTTCCCTCGACGCGCTGGAAGCCCGGCAACACTTGATGATTCATCAGATTGCCGGGGGGGTTCGGGGGTGAAAGGGGAAGGGCTTCCCCTTCCATCCCCGCCTTGGGGGGGGTGGGTGGGGTGCACAGGGGGGGAGCGCTAGCGCTCCCCCCAGTTCCCGTGCCTTGGACGAGGTGACCTCGTCCAAGGCACACGGGAACCGCTGCCTTGGACGAGGTTACCTCGACCAAGGCACTGTACAGGTTAAACACTGGTTTAAAAACAAACTTTTAATTCTTAATTTCCTACTTTTATCCATCTGCTCTGGATTAAAAAAATATTCTGACAAATTCTGACATAGACTGTTTGATAAAAGCTGGTCAAGGGATTTTTGTGAGTTATTCAGCTCAAGGCAGTCTTTTAATACTATTCTTTTAAATGTCACCTCTGGTGAGAGCCACATTTGAATCCATTTTAATAGAGTAGCTAATTATATGGTATCTGATTTGTAAATTACCCCTTGTTCGGTGTGACAAATGTAGGTGGCAACGGTTGTGGGTACTGAAAGGAGTTGTAAACAGGCAATTTCCTCTCTTTTATGAGCATCAGAATTAGTATGACCCCCATATACTCCCCCCATGCAGAGCTAGTGTAATACTTTTGCTTATATACAACTGTAGCATCAGCTTGTTGATGAAGCATAAAAATTGCTGCGGCCACCCTTGCAAATTGCTGCCATCTGGTATTTAACAGATGCCCCCACTACAACAAAGTGCCAAGCATAATTCCCAAGTAATTAAATGTAGTGACTTTACTGACCTCCACCCCCCTCCCCCAATGAAATGGGGCTTGTATTTTGTGTTTCTCTGTCCACTCGTCATAATGAAAGATTTGCAAAAATGTATCTTTAAATCAAGATTACTCATAAAAATCATAAAAGCATCTAATAAATCTGGAGAGAGTTTTCTGTTCTTGTTCAGAGTACTACATCATTTGCATGTAGCAGGGTTGGTATCGGGCGTTTCCCAGCCTGGGGCACGTCAGCACCGTGTTGAGCAAGAGAGAATTCCAAACCACTTGCGTATCATAAAAATAGAAAAAAGGCTAGGACACAACCTTGGTGTACACCACGCTCAGAGCTTACTAGGGATGTACATTTCCATTTGGGCCATATATAATTCTGACTACAGTATCCATATGTAATTTCTTTAATAGGATGATGAGGGCCTCTTCGACTTCCAAGGTTCCTAACATATCCCATAGTTTGGAGTGATTTAAGTTGGCAAAATCACTTTGGCCCTCATTCTGACCCTGGCGGTTTGTAACCGCCAGGGCAGAGGGCAGAGGAAGCACCGCCAACAGGCTGGCGGTGCTTCCGGGGCATTTCTGACCGCGGCGGTTTCCCGCCGGTTTTCCCCTGCCCCAGGGAATCCTCCATGGCGGCGCTGCATGCAGCGCCGCCATGGGGATTCCGACCCCCTTCCGGAAGGAAGAGGCTGGCGGGAACGGGTGTCGTGGGGCCCCTGGGGGCCCCTGCAGTGCCCATGCCACTGGCATGGGCACTGCAGGGGCCCCCTAACAGGGCCCCATTAAGATTTTCAGTGTCTGTTTGGCAGACACTGAAAATCGCGACGGGTGCAACTGCACCCGTCGCACCCCAGCAAATCCGCCGGCTCCATTCGGAGCCGGCTTCATCTTTGCTGGGGCTTTCCCGCTGGGCCGGCGGGCGATCTTTTGAAGATCGCCCGCCGGCCCAGCGGGAAAGTCAGAATGCTCCCCGCGGTCATTTGACCGCGGGGCGGTGTTTGGGCGGTTTCCGCCCGGCGGGTGGCGCCCGCGGGGGTCGGAATGACCCCCTTTGTCTTTTATCTCAAGGTGTGTAAGACAAGAGTGTTTAGCCCATTTGGGCTCCACTGGTTCAGAGACATCTTTTTGGTGGCCCCTTAATAGCCGCCAACTTGGTTGGAAATAGCTCCAGGTCTACAAAACCAGCAGTTCTTAGCAAGCAAGAAGGCTCTCTTTTCTCAGGCAGCTTTGTCTCAATTATCCAAGAGCCAAACCAAATGGAAAAATTCAATTTTTTTTTTTTGGGGGGGGTGTTCTCATTTGCCTTACATACTTCCACACTGAGCTCCAAGATCTTTACTGGGAAGATCCAAGTACTCAAGGTGGGAAGTTCAGGAGGTAAAGACCGAGCTTTGCCGTGTCTTGATCCCATATGGCTTTAATCATCGGACGGTTATAGGCAGGATGTTTTAGTATAATACGGCCCCCTACTCCAGCCACCTTATCCAGGGTCTCCATTGCATTGCATCTTTCTTCACACAGGATCGGTTTGAGTCCATCCTACATATATTGCCCACAGCACTCAGCCATTCAGTCTTGGAGGGGGCTTTCGAAAATGTCCATTGCCTACAAATCTCCCTTCTACACAACAGTATAAAAAAAAATCTGCAGGCTTCTTCTATGTCCATATAAGTTTCATGTCTTGGGTGACCACCGGAGGAGGACCAATTCTGGAGTCACATCAAACTGTAGGTGTAATACCTCGTTTAGCACCTCACGGACCTCTGCCCAGAAGTTCTGAATGTGGGGACAAAAAACAAACATATGGAGATCGCCTGCCATAGAAAAAAAACACATTTTCTACAATCCATATTCCCTACATCTTTAAGTTTGGCCATCTTCTTAGGAGTGTAATAAGACCTATGGAGGACAAAGAGATGGTTTCTTCATAGGTACACTCGTTTTACCACTTGGTAGAGAAGATGCCATGAGACTAGCCATAGATGAGTGACATCTTAGTTCAGGAAAAGTTCACCCCACATAGATGGTGGGAGATCCTGATCTCGATCCAGACTCTCTAAAAGAAAAACTGTAATAGGCAGCCACTTCTTTCTTACGAGTTGGGCCTTTAAGCAACAGCTCCTCCAACTCATTTGGGTCAGTTCCCACCTCTCACAAAGATTTGGCCCAACTTTGTAGTTGATAATATTTACATTTTAATAGTGACCCCCACATCTTTGCCGCAAGTTCCTCCCCGGAGTTGAGTTTCCCATTTTAGAGTATCTGACCCCATTCTACGATGCCTGCCTCCTTTAGAGGGAACAATAGGGAATCCTTGAGGCACTCTGGTGTACCAGGGGAGTCCCACACAGGAGCATAGGTGCTATAGTATGACAAGTGCGTTATTTTCCTTATTCGGGCCCATAGCTGAGAGACAGCCTGCAAAACCTTCAATATTACTCTTTTGTAAAATCTGGGGTGACCAAATTTATACATGAATTTTGACCCATGTCCTCCCACTCCTCTTAACATAACCATCTTTAGCTGATTACCCCCTTTCCCGGATAGTAGATCTTTCATGCTCTTTAATTGGAAAGCCCAAACGTGTAATTGGATGTCTGCAAAGCTACTCCTCCTCTGTCATACTTCCTTCTCAGCTTCGTCCTTGCAATTCTAATTCCTTTGGATGCCCAAATGAAGGAGTCTGTTTTGGTTTGCAAAAAGGAAGGTGAGTTTTGGGAGAATGGACATTTTTATCAAATTTACTCTTCCTTATAAAGATAACAGGAGGTGGGACCAGTTTAGCAAGAGCTTATTAACCTCTGTTGTAACGCAGTTAAGATTTACTATTGCAATTGCTTCGAGGTCATTACAAATCTTATTTTTTTTCCAAGCTATGCTTCTTGTCTTTATTCCATTGCATGATTTCCATTTTAGACAGATTAACTGCGTACCCCGACACCTTCCCAAGTCTGACGTCAGACACTCTAACCTGTTCAGCGAGGAGCGCAGATTGCTAGTATAAATCATTATGTCGCCTGCATATAACAATATTTTCTTTTCCCAGTCGGCGTAAGCAAATGGCTTAATTAAGTGATCCTTCCTGATCTTCAAAGCTAACAGCGCAATATAGAGATTAAATAGTAGTGGGGAAAGTGGGCAACCCTGTCTAGTGCCCCTCGTTTTTTGAATGCCCTGGTTAGACTCCCATTTAGCATTATTCTAGCTGTCGGGTGTTATAAATGTCTCTCAATACCCCCGAAGTTCTCCTCAAAATTGAGATGTACTAGAAGAGTGTTTAGATATCCCCAGTTCACTCTGTCAAAGGTCTTGTAGCGTCCAGGGTTATTATGGACAAAGGGACTATGGGCCAGATGTAGGTAGCCTTTTGCACGTTGCAAACTGCGAAAAACGCAGTTTGCGACGTGCAAAAGGTCAAACGCGATGCACAACCGCAAATTGCGAGTCGGTACCGACTCACAATTTGAGGCTGCGACTCGCAAATAGGAAGGGGTGTTCACTTCCTATTTGCGACCGCATCGCCATGCTGAGTTGCCTTGTGACCGCGAATGCGATCGCAATCCAACTCGCAGTTACCATCCACTTGAAGTGGATGGTAACTCATTCGCAAAGGGAAGGGGTCCCCATGGGACACCTTCCCCTTTGTGAATGCCCAAAAAAATATTTTTTCAGAGCAGGCAGTGGTCCTATGGACCACTGCCTGCTCTGAAAAAACCTAAACCAAATGGTTTCGGAAGTTTTTCTTTTTGCAGCTCGTTTTCCTTTAAGGAAAACGGGCTGCGAAAAGAAAAAACTGCTTTATTAAAAAAGCAGTCACAGACATGGTGGTCTGCTGTCTCCAGCAGGCCACCATCTCTATGAGTGCATGGACTCGCTATGGGGCCGCAAACTGCGACCCACCTCATTAATATTCATGAGGTGGGTCTTTGCGACCCCATAGCGAGTCGCAGAAGGTGTCTGAGACACCTTTCTGCATTTCGTTTTGCGAGTTGCAATTTGCGAGTCGCTATGACTCGCAAATTGCAAGTCGCAAATTTCTACCTACCCACATCTGGCCCTTTGTTTGCAGTTGCCAGATCTGTATCTCCAATTATTTAGTGAGATAGCTCATGCATACACCTTCCCTTTAAAAAACCCTCCTGGTCTTCTCAAATCAGTTTTCCCGCCGCGTTACCCAACCTTTTTGCCAATATGTTGGAAAATAACTTTTAATCATTATTCAAAAATGAGATTGGTCTATATGATTCACATGTCAGAGGGTCCTTCCCTGGTTTTAGTATAAGGGTACTCACTGCTTCGTCCCATGATTTTGCAAGGAGGGTATCACCTCTAAGAATGCCATCGAATAACTTAGTTAAGACTGAGTTCATTATCTTCTTTACCCCTTGATAAAATTCAATAGGCAACCCATATGGTCCTGCCGCCTTCCCCTTTTTGCCGCAACACTTTTCCAGTGGTATTGCATCTTATCTCTCTTACTTTATTTCTTATTATGTCCGTCTTAATTTTCCAGGACAGGAGTTTTCCTGCACCTTCACTGTATTTGAAGTGCACTAATTTACTTGCTTCCCATCTGTCTTTCAGTCTAGCTTCCATGACAGCAGCTAAAGAGGCCCTTTTCAATAGGATTTCAGTCCACAAGGTCTCTCTCACCTCCTCCAGTATCTGTGATTCTACTATTTTCCCCTCTAGGAGGGCAATGGCTTGCTCCAGTTCCTGTATTGTCTTCCTATACTCCGTATTTTTTTGGGCTGAAATGCTGATCAAGGTGCCCCTTATGAAAGCTTTATGGGAATTCTAGACCGCATGGAGCGCCGCCGACTTCATGTTGAATTCAAATAACTTGCTGGTCTTAACCTTCAAGGTTTCCATCACCTCCTGATCATTTAAAAGTGAATGATCTAAAGTCCACCTCCTTATTTGAGCACCGGGTTATACTTCATCCTCATGACCACATCTGCGTGGTCGGAAATGTGTGCCGCTATATGCTGGATGTCTAAAATTTCCCCTTTGAGTAACCTAACTATCAAAAAGTAGTCTATCCTAGAATTATGTTTATATTTCTTATTGTGGTATGTGTAACCTCAAGAACGACCATGATTCTCTCTCCAAATGTCTAACAGTGCAAAGTGTTTCATTATTGATCTAATATATGTCTGCGATTTTGGGGATCCTAAAGATCTATTTTTACCTGATTTGTCCAGTGAATTATCTAGGACTTCATTAAAATCTCCTGACATTATGATTGGGTATGGGGCGTCTGGCAGTTCTAGGCACAGTACTTGCAGGGGCTCTATATCATCCATGTTAGGGCCATAATAGTCTGCTAATGTGTAATCGTTTTAAAAAATGTTAATATTTTCTATAACCCACCTGCCCTTTCCATCTGATTTATAACTCAAGATTGAGGCATTTAGCTGTTTCTTGATCAAGATAAGGACCTTCCCTCGAGTGAGACATATTATCTGTGTACACCATCTTTTTCACCCACCTCTGAGATTTGAAAAAGGCATGAGATTCTTTGCTTGTGAGGTGTGACTCCTGAAGTATTACTATCTGGGCTGGGGCATCCCTTACATATAGAAGAATTTAGTCTCTCCTGGGCCTCACTCGGAGACCATTCACATCCCAAGATAGAAGTTGAAATTCTTTATCATCCATCTCCTTTACTTTCCCTGATTCTTATATGTTTGTGCATGTTATAATCTCACTGAGAACCTGCTGTGTAACGAGGCACACCCCTTTTTCTTTTTTTTCCTTTTCTCCCGATGCTCCCCACCACGTGCTCCCCTTCACACCTCCCCCTTGCCCTCTCATCCCCACTCCCTGGAGAACCCAACCCTGCTCCAGTTTGGCTATGAAAGCCATTGGGCGCTGTGGGGCCTAACTAGGTATACAAGACGAAGAGAAAAAAAGAGCAAAAATTGTATTTCAACTAATTAGGAGAAGAACCACAAAGAGGAAAGGGCAAGGAAAAAGGAGAGAAAAGATACCGCCTTTCTAGAAATCCCTCATAGCTTGTTTCTAAGTATCGCTAGTAAATTGTCCGCCTCTTTCCAGTCCCTCAGATTATACATTTATTGTTCATCATGACCCTTAAAGTAGTGGGAAAATGTAACTGTGCTGTGACACCCAATCTTTTGAAGTCATCCAGCTTTTTACCTAACTCCCATTGTTTATTTGAGGTCGCACGTGAAATATCTGACCTAATTTCAAAGGAACATTTCTACCTTTAAGGCCTTGGACAGTACTTTTTCTTTGATTGTGTAGGTAAGAAAGTTCACCAGAATCCTCCTAGCTTTGTTCTTATTTGCAAGCTTCCGAAACGGTTCTCGGTGCACCCTCTAAATGTCGTTAACTAATATTGCCTTCAGGCCCTCCCAGGCACCACTTTTATCAATACCCCGACCACTAGAGCCTCAATGTTTTTGCTTTCTTTCCCTTCCGGAACATTCATTAACCTAATGTTGTTCCTTTTTCGCATTATTCTCTAAAGATTCTAGCTTGTCAAGGCTTTCTTTATTTTTTACCTTCAGTTTGTCTATCTCTTGCCTATACTTTGCGGAGGTTACTTTTAGTTCCTTTACTTGGACTTCCAGGGCCTGAGTTCTTTGCGTCAATACATCCAGCTCATCTGCTAACCCTTCACAGACTTCCTGTATCTATTTCTGGTTGGCCTGGGATACTGCAAAACCATTCCTGACCTCTTTTGCTAAAGACTGCAACAGTTTCTCCAGGGGACCAACCTGTGAACTCTGTGGTTCATCATCAGCCATGTAGGTGCCCTGGGATCTCCTGAACTACTAGGGGTTCAAGACTCCATTTCCTACTCCACATGGGGCCTCTTGGTGGCCACCTGATTCATGTATTAATGGTCTTGGGGCTTCAGTCAGGCCTGTCATAATTAGATTTTCAAAGTTTTCCCCAGGTTCAGTTTCCTTGGGCCCCCCCTTCCTGAAACCGGCAAGCATCGATGTGGTTCTAGAGCCGGTGATGTAGAGCCCATCTCCACTCCCTCCTTGTTATTATCCTCCATGCCCTCCACGCCGGAGTGCGGGGGGACAGGGTGTAGCTGGGGGCCCAGATAAACCCTCCTGTGCTTTAAAAAGGACCTGAGTGAAGGGGTAATTTTCTGCTGCTTCTTGAAGGGTGCTGTCGCTGTTTTTTTACCCCCCTGAAATGCCGCCTGGCTTTGGGATCTCTTTTGACTGGGGGTGACTCTCATTCTCTTAGGGGTGTCTTCAGTTAGACCACCTTGACGATTAGCTCACCAGCCACTTTCGAGGTCCCCCTCGTTCTAACAGATGCCCGCAGAGAGTATTTCTCCAGCCTCTCTGCCCTAGTATTCTGAGGACCCGTCCTCCCCCTTCCCCACAATTCACTGTACCGCTTGTCTTGGGGCTCCATCGGTATCTCCTCCTTGCCTTCCAGAAAAGCTGGGGCTTGTCTCTGCTTTCCTTTCACCATGGAGACCAAAACCTGCTGCCTGCAAGGACGCCAAAATCTCCTCACTGGTGCTGCCTCTCTTGCCCCCACTCACCCCCCTCAGCGTGACCCTGGAAGTGAGTTTCCAGGTCTTCCTCACTTCCAGGGCGGCTCTGCTCCAGCAAACGCCATCCTCCACGTGTGTTTCCGCCTCTGGCTCCAGCGCCTCGACTCGAAGACAGCCCACAGCACAACTTGCGGCCTGCCTGCCACCAGAAAAAACACAACAAGGATGCGTCGCTAAGGTGGAGGAGTCCATTTTCCCTTTGCTCCCTCTGTATTCAGATGAAAGAGCTGAGACCGCTCAAAACGTGGTTCCGCTCTTCACATCCTTCTTGCTACGGGCAGCATGTCGTTTGGCCCGACAGACGCCGCAATGCTGTGCTTATCCAGGGAAACAGCAAGTTATTGTTGACATTCCCTGTTCCAATCTTTGCTGAATACCTGCCATCAGTCTTTCCACTTTTGTAGCTCTTCCTGTCTTGCTTGCCTGAAAATGTTTCTAGAGGCTTTTGTCTAAAATGGCAAAAGCCATCCTCCATCTCCGGAGCTTCAGTGACAACTAAATGACTGAGTCGACTTCCCTGAGGAAAGGGTTTTGCCACCTTTTGCATCATCTTGTCATAATAATATCACAAGCCAGGCCACAGTCTGAGTCTCTTGTCTGGCCCTGTGCTTTAGTCCTCTATCAGGTGGGTGACACATTCCTGAATAAATGAATAGCAATTACTCCTTATATTTGTCATGTTTCCTGAAGTACTGCTATTATTATTATACTGGTAGAGGAGATTTTCATCCCTTATCAAGGCTTAATCACCTTTTAGGCAGCATAAAATGTAATCTTTAGAGTGACCAGTCCTATATAGTTGTCAGTTATCTACCTTAACTGTTGAACTAAATTTTTGCTAAATATTAAAAATGAACCTTGAATCAAACTTTATCATTTTCGGGGTCAAAATAATACAATGAAACTTTCATTGACATTTCTAACTTTTCATAAGAAATTGTCACTTTATCTATACAGTGAAAAGTGAATTTCATGCCACTGTAGTCTCTTACAAATTACCATTACTGGGAGTCCTGATCATTTTGGGGTTGTCAAATAACATAGATTCCAAGTTTTTAAAGACTAACAAGATGGAATTGGTGTGTCCATGCTATTTCAGCTGGTTTACCTCTTGTGTGTCACATAAATATTCGGACTGCTTTCTCTGTGTGACAAACCACAACTTGTAATGATGAGGACATTCCATCCTGTTACTTGTGGTACTAGTAATGAGCCTCTGCCCCCTCCCCCTTTGAGCTACAAGTAGGATACTCTGTGTGGCAGATCACTCATGTGACAGGTGTTACTATATGTGAGCCAACTTTATGTTTTTTCATCACACTGGAGCAATTCTCACTTAAACTACAGATTTAACGTTAAATATTCACATATTAAGAGATGAGTACATTGGTAATTTTGACATTTTAAGACTTAAATGTCAGCTTGGCAAAAGTGGAAAATATTAGTACGTGAATTTGTTTGAAGCATTAACTTCTTTACTCCGGTTTCCTAAGTGGTATGGCATGCGCAGTTGCTTTGTTTCTTCTTGAAAAAAAACCTATAAGCTCTAGTTACTCATGATGTCTTATTTTGGGCCTATTTGGATTGGTCCTCAATGCTTGAAGGAGGGAGGGTTAGCTGAATTGCAAGAGATTCTTATTAATTCCTTTAAAAAGTTAGTTTGTATTACATCCAACCTGTAGCAATGATTGTCTGTTCATCTGGTTTTGACTTGGTGTCCTGTACCGATGACACACATTCTATTTTGTCCTCATTCACTTAACCAGCTAATGAAAATCCTGGAGACCTCATATAGGGGATCATTTAGTTCATATCCAATCTCCCATTGGAGACGCCTCTCCGGGTTGGTCCACTTCTCTGATTGGTAACGCCTTAATAGCACTCCTTCAGAGGATTTCCCAGGACCAGCACTTAATGTAATCATAGGACAGGCCAATTATTACCTTTCTAGCCATCTTTTTAGTGGACGCCAGAATTTATATTACTTCTTCGCCTCGCCATTCCCCCTTACATCTAGTGTTAAATTGTACATTAATGAATCTTTCCACTCCAGCATTGTCGGGGGAGAGGCACTTAACCATTTCTTACATATTTCCCTCCTTGCCAATAACATCATATAGAACAGCAAGTTAGAGTTATCTCTATTTAACTTCCTTAAACCCAATTGACAGCCAAAAATAACCAATAGGGGGCTTACCTGATCATTTGAGGGTAAAATGTTGTTAACTATATCACCGACCTCTTTCTAAAACAGGCTGAGCTGTGGACACTCCCAGAACATGTGCAGGTCCCCCACCAATTCCAGACCACATTTTTTACAACAAACCGAGGTACCTCGCTTCAATTTAGACCATTTCTCTGGAGTCCAGAAGGCCCTGTGACTTGAAAACAAATGATTCTTTCTTAAATAGGCGGGTTGAACTGTGGAGTACAACAAGGTAATAGATACTTGCCATAATTCTCTGTGATCCTGGCAAGTAATGTCCCCAGATTTCTTCGGCCATACTGAATTCTCCATCAACGGATTCCATCAGTGTCCAGCACAATTTTGCCACTTCTCCTGACTATTCTGATGGAGTAGCCTTTCCACTTCATTTGAGCCACCCACCTCTTCTCTAACGCTCTTTACCCAGCTCCTTATTTGCAAGTATTTGAAATTTGAACGGTTCCCGTCTGCCTCCATATTGAGGTACTCGTACGATAGTAAGCCCCCACTATTACACAATTGTACCCATTGCACAAGCCCAGTCTCTTTCAGAGGTATAGCCAAAGCATCTTTAGTCCATTCTGGTGAGCCCGGTTAATCCCAGAGGGGCTTTACTGTAATATGGTAATTTGTGGCCCTCCTTACCGCATACCACAATTTTGCCAAATCCTGCATTATTTTGAATCTCACCTTCTTCGAGTATTTAGGATCTCCAAATTTGTATAGAAATTTCACCTGTGTTCCATAATTAAATTCCTTCATAACTTTTAATACCTGCCCAAACTCTGAGACCCCTGACTCGTTCAATGCCCCTCTCATATTTTTAATGAAGAGTGCCCAAGCGTAATATTGAAGGTCAGGCAGCGCTAGTGCCCCTTTCTCCTTCCTCTGTCTCAATTTCTTCCATGCTATACGCACTCCCTTAGAGGCCCATATAAAACGACTAATTTTACCTTGCAGCTCACCAAGCCATTCTTTGTTGTACTTCAAAGGCACTGCATAAAAAATAAATAACAGCTTAGGTAATATCGTCATCTTAACGAGATTAACCGTTCCCAAGATGGTAAGAGGCAGATTGGCCCAAGACTTCATTACCTTGCAAGAGTCCCTCATAACTCTCATAAAATTAATTTCTGCTCTAGATTCTCTGTATAAAGTTCCTTAAAATCATTTCGAAAGGACTCTTGGATCTCCTCATTACTCCTGCAAATTTCTTCGGAGTTTTTATCATGAATTTTCTCCACCTTATTCCTAACCAGGTTTGTCTTTATTTTCCAGGCCAGCAGTTTCCACAGTTTTCCCCGTACTCAAAATTAGCTAAACTATGCACCTCACATCTTGCCTTAACTCTCTTATCTATCACCGCTAAAAGTACAAACCATAAATCTTGATGTGCCTTGCAGAGTTTTTCAATTTCCCCCTCTTCACGATCCTGATCTATCAAATCCTGCTTCACTTGTGTGCGCTTTTCCAATTGGCTTATCTCTTCTTCGTATATTTTCCTTTTAATATTGCCCACTCTTATCAATCTGCCTCTCAAAAAAGCTTTAAAGGCATCCCATACCGTGGCTAATGACAATGACCCTGCGCTGAAATTAAAAAACTTTTCTACATCTGCTCTCAGTTCAGCTACAATACCCTCATCTAATAGGAGAGTCCTATCTAGAGTCCACCTACTCTGGGCTTCCCCCCCCTTAGTCGAATACTCAAGCTAACTGGTGAGTGGTCAGATAGGTGGGCCCCGACTTGGGCTATGTCTTCAACCCAGTCTCTCAAACTCCCATCAACGAAAGCATAATCGATTCTGGATTGATGTCTATATTTTTTATTATTATATGTATGCCCCCGTTTTAGTCCCATTCTCTCTCCATATATCATGAAAACCTAACTGAGACGTCATAGTTAGTACTTGGCATTGCAACTTCTCATTACATTTTGAACTGCTACCTGAGGATCTATCTAATTCGTAATTCAGCACTACATTAAAATCTCCCATCCATACTATGGGATCCGTCAATTGTATCAACTGCTTAAATAGCTCACCCAAAGGTGTGTGGCCATCCTTATTAGGTCCGTAATAGCCCACCAGGATATACGCAAAATCAAATGCCAGCAATTTTCCGATAACCCACCTACCTAATTTATCCACTGGCCCACTCTGAAAAGAGATTTGGGGATGATTTTTAATTATGATGGCCACCCCTTTACTTCCCCCAGCTTGGGTAGTACTTAAAATCTGCTGTACCCATCCACACGGTTTAAATAGCTTGATGCATTCTTCATTGGACAAGTGTGTTTCTTGCAAGGCCAACACATTACTTTTGGTATCTCTAAAGTTTTGCAACAAAATCCTCTACCTATTCGCTACCCTGAGACCATTAATATTCCAGGACAGAAGCCTCAACTCATTTCCCCTCATCCCCTGTCCAACCCCAATCCCACCCCAAACTCAACCCTTAACTCCCTGAGAGAACCCACCCTGTCTTTTTTTATTTACGTGAATTCGCCTCAAGAGGTCTCCCACTGTGCCCGTGCTTGCTATCTATAAAAAATCCATGCTTGCATTAACTGCTGGTCACCCTTTCCTTCTCTAAGGTTTTAATAAATTCAGCTACTTCTCTACAATCTCTAAAGGTCTACATTTTATTGTTAGTCATTACTTTCAGGGAAGCTGGGAATTTTAATTGGGCCATAGCCCCTAACCCTTTCAACACATCAATTCTTTTCCCCAATTCCCATTTTTTATTTAGTGTCATACTTGATAAATCTGATCTAATCTCAAAGTTGATGCCCTCCACCATTAGTGACTTTTGTTTCAGTGCAGCAGCTAATATACGCTCCTTAATTGCGTACGTCATGAAACTGACCAAAATGTTCCTAGGGTTATCCCTGTTTGGGGGTTTCCTGAATGGATCCCTATGCGCCCTTTGGATAACTCTTGCAATGGCTTCTTCTGTATCTTCAATCTGCACCCCTTGTTTGATCAGGCGGACTACCAAACTTTTCAAGTCCCCACCCTTCCACACCTTCTGGGACCTTTAAGAACCTCAAATAGTTTTTTCTCTGATTGATCTCCAGAGATTCCAGCTTAGAGAGGACACTTTCCTCCCTTGCTTTCAGGCTTTGGATTTCCCTCTTACTTCTCTCCATCTCCATCCTCAAATCTCAAACTTCCTCCTCGAGCGCAGCGGTCCTCCCTGCCAAATCATCAATGTTTTCTCCAAGGGCCTGACACAGGCCTTTTATCTCCTTCTGATTAATGTTCGAGGTCTCAAAACCGCCCTTAACCTCCAACAAGAGTGCTCTTAACATACCTGTTATGAATTGAGGGAGAGGTCCTTCTACCGTACCCCACGCCTATCCTTCCTCCCCCTGAGAAGGTAATCTCGAAGGGGACTCACCTCTCGTGCCCAGGAGCTGCCGCCTCTATTCCTGGTGACTCATCTATTTCTGGCCCCTGCAAATCCATATTCGCCTCCCGATTAAAAGAGTCAGCTAACAAATCTCCCAAGTCAAATCTTCCAGAACTTGAAATCTATTGGGGCTGCACTCAATTTCCGCTACTTGTTTTACCTCTAAACTCCTACTACTTCTCGCATCCACCCTATCCATATGTACGCCTTGTTGAACAGGCTCTCTTTCCTCCATATCTGAGGTACTGGTCAGAACTCTAAAATATGTTTTTAATGAAGGGGTAATCCTAAGCCTCTTACTCAGCAGTCTCTCTTCATTCAAACTAGAGGGAGCTTTACCACTGCCTCTTTCATGACATCTATCATCCTCCCTGATTTGATTCTCCTGGTCACCGAAGATACCAGAGGTAGCCCTTTTGTCGGGGCTGCACCACCAACCAAAAATAAATCTCCTTTGGGCCCCAAAATTCTGCTACTGCTGCTTAAAGAGTAAATTTTGCCCAACGTTATTGGCCCCTGCTACTCCTCCTTTCCTTTTATTGACATTCAACCCCCTAGAGCCAGGCATTACAGTATTCCTGACTCCTATTGTTGTATTTCCCTCACTATTGGGCCCAGTTTGAGCAGTCAAATTGCTGGGGACAGGCGCAAATTACCTTGCCTTTGGAATTCTGTTGTCTGCAAGGACCGCGCCCCCTCTCCATTCTCACCGTTGTCTCTGGTTTCTCCGCAGCTTGTGCTGCCTCTGCCTCTCCTCCCCCCAAGGGGAACTCTCACAGCTGCCTCCCTGCAGCGTCAAATCCCACGTGCTGCCCAAGACCACATAACGGGCGCTGGGGCGCTCTGGGCGCTCTCCGCGGACACACACATTTTTGAGCCACTAAGCCCTGGGTTGAACTTGACAGACTGCAGCTAGGGCAGTGCCTAATAAGTGCCACGTATTGGATGCAATGAACTGCTTAAAACTGAATGGAAATAAGGCAGAAGTCTTGATTGTAGGGAACAGCCCTTTAAGATGGATGGATGTGAACTGGCCTGAACAACTCTGAGATTGACCAATACCAACTAGGACCTTGAAAAGCTTGGGATTGTGGATTGACAAAAAACTGACTCTTGAAACTCAGGCGAGTAAAGTTGTGAGCCTGTGTTTTAGCTCCCTTAAAACATTGAGAAAATGTCTTTATTTGCTCCCACCATCTACCCAAAGAGTGGTAGTTCAGAGCCTTATCTGCTCATGACTAGATTATGGGAATTCCTTGTAAATTGATAGCTCAAAGTATATTATCAAGAGGCTACAGGTAGTTCAAAATTCTGCCGCAAGGACGTTGATGAAAGTTCCCAAATTTCATTTATCAGGTCCGGCACTGGAGGCACTGACTACCAATTCACAAAAGGATTACATCTAAAGCCTTTTTCATAGCTTTCAAAATCATCAACAAGACGGTCGCTCCAATCATTATAAATCTCATTACCCCTTACGTCCCCAAGTCGACTCTACATTCCCAATTTTGTGTACTTTTATCTACCCCAGTAATCAAAAGAGCAAGATGTAGAGGCAGGTCATTTGCTTACCTGGTACCCAGATTATGGAACAACCTCCCAGCAGAACTGAAATGTCAGCAATCAGAAAAATGTGTCAGGAAATTGCTAAAAACACATCTGTTTTAGATCCTGATAGATTGCCTCTGCTCAATTTTGAAGTAGTAACCGCTGAGACACCCAATAGGGTAGCCATGGGCTCTATAAAAAGTGAGTAGTATAGTATTGTAATGCTTTCTGGAGAGAAATGCTAACATCAAGTTTTCTCTCTTCTGTAGAATTATTTGCATAAAATATTGAGTTTTTAACCCCTAAGTTGCTCAGGCTTTTCCGCACCACTACTGAGCCTTTTCTTTAGATGTTTGGGCACTTTGCGCTTAACACATTATAACCTTTTTTCCACATTAGGTATCCAGGCCAAATGTGTGGTTTTTCCCAGTGTTTTATGGATTCTAAGGATACACAGGTTTTGGTGATTCCTTTGGCGGGAACTGAGGAAATAGCCATATTATAGCAACATTTGTTTTGAAAATTAGGTAAAAATTGTTCTGCAAGAAAGCTTAAATATTTTTTGCTAAAAATGACATCATCAAAAGGTGTTAAGATCACCATTGTCCCAGCTTTCAGGAACAAACAGAGTTGTAAATAAATATAATTTTTGACAACAGTTTTTGCATTTTTCTAAGTGGTAGTCACTTTTCCTTGTGGTTTCTACCTACTTGCAGTTTGTTATGGGAACAGTTACCCAGTGATGAACCTAGAAAGCTATACATTTGTTTTAAATTGGACTAAATTCAAATTCAGGAAGAGGTAATTTGTGTAGGTCGCTCACTGTTTTCCCAAATAAACTAGTAAGGAAATTTAAAAAAGCAATAAAAATAAGTAGTATAAAAAATAGAAATAAGAGAAAACCAACAACTGATCTGCAGCTTACTATATTTCATTGTGTACTGACCATGCAATTCAACAATTCTGATGTGAAAATCTAATGAATGAAAATTGGGTTTGACGGAAACCTATGCAACTGTTAAATGCAACCAAGATACTCAGTTTAGGAGGAGTGGTTATTTAGACAACTCTGAATTTGGCGTACCGTTAGTATCACGTATGAAAGTGTCCAAACCTAGTAATTTCTGAAAACTAGACACCAAGTCCAGGATGGCGTTACTTGTACGTATCTAATGAGGATTTCTTAGCCAGAATACCATGCAAATCTCAAAGTTAGGCTAAAATCACATATTTTCCCTCATATGTATGTGAGGGCAAGTTCTGAAATTTTACCACCTAGCATTCCCATAGTTCTCCCAATAAAACCAGTACCCCTTTGTTATGTCTGGGACAATCACCTGCAACTTGATAGAGACATGGAGACATAAAACGTTTAGCATGAAAAATGTCCCATATTGCCAATTTGGATAGATTTGAGGGCTTGGCGGCTACCTAGTGAAACCTTCTAAACCTAAATGTTTCTGAAAGACTCCAGGGTGCTGTTATTTGTGTAGATCCACTACATTCTTACCTAGAATGCCCTACAAGCCTCAAACTTTGGCTAAAATCACACATTTTCCTCTGTATGTGGGAAGAAAATTTCCAGAATCTGCAGAGATCTACAAAATTCCTATCACCCAGCATTCCCAAACTTCTCTCGATGAAAACAGTACACTTCATGAGGATGTGACGTATTGCCCACTATACAGTAGGCCCCAAAACACAACATGGAAGCATCAAACTTTCACCATGAAAATTTATAGATTTTGGTGATGTAAGTAGCCACCCCTACATCATCTTTTTTTCATCATTTTTCCCTGATGTTTAGTGACTGTCTATTGCCCCTTCCTCCAATACCCCTCCACACACAGAAAGACTGTTGGGCCTATGCTGGGGTGGAGGTATGCCTCCCAACTTTTCTTTTTTTCCCCCTGGCATCTGGTGGACTTTCTACCTACCGAGGGGCTAAATCCAACAATCGCTACCCAAGGGGGGCAGAGAGGCAATATTTTAACTTTAAGTGGGAGAGCACTGGCCCATGCCCAGAATGGTGTTCCACCCCAAAACAAATTCTCTGGTGTTTAGTGGATGAATTCCTTGCTTGCGGATAGTATTCTTGGGACAATCTCCATGCAGAAATCCACTAGGTAAAGGTACCAACGGCATCCCAGTGTTATATTACTAAATAGAAAATTCTTCTGGTGCCTTCTGGCACTTGCGCTGTTTTTTCAAGTCAAGGGCACTACAAAGTTAATGAGCTTGATGTAGTTTGACAAGCAGACTAAAGCGCTTAATGTTGTCTTGCCACGATATTGTGGCTGTGAGAAAACAGGGCTGATTGCAGAGGCCCCATAACTTTTTGCCCCATTTTCCTCTTTTTGCTGGTGTTTTCCTGACTTTGATGGTGCCCTGGGTACTGCTAACCAGTCCCAGGGCCTGTGCTCTGTGTAAAATGGATATGCAAATTAGGCTAATTATAATTGGCTAAGGTAACCTACCTATAAGTCCCTAGTATATGGTAGGGCATGTAGGTTTAGGGACCACAGCATAGGTGGTGCACACCTAGGTGCACTGCTGAGGTGCCCAGTGTCATTTTAAAAGCAAGCCTGCCTTGCTGGCTGCTTTTAAATTAAAGTTATATGCAAATTCGACTTTGGAATTAAAGGTACTTCCAAAGTCTTAAACTACCTTATTTTTACATATAAGTCACCCCTAAGGTGTGCCCTATGTGCCCCTAGGGCTGGGTGCCATGTAACTATAAGCAGGGACTTTATAAAAATAGATTTATAAGCCCTGGTGAGGTAAAAACAGCCAAATTCGTTTTTCCCTCATTGAAGTAAATGGCCTTCATAGGCTAGAATGGGCAGACTTTATTTTAAATTTTAAAGTCTCCTTAAATGTTACATACCAATAATTTGGTATCAAATTAATTGTTGTAATAAATCCCACAACTTCCAGTTGTGGGATTTAATATAACTTGTTCAGGTAAAAAGTTTAGACTTTACCTAAAAAGTTGCCAATTTCAGCTCTGCATTGTTTTTGCTGCTGTGCTCTGATTGGCCAGCCTGCAGCAGCTTCTGCCAGGCTGCCTTGATGAGGTGTGAAGTGGCCTGGCTTCACACAAAGGAATGTGCTTGGGGGAGAGAATCTCCCCTCAGCAGATGGTGAGGCAGGAAGGGGGAGGGCTGCCAAACTGGTCTTCAAAGGCAGAGAAGGACATTTGCAGCACCCAGCAACACCCCCACATCCTGCAACCCCAGACAATTAGGTGCCCCCTTGATTAGATTAGGAGAGGGCAGGAGAGGGGTGTGTTTATGATTTTTAGCCCCACCAGTGGGTGGGCTCAGCCAGATGTAACCTCCAAAAATCAGATTCATCCATGTTGGATTTTTAGAGACTGTTGCCTTCTGGGATGGATTTTTGCCACACTTCCCAGGAAGTGGTCATCACAGGGGGACGACCCTGTCCCTGATTGGAGAACCAGGGCCCCCCTGCTTTTCACCCAGGAGCAAGGATAAAACTGGCAGACCTGCACCCACACCTCAGATCCCCTCCAGAATTCAACAAGAAAGGAACTAAAGAAGAAGAAGGACTGCCCTGCTGGACCCCTGGCCTGCACCTGGAACCTGCACTCAGAAGGACTGCACCAGCTGCACACTTGGGCTTCACCACAAGAAGGACTTTGCCTGGCTTCAACTGGTTCAAGGAGGGACTCCCTGTTTGCTACAGGTGAAAAATTGCTATCCAGAGTCCCCTGCACCAACTCCTGAAAAAGTGACCAGCTGACCACTGTCCAGTGGCCAAAAAGGAGTTTGCGCCAGGTGCATTCTGGGAGTTGAAGTCCGCACCCCCCAAGGACCATCACAGAACTTCTGGACCCTTGGGGTGAGCTGTGGACCCCAAAAGAACCTTAAAAGAACATCTGGGTGAAGCCCCAGAAGTTTGGAAAAGATTTGAGAATTTTTGGAAAAAAGCTCCAGAGAGGGACCGACCCGCCGCGGAAATTCTAGCCGGCTTGCCTCAACCGCGACCCGGCCTGACTTCGTGGTTCGTCCCGGTAAAGAAAAACATCCAAAAAAGAGACTAAGTCCGAACGTAAAAAGTTGACCGGGACCTCCCAGCCATCGTATCCGAGAAGGGCTCCATGGACGTCGGATCAAGATCCAGGTTTACCCCGGTCGAAGGATTTTCATCTCGAAAAAACGACTAAGTCCGAAGGTAAAAGTCTCCACAGAGGAAACCCACATCGCGTATCCGGACAAGGGCTCCAGGAGGTCGGATTCAACTGGCAGGTTCGTCCCGGTGAAGAAAAACTTCAAAATAAAGACTAAGTCAGAAGGTAACTTTTTAACCGAGGCCTCCCGCGACCTGTAGCCGAGCAGGGCTCCATCGCGGTCGGCCTGAAAGTTTGACTTTGCCCCGGTCGAGGTGCAACCAGATGACCCGATTGGCGCTTTTTGTTTCTAAGCGCTAGAAAAGTAATAATTCTTTAAAAATTCATATCTCCGGTTCCCCTGAACCGATTTTAATCGTTTTTGTGTCATTTTAAAGATAAAAATATAAACTATTTTTATAAATTGGTTTTGGATTTTTAAACTGTTTCCTGTGTTTTATTTAATTACTGTTTTGTGATATTTGAATGCTTTACACTTTGTCTCCTAAGTTAAGCCTTGACGCTCGTTGCCAAGCTACCAAGGGTTGAGCTGGGATTAATTTACTGACCTAACTGTACCTAGGTGGAGGTTAGTGGCTTGTTGCTAGGTGTAGGTACCTACCTGCCCTACCAATAACCCATTTTCCAACATAATTGGAAGCAGCGACGGGATCCTGTACTTGTGTTCAATATCACGTTACAGTTTTAGGTAAAACAAATTAAAAATCCTTTAAATTGTCCTAGTGCAAAAATTGTTTTTAATTTTTAATTTGGATTAATTTCAATTATTGAATTTTTGTAATTTTTCTAAATTCTTGTTTCCAATTTTTGCAAAAAGTTTTTGTTGACACAAAACTAGGGAACCATGGAGCTTGATCTGGCTGGCCTACCCACACTGACAGTAGTCCAGCTTAGGGGGTTGTGTATTGAAAGAGGGTTGCCTGCAACCACTGATCTCAGCAAGCAAATCCTGATCACATCCCTGACAGCATGGGCTGAGGCCCAAGAGGTAGAGTCAGAAGAAGCTCCAGAGGAGGGAGAAAGAAGGGAGGATGCAAGCTCTAACCACTCAGGGGAGGGAAGGCATCTGAGCCCAAGTGAGGATGAGGAAGAACGGTCTTCAGTAAACACAGTCACTAGGGGCAGATCCAAAGCTAGTGGTGGGAAAGGGGTCCTTTCAGGAGGAGAGAACCCATCCATCAGAGAAAGAGAGCTGGAGGCCCAGCTAGCATACATAGCTTTGGAAGCAGAGAAGCTGGCCCTAGAAAAGAAAAAGTGGGCAAAGAAAGAGAAAAGAGATGGTGGCAGCGACAGAGAAGTTGAGGTGTCCATGGGTGGGGGAGTTTGCCCCAGATTACCCAAGGGGGTGGTTCCTGCCTATGTAGAGGGGGATGACATAGATAAGTGGCTGGGGGCCTTTGAGAGGGCCCTCCAGATGAGGAGAGTCAAGCCTCAGTACTGGGGTTCACTTCTTTGGGAGTTAGTTCCCATCTCTGGGAGGGATAGGCTCCTAACCATGAGTGGGGAGGATGCAGACTCATACCCCAGTATGAAGAGTTGCTTGACTAAAAAGTTTGGTCTGACCCCAGAGCAGTATAGGCTCAAGTTTAGGGACACCCAAAAGACAAGCACCCAGTCCTGGGTGGACTTTGTAGACACTTCACTTAAGGCACTAGAGGGCTGGATTATTGGTAACAAAGTAAATACCTATGAGGGGTTATACAATCTGATCATGAGAGAGCACATCTTGACCAATTGTACCCAAGAAAGGTTACGCCAGCATCTAGTGGACTCTAAGCAGAACAACCCTAGAGAGCTAGTGGAGGCAGCTGATGAGTGGTTGAGAACCAGGGTGGTTGTCAAATCCCAGGGGGGAGACTCCAAGAAGGGGGGGTCAGGTCCCCAAAAACCTAAGGAGGGAGGTGGTAAGCCCACCACAGAGACTCCCTCTGTACCCCAGAACCCTAAGAAGGAGGAGAGTAAATCCCACTCCCACTCTGACAAGCAGAGACAGGGAGACCCAGGGTTAAAAAAGCTCTTGGACAGTAGGGCTTGCTTTGACTGTCAGCAGACAGGTCACTTCAGAGGAGATGCAGCCTGTCCAAAGAAGGTGGTTAGCATTGGGCTGTCCAATGTAGCCATAGAGGAGGACTCCTCAGATGATGAAGTCCTCCTAGCATTGAGCTGGGAGACAGGACCAGATGGTAAGCTGGTGATCCCTGAGGGTGGAAGTAGGCACTTCCAACCCATTCAGGTGAATGGGATCCCTACCACTGGCCTGAGAGACACCTGTGCAAGTCACACTATAGTGAGTGACCGGTTAGTGACCCCAGGCATGTATGTCCCAGGAGAGACAAAGAAAGTCAGGATAGCCACAGGGGAGGTCACCTCCAAACCTGTAGCCATAGTGTCCCTAGAGGGGGAGGGTATCCTTGACTGGTTTAGGGTGGTAGTCAGTGCTGACCTCCCCCTAGATTGTATCCTGGGCAATGACCTCCCAGAGGTGGGTCTGGTCCCAGATGGGGCGGTCGCCCAGGGCGCCCCCCCAACCCAAAGTCCTGGGGAGTCAGTCCCTACAGTTAGGAGACAGGGGTCCCCATGAAAAGGAAAGAAGAAAAGGAAGGGTAGGCCACTCTTAAAGAGAGTTCCAGGGAGCCAAAGGCCTTCTGCCCCAGTAGGGGGGGAGCCCAGAATTGGCACTGGTGAGGCCTCCCCTGACCCCAAGGAAGTCCTGAGTAGACAGGCAGCTGTCCAGATGCAGGGTGTTGCCCCTGCACTGACAGAAGGGAGAGTGGAAGGAGGGTGTCTGCCACAGGAAGTGGTAGCCCCCCACTCTAGACAGCAAGAGGGGTGCCAGGACCTCACAATTGCCCCTAAAGCAGCTCAGCCACCTGTCAGTGGAGAGCTTAGGGTGTGGTTCGGGGTACTGACAGCTGTCAGTAGCCTCTGCTGGGTGCTAGCCTTCCTGGCAGCAATGTACTTGGCCTGGGAGGCAGACCCCAGGGCCAATGGCAAAGTAGGCCCCCTGACCCTATTGGTCATGGTGGGGTTGCTCAAGTGTTGGGTGACCTCTTTGGGTAAGCTAGGTGTTGCCCTAGCAAAGTTTGGAGTAGGGGAGGTGGGCACCTCACTACCCAAGTTGGCAGAGAGAAAGGAGGAAGACCCCCCTAGAGGGAAGTTTCAGTTTGAGTTGGGTCCTTTTACTGTTG
Source organism: Pleurodeles waltl (assembly GCF_031143425.1). Lineage (NCBI taxonomy): Eukaryota > Metazoa > Chordata > Amphibia > Caudata > Salamandridae > Pleurodeles > Pleurodeles waltl. Next base: position 228,382,897 of record NC_090444.1, on the reverse strand, counting down.
GGATGGCTTCACTACCCATAGGGAGTGACCCTGACAGGAGGATATAAGGCAGAGTAGGCCCTGCAAAGGGACAGCCAGTTTTCTTCACTGTCTTCCTCGCCTAACAAGCCAGGAAGACTCTCCCAGGGTTGGGCTGAGTCTCATGGGCGTGTGGGCTGGGGGGGGGGGGTTGTGTGAGAAAACAGGGCTGATTGCAGAGGCCCCATAACTTTTTGCCCCCATTTTCCTCTTTTTGCTGGTGTTTTCCTGACTTTGATGGTGCCCTGGGTAATGCTAACCAGTCCCAGGGCCTGTGCTCTGTGTAAAATGGATATGTAAATTAGGCTAATTATAATTGGCTAAGTTAACCTACCTATAAGTCCCTAGTATATGGTAGGGCATGTAGGTTTAGGGACCACAGCATAGATGGTGCACACCTAGGTGCACTGCTGAGGTGCCCAGTGTCATTTTAAAAGCAAGCCTGCCTTGCTGGCTGCTTTTAAATTAAAGTTATATGCAAATTCGACTTTGGAATTAAAGGTACTTCCAAAGTCTTAAACTACCTTATTTTTACATATAAGTCACCCCTAAGGTGTGCCCTATGTGCCCCTAGGGCTGGGTGCCATGTAACTATCAGCAGGGACTTTATAAAAATAGATTTATAAGCCCTGGTGAGGTAAAAACAGCCAAATTCGTTTTTCTCTCATTGAAGTAAATGGCCTTCATAGGCTAGAATGGGCAGACTTTATTTTAAATTTTAAAGTCTCCTTAAATGTTACATACCAAGAATTTGGTATCAAATTAATTGTTGTAATAAATCCCACAACTTCCAGTTGTGGGATTTAATATAACTTGTTCAGGTAAAAAGTTTAGACTTTACCTAAAAAGTTGCCAATTTCAGCTCTGCATTGTTTTTGCTGCTGTGCTCTGATTGGCCAGCCTGCAGCAGCTTCTGCCAGGCTGCCTTGATGAGGTGTGAAGTGGCCTGGCTTCACACAAAGGAATGTGCTTGGGGGAGAGAATCTCCCCTCAGCAGATGGTGAGGCAGGAAGGTGGAGGGCTGCCAAACTGGTCTTCAAAGGCAGAGAAGGACATTTGCAGCACCCAGCAACACCCCCACATCCTGCAACCCCAGACAATTAGGTGCCCCCTTGATTAGATTAGGAGAGGGCAGAGAGGGGTGTGTTTATGATTTTTAGCCACACCAGTGGGTGGGCTCAGCCAGATGTAACCTCCAAAAATCAGATTCATCCATGTTGGATTTTTAGAGACTGTTGCCTTCTGGGATGGATTTTTGCCACACTTCCCAGGAAGTGGTCATCACAGGGGGACGACCCTGTCCCTGATTGGAGAACCAGGGCCCCCCTGCTTTTCACCCAGGAGCAAGGATAAAACTGGCAGACCTGCACCCACACCTCAGATCCCCTCCAGAATTCAACAAGAAAGGAACTAAAGAAGAAGAAGGACTGCCCTGCTGGACCCCTGGCCTGCACCTGGAACCTGCACTCAGAAGGACTGCACCAGCTGCACACTTGGGCTTCACCACAAGAAGGACTTTGCCTGGCTTCAACTGGCTCAAGGAGGGACTCCCTGTTTGCTACAGGTGAAAAATTGCTATCCAGAGTCCCCTGCACCAACTCCTGAAAAAGTGACCAGCTGACCACTGTCCAGTGGGCAAAAAGGAGTTTGCGCCAGGTGCATTCTGGGAGTTGAAGTCCGCACCCCCCAAGGACCATCACAGAACTTCTGGACCCTTGGGGTGAGCTGTGGACCCCAAAAGAACCTTAAAAGAACATCTGGGTGAAGCCCCAGAAGTTTGGAAAAGATTTGAGAATTTTTGGAAAAAAGCTCCAGAGAGGGACCGACCCGCCGCGGAAATTCTAGCCGGCTTGCCTCAACCGCGACCCGGCCTGACTTTGTGGTTCGTCCCGGTAAAGAAAAACATCCAAAAAAGAGACTAAGTCCGAACGTAAAAAGTTGACCGGGACCTCCCAGCCATCGTATCCGAGAAGGGCTCCATGGACGTCGGATCAAGATCCAGGTTTACCCCGGTCGAAGGATTTTCATCTCGAAAAAACGACTAAGTCCGAAGGTAAAAGTCTCCACTGAGGAAACCCACATCGCGTATCCGGACAAGGGCTCCAGGAGGTCGGATTCAACTGGCAGGTTCGTCCCGGTGAAGAAAAACTTCAAAATAAAGACTAAGTCAGAAGGTAACTTTTTAACCGAGGCCTCCCGCGACCTGTAGGGCTCCATCGCGGTCGGCCTGAAAGTTTGACTTTGCCCCGGTCGAGGTGCAACCAGATGACCCGATTGGCGCTTTTTGTTTCTAAGCGCTAGAAAAGTAATAATTCTTTAAAAATTCATATCTCCGGTTCCCCTGAACCGTTTTTAATCGTTTTTGTGTCATTTTAAAGATAAAAATATAAACTATTTTTATAAATTGGTTTTGGATTTTTAAACTGTTTCCTGTGTTTTATTTAATTACTGTTTTGTGATATTTGAATGCTTTACACTTTGTCTCCTAAGTTAAGCCTTGACGCTCGTTGCCAAGCTACCAAGGGTTGAGCTGGGATTAATTTACTGAGACCTAACTGTACCTAGGTGGAGGTTAGTGGCTTGTTGCTAGGTGTAGGTACCTACCTGCCCTACCAATAACCCATTTTCCAACAGTGGCAATATATTGATTAACACAATGTCTGCAAAGGAATATATATATAGATTTACTATTCCTAATTCTACATATGCGTATCTTTATCTTCAAGGCACATACATGTGGAGTTAAGAATAGTAAATCTCTTCTCAGCTATGTATGATTACCTTCACAATGTGGTAATCGATTATTTGGTCCATGTTATTCTGGCAGGACAATATTTTTCTCTTTGATATTTTGACATACAGCTGTAGAGGTTACTGTATCATAACACAGAGTTTTTGATGTCATCCTGTCATATATCATGATCAAATATTGACTACCACAGTAGCTTTAAGTTAAGTATATATAGGTATGCATCAATTTACTATTCTTAACTCAACATACATATAGCCTGCTAAATTATCTATGTCTTCAGAGTATGTACATGTGGTGTTGAATAATAATTCTATAAATACTATATACTCGTACCGTGAGTCGCAACTGGTGGCCGGGCAAAGTGGTGGGGCGGGGAAGGGGGTGAAGGAAATAAACAAAAAAAAGAATAGAATAGAATAAATAAACGTACCTCAATCCCAGCTGCATCGCCGCACCACCGCTCTTCAGGTCTCCACTGCAGGCAGGCAACGGCTCCTAGCCTGCTCTCAAGCGTCAGCTTTGGCCTGAGTGCCCTGGCTTTTCACAGCCAGGCAGACTGGGAGCATGTGCCTTCTGTCTCCAACCTGGCAAATCAGCTTGGGTTGGAGACAGCTCAGTGCGCATGAGTGTTTGGCAGTCCTGAGACAGTCAGCCAAACACAATGTGCACTGAGGAGAGTGCACACCACTCCCCCTCCCTGCCTGCCCCCCCACCCCCATGGCCCTGTCCCTATAAAAATGAAATGACAATAAACATTGTTTATTATTGTTTAATTATTAAATCTCTGCAGCTGCTGCCACTGGCAGGAGGGCGATGCTCCTCCACCAAAGTGGAGAGGCTGCCGCTTCTTAACTTCTCTATATTGTGATAGTGATATTGTAACCCAAATATTTTTTAAGGGCAATGTTTTTATCCTCAATATTCTGATATACAGCACAGGGGCCGTATCTTGATGGGCATTCTGGCCCACTGTTTCCGACTTGTTCTGTTTAAATTTCATGCAATAACTCATAGAAATTCCAAGTTATCTCTTTGAACTTTAGACTCTTTTCACATAAAAAAGTAGTTGCTTGACTTATCATGACAGCCCGTGTAGAACTGCGTCTGCACTTTATTCTAGATTGGCCATGCTATTTTGGAGGCCCCACTGGCAGATGGTTTGACCAACGTATTGTCTTCTGCTATTGCAGTTGCATGCTTCGAGGCAATTTTCGAACGGGCAGTTCGTCTTCGAGACGCAAGGCAGCGACTTTTGCTTTTATCAGTATACCCATCATTTGCTAAACTGATAATTTGGGTCACTGCATGCTGTCACAAAATAACATTTTGTGGATATGTTTACAGTGGCTGATGCCATGTTTGTATAATCAGTATTATAAGATATTTTGTTTTAAAGAAATCTCAGCATCCAGCATGTTTTGTTGAGAATTATTGAGCAATCATCGATCAGTTAACTAACAAGATCTTGGTTCAAATGCATATTTATGGCACATAATATATGATTTTTTTCCAGAAAGCCCCCTGCCCTCTGATTTAAAAAAGTGTTCACAATTGTAATGAGCTACAGGAACAGCTGATATCTGGGCTCTAATCTTTGAATTTGATTTCATGACTTTAGGCAAAGAAGGACACGGTTCATCCTCTGAAAGTGAAGATGAAGCTGTAGGCAAATACCAGGAAGCATTGACTAGACTACATGGTTCCAAAGCACCCACAGACAAACAAGCAAATTATACGTGGGAAACCAGACAGAAATATAGTCCACTGTCTGCAGAGTATGATGGATACAGCAGTGAAGCCTCAACTGATGAAGGTAAGTTTATTTGTCAAGTAAAAATGAACAGCAAATTAAATTCAAAGTCACAATTAGCCTAAAAGTTCTTCATAAGTGAACATCAATCGCTTACATAGCAAACCAAAGTCAAAATCATATTTTTAGAATAATACTCCTCAGGTGGAAGGGAACAGTTAATCACTCTGTTTGTCCTGCATATTAGTCTGTCATATGATAAGGCAGATAGCGATGAATAAAACATTAAACATTACAATACTAAAGGAGAGTTCCCATAACTTAGGGCCAGTCGGACAAACCCATTTATCGGTCTCAAACCCTGCAATTTGCTAAATCACAGTGATCGCAACTGATAAATGGCTTCTCTGAATGGACTAACTCCAGTTTGTGATACAGTAACAGGTTACAGAATTGCAAAATGGATTTAGGAGGCCATAACAAATCACTATTTGGAAGGGGCTTGTTTAGGATGTTCCTTCCAAATAGCGAGTTTGTTGTGGTATGCATCAATATTTTGCAACTGACATCTGGTTGCAAAACATTAACATTTTGCTGACTGCCATCATGAGCTAGTAAGCTATTCACAAAAGAAAAGAGCCTTCTCTCCTTTATGAATGTCCACTGTCAAATAAATGTTTAAAACGTTTAAAACACCTTTAAAGAAAACATGCTGCATTACAAAATATATTTAAAAAGCAAACACAAACATGATGGTCTTCTGACCTCTGTATGCCCCCATCCCTGTGGATCAGTTGGCAGTCGAGAAGCCTTTCACACCTTAAGGTTAGCTCTTAAAACTGTATTGATTCCTGCAAACCTGGAAAGACCAGAACGCAATCCGACTTCAACTTTGCTTCAGTATCCAATAGCTTCACCAATGGTCTCCAGATTTACTATGACTACAAAGCACAGTTCTTAAATCTAAGCTATCTCTGGTTGGTGTCTTTCTGGCTGGGTGCCAACTGTTTCCTCTATAGGTGCACTTAGGGGTTCAAAGATCCAACTTCCCTCTCCATTCCTGCAGAGAGACCCATGATCTCCCCCATGATACTTTGAAATGAGGCCAGTCTCTTACCACTCCTCTTGTCATTTTCTGAAGGGCTTCTAAAGTAGCCATTAATAATGCTTCGTCCTATGTAATGGAGAAGCTGGAAGAAAGAACATCATTATCTTCTCACGCTACCATAGCAGATTGAGCACTCAGTATAAAAAAAAAGCCTTCCTTAAGTTCAGGTCTACACTGCTCATTCTCCTTGGGATCTCTGGCTAAGCTTGAGTCCAGTTAGACAGAGGTGAGAGCTAGACAGCAGCTGCTGTGATTTCCCCTGCTATAAGACAAGGTGTTTTGAGCCCCATTGTGGAAATCAACACAGGATGCTCATTCTCCTTGGGATCTCTGGCTAAGCTTGAGTCCTAGCATCCTGTGTTGATTTCCACAATGGAGCTCAAAACACCTTGTCTTATAGCAGGGGAAATCACAGCAGCTGCTGTCTAGCTCTCACCTCTGTCTAACTGCATGGCTTTTCATCCTCATGCCTCAGGGCCACTACACTAGCTTAACTAGACCCTTTCTGGCACTTCCTTCAGCCAGAGGATCTCTGCGGTCCTTCAAGGCTCTCTGATACTTCACTCTGCTCAGGAATGCCAGTAGGCCTTGAGAGCAAACATGAAATCTTGATTCACTTTAGGGGACACACTGACTCAGTGATTTCTCTTGCTGTCAGCAGCATTGAACCCACAGCAACACACTCAGCCCAGTGATAGAGATAGAGTATTGTGCTCCCCGATAACCAAAACAACAGCCCAGGTCGGGCTTCAAAATGCTCCTGAGGCTCTGTTTTAATGTCACAACATATCTGGAGAAATGATTGTGTTGAAATCAAAAAATGTTCGTCATTTCTTGGAGCTACATCTTACCTAAAATGTTGCACAAAAGTATTCTAAGATGCCCATATAGTGACCCTACAGACCTCCATCATTAGAACTCCCCATTCTTCAGCCCAGGATGAGCTAAGTCCTTGGTTGATTTTGCTGCTATTTCCAAGGGTCTCTCTGTACTGGAATTTTTGAAGCTGAGGGTAACAGCCATTTTCACCTTTCGCTTAATCATGAAGGTAGATGATTTATGCCCTTCATTGTTAGAACCAAATGTAACCAAAAAAAGAGCTTCACGTCTGAAAAGGCAGTTAAAGTAAGTCAAAAGTGCTCTCCTCGCATTAAGCAAGAAAAATAAATCGGATGAAATACTGGAAGAACTATATCCTTTTCTAAATGGACTTTACTACATACCTTTGGTTTAAAAGAAGGACTTGGTCCAAAATGGTTCAGTTTTGCTTGCTTCTCAGGTGAGGCTCAGCTACTACTAGAGAACCTAATTCCACCAGTCTTCTTGTAAAGACATGGTGAGTAAGAAAGCAACCTTTAAGTTAGAAAATACAATGGAACTGTTTCAAAAGGCCCAAAAGGAGCAACTGTAACACTCTTATGCATCTATGAGAGATTCCAGGCTGGATTCAGAGAATGTATTATGGATTGATGAATGAAAAGCTAGTCAGAAGTCTCCATGCTGGAGTTTCAATTTTGGTAACTGGAGTTGTCTTATGGCTCTGTCTTCCACCCAGTGGGTCCTAAGTTTGGTTATAGCTAACCCAAGAGAAAATCCATCTCTAATTCTAAAGCACTAAATGGGTCATATGTATCAGGATTTAAAGACTAGATCAGCTGCCATTCAGAAAAAAGTTCCCCAATGTTTTTTTATATGAGGATAAGGTTGAATTCATGTGATTGTGCTGAATTAACGCTGCCACTTCATTAGATCATCCTAGTCTTTGAAGATTTAACCATTAGCCCCCTCCTTCCACCCCCCAAGCGCCTTGAGACCCTGCCGGGTGAGTAGCACGCTTAACAAATCACTGATTGATTGGTGAACCTTTCAGATGCCAAGCTGTCAGATGCAGTCTTCTGAGGGCATTGACTGTTAGTTCTGGATACTGAAGTGGACAGGGTATGATGGGAAAATGAGCAGGCCTCATTATTGCCAACATATTTAGGAAAGAAAACCAATGTGTACTGGGCTGGAATGGGGCTATCAGGATAATCTCTGATCTTTCCTGCTAGATTTTATTGAAAGCTCTCTGAATTAGGGTGACTTGGGAAAATGCATATGGGAGACCTTACAGATGGATTCTGTTCTGGATCTCTTTGCACTTTCCCTTGCTTATAAGCAGACAAAACCTCCCTCTGCACAATCTGTTGCAGTTCCTCATGTGTACATGTGTGTTTCCACCCAACATCCTGAGGACGGTGCTCCTGTGTGTTTCCTTTTTTCAGCACATTATTTCAGCTCTTTTCAACTGAGCTCTTGTTCCCAACCAGAACAACTGCTACTGCAGTGAATCCTGGCACAAACAACAGCTAAGCTTGGTGTAAGTATTTAAATACTGCTCAGATCTGTCTCCTTCCTGTGACCTCGTAATAGGTCAGGAGAGACCAGGCAGCTTGCAGCCATAAAGCCAATGGGTCAGGGTGCGAACATGCTTTCAGCAGAGGATGTGTTCCAGCGAGGTTAGCCAAGAATGCAGATTAGTTCTGGGCCTGGAAGATTTACCCTGTCCCAACATTATTGCAGGAGACATAAGTCATCAAGTGCAGCACAGTGCATTATTTATTAGAGATCTCATAAAAATGAATATAAACATAAATAGGCTTACCTAATGTTTTCGGCAAGTAAACTCGCCTCTGCTATGGAGACAGATGAAAGACAGGAAGCGTTGTCAGAGGGTAGGGATTTGAACTGGGGGAATAGTAAACCTGGTTCTGCATCGTAGGATCTTCATTGATAGTCATGAATATTGAATAATAATTCCCCACAGCCTGCATGGACCTCATAACACCTTCTTTAATTCAGATTTATACTTTAATAAAATTAAACTGGAGAATGTTTATTACTGAAAATAATTTTCCATAAAGTCTCAGTGTAGTCTGTCAGCGATGTATTTTTCTTCTGAATTCTGTAGAAAAAGACTCCAACTTAGCCTTTGAATACTCAACCCTTTGTCATGGAAAAAAGCTTCCTGTGTACAAACAGCATGAAGAGAAAATGCAGCCTGATAGTCTATCACTGATAGGAGCTAAAAAAGAAGGCTGTACCTCTAAGAACCTCAGAAGCACCATATCCCACAAAGCACATGTTGTTCTGTTTGCGGATGTGTTGCTGTGCTCTTCCTTGATGCCTCAGTTCCCTCTGGTGTCCCTTTGTACTCCATGGAACCTCCAGGGCCTCCTGGTGGGATACCTAAACAGATTCTTCCATAGTACTAGTCAGCACCTGTCATCATCCTCAGGGCACTCTGCTGACACCAGTTGGAGCTGCATCAGCACCCAAAGTTCCACCTGTAGCTTCCTGACTGACACCAATGACAACTTTAGCTTTGGAGCCTATGCCAAAAAGTAAGACAATATAAGAGATTGATGAAGGAGACCAACTACAGGGTGGATTTCCTCTCCTGCCCTGGGTGAATACTTGCAAGGCACGTACAACATTTTCAACACTGATTTGGACCAGGTCAAGATCTCGCACATTATAGACCATTACAGTGATGATAGTAGTGAGGCAGCCAACCCGTTGCCTCCCACCACACAGACAAGCTGACTATTAAGCCTTCCAGAATGCTAGCGGCATATATACCTTTGTAGAGGTGGAATTTAAGTGCCCCTCAGGGCCACCATCTGCAGAAGTGGCATCTTTTACAGTAGTGTTGAGAACTACTTATCTCTATGAATAGAGGAGAATAAAGACAACCTCCTGATGGAGAGTCTGAGTCTGTGTGCCAGGATAATGAGGAGTCCCTTCTCTGTGGTTACTCAAAACTGGTCCTCAGGGGAAGTTTTCCTCCCGCTGTGTTTGGTGCTAACATGACTTAGGAACAAAGGTTGGGCCTTTTTGGGTATCACCTAAAATTTACTTGTGACTGGACAAGCCCCATTTGAAGTTTATTAAGTTCCTGGGCCCTAGATAACTGTTCTTCCTGCTGGGGAAAGAAACTCATCCCTACTCTCAAGCCATTGTTCCTGCTCTAGGAGCAGTTTCCATGCGTCATTAAGGGCAAGCACTTGATTGACAGTTGCTGGAGAACAAATGTAAATTAGCCTCCAAGAGTTTCAAGCAAGGAAAAGGTAACTTTTTTAGTTATTTATTAAAAATCCAGCTTCACCATTTTAGAATTGGACTTTTAATAAATATTAAAAAGAGTGGTTGAATTATTTATCTAGCTGGCCCCAAACAAAAGATACAGAATTAATATTTTAATTTATACTATAGTTTTCCTTGTCAGACAGCCAAAACCTTCCCCAGTAAAAATAGCTTTTGGGGGCCTCGCACTGCAGGAACTTGGTAACATTATGGGCCTCATTACGACCCTGGCGGTCGGCAGTAAGCTGGCGGTGTTTCGCCAGCTATTATGACCGTGGCACATTAGTCACGGTTATACCGCCGGCCCTTCCAACATACCGCCAGGCTTCCGCCTGGTGGTCATAATCCCCAGAGCAGTGGTGCAAGCACCGCTGCCCTGGGGATAATGAGTCCCCAACCGCCAGCCTGTCCACCGCCACAAGGGGCTGGCGGTAAGGGGGACTCAGGGTGCCCCTGGGGGCCCCTGCACTGCCCATGCACTTACCATGGGCAGTGCAGGGGCCCCCAGGAACAGCCCCATCGCGCATTTCACTGCCTGAATATCAGGCAGTAAAATGTGCAACAGATGCTGCTGCACCCGCTGCACATCAACATTGCTGCTGGCTCTATTACGAGCCGGCTGCAATGTTGATGTGACTTTTCCACTGGGCCAGCAGACGGAAACGCTGTTTCCGTCTGCTGGCCCAGCGGAAAAGTCATAATAGGGAACCAGATATACCGCCAGCACTGGTGGTATACTGGCGCCCGCAGCTTCTGCAGTCTTTTTAAAAGACCGCCGAAGTTGTAATGAGGGCCTATATTTCTACTTATCCTATTTTACATACTATGCCCTCTGGCTTATGGGCTACAAGACCATATTAATTATTATTGACTTCATAACATTTAAATGGAAAGTTTTCCCCTTTCAAAGGGGTTAATTTGACTGGCAGAGTTGCATGTTTAAACTAGCAGCAGTCAGGCTACAATGACAGACCTGAAGTGACGTTTACCTTGTCACTCTAGGGGATGGCACAATAAGTGCTGGAGCCCACAGGTGAAATTTAACTTTCTATGCAGTAGCTGTATTTTCTGTACCATGTAATACAGCCTTATAAGAATATCAAATAAGCCAATCAGGGAATAGCCAAATTCTGTATGTTTTAGGGATCAGAGCACATGCACTGGGCACTGGACAGCACCGTCCCAGTGTGTAGACTCTATAAACCAGCAATATAATTCAGAAGAAATGGCAGTGAACACATAAAAAAGGGAGATTTGCTCACGTCACAAGCAGCCTTAAAAGCCTAGCAGCCATCCAGGAAACTGCTCAAGTTTTCCCTCAGGGGATTACATGCTGTCTTTGGCGTTGTGAGGGCATTACCTATTTAAAGGCATTGCAGGTCATCAAGATGGAGTGGTGGGTTCACAGATTATAACAAGCATTTAGAATGCAACAGGTCTCGCATTTCGTCGAGTTAGAGCTATTACCGTTGTAAACTACTAATCGGACTTTTCTTTCCACATTAATTAGAAAAGAAAACGACCGTGATCACGCTGTGTAAAACCCAGGGCGATTGTGCTGCGAAATAAAGAGAAAAAGTAGTCCAGAAGCCATACGAAAAGCACAGAGCCTCATATGTTTTCAGTAGTTGGTCGTGCGCTCGAGGAGGGCTAAACACCGGAAAAGGCATGACGTATGCATGCCTTTCCCTAATGAAAGCAAGCAGATTTTAAATGTCAAGCCCACAAACCAATTAAAGTGGCTGGCGTAACATGGGTGTGGTTAGAGGCCCAAAGAGAGATTACAGCAGGATCGGATTGCTTTGTGCTCAACCCTAAAAATGGGTTATGCCCTTCTTTTTCAACAGTTTCCTTCCTCTATTGCTTCATGCTCCCTTCCAGTCAGGCCAGCACACTAGCATTTTACAACAAGAGGTCATGACCTTATTACACAAGCATTGGCAAAGCCAATATTTCTGGCCTTGACACATGTGCAAAGCTTAGTTTTTTTTATTTTTTATTTTCAAAAATATGCAATGTGCAACCATGAAAAAAGTGTAGGCAAGCATACAAAAAAGGGAGTGTCTATCAGCTGAAGTAGCTGAATATCTATTGGCATAAGGCCAACAATCACAATGCAAGTGAGTCATTAGTTGAAGTGGGATGATCCACTGTCCATGCTGTATGTTGTGGTCAGGAGAAACAAAATGTGAGTGACACTTGAACAGACCACTTAATGAAGAAAGTTGATGGAAAGCGAAAGTTGATGGAAAGCTCTATATGTATTTGTTTTCTACATAAATTTGTTATTTTTTGGGGAAAACATGAGACAGGTGAATCCCTAGTCTGGGCCTAAAATTATGCTCCTGGTATCAAACATATCCGGCTGTGTCCTATGACCCAGGACTTTAGACAGTTCAAGTCTTTAAAGCAAAATAAGATAACTTTGCATTCTGGGCCTCAAGGTTTCCCTGCTGAAGAATGGGTCTACAAGTACCAAAATGCAAAGCAGTTTTAGGTAACAACTTAAGACTGACTGAAACTATCCCTCATGACAATCTGTGTGAGTAAAGGATAGGAGGCTATCCCAATTTGATATCAAATACTGTCCGTGGACAGGAGATAAAGCAGCAGAAGGCGACCAGACTCATTGTACAGGATAGCAGGGTGAAGCGGAGAGGGTGGGCCTAATGACTTTACCCATGGCTGGGGCTTATAGCAAATGATAAGAAACTGCCTTAACTTCAGGTCCTTTTCTGCAGCAGGAACAGATTGCTTGGGCAGCGAAAGCGCTCGAAAGCTGCCAGTGATTGCTTTGCACTTTATGAATATTGCAAAGTATAAAAAAATTGCAGACTTTGGATTCACCAGATCATTCAGTTTCAACCATACGACTGGCCACTCATCTGCCATGTATGCTGCTCAGAAGCTGAACCAGTATTATATTTCTACCTTTGATTTAGTCTTGATTTCAACAGATAATAGCACATTGTTTAGTCAGTAGCTCCACGTTGCAACCCCCGCACCTTTAATATAATTAATTGAAGTTGCTACTGATTGTTTCACTCTGAAGGTAGCCTGAAAGGCAAACCAAGCTCCTGTTAAGAGGATCACTTGTATCTTCATATTATATCCATGAGTTTGTCAACACATGATACAAGGTAGACCTCCATAGGTTGCTTCTCATCTAAAGTCATTGCTACTTTGTTATGTTTGTATTCATTTTCTTCTGGTTACTGCCTTTTGTTTTTTTCCTTAAGTGTAAATGGTACTAATTTGACTACCTGTGCTGATTCCGTGCCACCAGCTAGCTTTCCATACAGAAACGCAATGGCATTAGCTGACTAGCAGGATGTGGATCTCAATGAATGGAACATATTAGCAGATTCTTTAATACATTCTTGTCCTGCAGCACAATAGTTTGGCACATTGCTGTTCTTAATCCAGTGCACCTTATGCCAACATAGATTACTTCAAAAAAACTGTTTGGATCTTCGTATGATGGATGCATAAGGCAAGGTATTTAAGGAGAATTTCTAACTAAAAATATATTGATAGGAATGACAAACATGCACCTCCTGTATATCTGAACTTCTGCTGCAAGAAAATACTTGAAGTAAGCCACAATCTGTCCAGATAGCAGATGTAGTCATCAGTCGAGAAAGCAACATCTCTTTTTATCTTGTGGCTTTGCCCCCTTTTTGATGGTGCCCCAACTCCACTCTGCTAGATATTACAAAGTGGGGGTAGCCACACTGTAGTTATAGCTAGAATTCCCAGAGATATAAATTTCTTGAATTTTTTATCTGTAATAATTTTGCGCCCGTTTGGAGAAACTCCATGAAACGTTGCAAACCTATTCCTTTTTCTAGATTAGTGGATGATTCAAAGTTTTGTGGTGATTTGTCAAGGGGGCACAAACAAAAATAGGGGGATCCCAAACACATTTTTTCACCCAATGCATTTTCCACAGACTTTTGTATTTGACTTAGCGGCAAAATGGTTGAATGGATTTCCATGAAGTTTACCAGGATTACTGGTTATAGTATGCTGATTATCCTGTTATTTATAAGTTTTTATGTATATATTTTTTTTAAATGACGGATTACTACCTAGTAAGTACAGCTGTGCTTACATTTAAAAAACAAAATTTAAAAAGTAAACAAATTAAAAATACACTATACAGCACAATATTTCCAAAATGTAGTGTATTACAGTGTATTTTAATTTTTTACATTTTTAATTCTTTACAAATAAGTCTATGGACTACCGGAGTAATGCTAACAAGTTTCCCTGGTACTTTAAAATAGTTAAAAAACATTAAGGCCCTCATTACAACATTCCGCCAAGTTGTAACCGCCGTGCGGCCGCCAATGCAGCCGCACTCCCGCAGTGCCCATTAAGTTGGGTAAGCACCGCCAGCCTGTTGGCGGTGCTTCCGTCATTTCAGCCCTGGCGGTCCTGTACCGCCAGGGTTGAAATGACCCCCTAAGTGTGTTAAAAAATAAAAAATATATTGTACAAAACTAGATTTCACTAATATGATGCACTACAGTGTATTTTTCATTTTTGGGATATTTATTTTTTGATTTCTGTAACTGCCATGGTACTTTCCAGGTACTAGGGTAGTACTCCATAAACATTTTTTAAATTATATATAAAAACATTAAAAAAACTCCCTACCTATTATCACTTTAGCAAAGCGGTAATAGATAGAGAACAACAATAAAACCAACTACTTACCTATATCTAAGGCCCTAATCCCAGAACACATCCAGAGTGTGATAAAAAACCATATGGCTGCCTTTTACGTTTGTAAAGGCAGCCATTCGCCAATCATATACTGCCTTGTCATCAGCATATACTGCAGTATACCGCAAAGTTACCACAATATATATAACTAAGGGCCAGATTTATGATTGTATTGTATTGTCCTTGTGTCACACATTGTGTCGCAAGACCAACTGAATACTTAAGTTACATTTACTAAGCAACTCAAGGCCACCATGCATGGCCCTGCGTTGCTTGGGAAATCTGGAGTAACTCAAGACACCACAAGTCACTGCCTTGCGTTACTCTGCCCTGAGAAGGTGTTCCATTATTTGAGTATGGGTGTTACCATGCATCCACCCGTGGATTTTGACACAATCTCAGATTTACTAAGAGTGGTAAACCTGAGAATGTGTTGAAATGCTATGCCTTCTCAGGGAAGGCGCAACAAGGATAAATATTATGGACCTGATTACGACCATGGCGGATGGGATACTCCGTCACAAACGTGACGGATATCCCGCCCACTGTTTTACAAGTTCCATAGAAAATAATGGAGCTTGTAATACGCCGGACAGGACATCTGTCACTTTTGTGATGGAGTATTTTCCATCTGCTAAGGTTGTAAAAAGGCCCTATGTCTCCTTGTTGTTTCCTCTTTCTAAGTGTGTTGCATTCTGCAGAACACTTAGAATGAGTAAAAAAACTCTAAGAATTGTTTTTGTGCAGGAAGTTTGCTGTTCCAGCACAAAAACAATCCACTGTCTGATACTTTACCTCACTCTACACCACTGTAGGACACTCCACTCTACACCGCTTGCTCCACTCTAGGACATTCTACTTTACTTTATGCAACTCCACTCTTCATGACTGTACTACTCTCTATGCACTTTATCGCACTGTACTCCACTCCATGCCCCTAAACTCCACTGGAACACACTCTACTGCACTGTATGCCCCCACACTCCACTATAGGACACTCAACAAGAGTTTAAAACACTTGATGACACATCACTGCACTCTACTATACGACACACACCTTCATACACAGTGTAATGTAGTGAACTTGTAGCCACTCTATAGTAACTATAACTCACCACTCTATGACGCATTGTGTTGTGACAGATGATGTGATGTGCGATGTCATAAGTGTTGTTATGAATGCTATACTTTCAGATGGTTTAAGTGATGTAATATGAAAGGGTATATACATATTTTCTCTTGAACACATGGCTAATCCCAATAACCTACAATATCACTGGATTATCCACTAATCTTGGGTTTTAGATCAGAAGGCAACTTGCTGTAAAGTGCTCCAATGCCTCGTCAGCTGTAATAATCACTTATATAAATATAATTACAATACAGTTGTTAACTGTATAGAGCAACCTTTACCTGAAAGGAGACCAAATAGTCTGCCAGTA
Source organism: Pleurodeles waltl (assembly GCF_031143425.1). Taxonomy (NCBI): domain Eukaryota; kingdom Metazoa; phylum Chordata; class Amphibia; order Caudata; family Salamandridae; genus Pleurodeles; species Pleurodeles waltl. The sequence goes on along the minus strand of NC_090444.1, from coordinate 228,366,971 downwards.
CATAGCACACCATTTTCTTTTTTAGGAATGAGAAAAGTGATCTTGTCAAATATGAACCTTGATGGCAGGTGCAGCAAAACCCTAATTATGAGCAAAGTGCAAATGGCTTCAGAAACACATAATATCAGAATCCCTGTTGATGAACCTCTATATCACTGCCCTGTGTGAGGCCAGCTACTCTGGCTTACATATTTTCTGCTAACACTGCTGAAAGCACTTTCCCGTCAGATAACAGATTGACAGATTATCTGAGCCATGCTTTATTGTCTTTTCTTCCCTCTCCTGACATTTGTGTTCACAGTAAAAACTTCTATTTGACATGCTTGGGGTCTAGAAGGAATATGATGCTCCTGCTTAAATAAACAGCAGCTGTGCTGCACGCTGAAATGTATTTTACATAAAGTCTGACATTGTGGTCTTGGTGAAATAAAATGGTGCTTGGGTGCAGAAATAACTTCCACTTTCTGAAAAAAGGTCAGAATTGACTGGGCCCAAGTCATGAACCAGATTTGGCGAGGAGAATATGGTAATCAGAATCTGTTTTCCGATAAGGCTGCCTCTTCAGGAGAATCGCCTGTCACAGCAACAGGGGAGGGTTCAGCATCCCAACCTGTGCACTCTCATTCTTCATGCGTGGATGGTGAGCGGTGACAGTTGACGGTATTCAGCCTCCTTCCGAGGTCAGGGAAGTCATCAAGTCATCTTGGCAGTCAGGCATCTATTGACCAAGACTATACACCTGAAGTTGAGACAAGCTTATATCTTGGTGCACTGAGAAACATAAATCCACCATCTGCACCCTTGTCAGAAGTGTTGTTGTTTGTTTTGTCCTTAGCCCAGCATGGCACAGTTAAAGGATTTTTTGGGCCATACCAGCTTTCTTGTGGTTGCCAGGTCAACCCTCCCTGTTCAAGCCACCTGTTGTGACACATTTCCTGAAAGGTCTTCAACACATGTTCCCTCACAAAAGTTTGTTATTTCCCAAACGGATCTACAGCTGGTTTCGATTTTCCTGATGTGTTCCCCTTTTAAGCCCCTACACAGTTCTTCACTCCGACTCCTGATACTCAAGATGGCTTTCTTGGTGGCCAAAACATTGGTCAGGAAGGTGAGCAAGTTACAAACTCTATCTGCTCTACTCCATACATCAGCTTTTTCCTAAGACGAGCAAATTCTCTGCACCAGTGCCTCTTTTTTACCAAAGGTAGTGAAACCCTTCCATTTTGGTCACTGCCACATCCCTCCAAGGAGAAAGAGAGTTCATCAGCTGGACCCAAAAAGAGCTCTGTCATTCTATCTAAGCTGTACCTAAGAACATCAGGTGGATGATAATTTCTTTGTGGGTTTCATGGACACAAAGAAGGGAAAAGCAGTGCAGAAGCAGACCATCTCCAGATGGATTGTACTCTGCATTTTGAACTGCTACTCACTCGCCTGGAATCAACCCACTGAGGATTTGCAGGCTCATTCTGTCAGGGCCAAAGGTGCAACCACTGCATTAGCTCACAGAGTCGATGTCCTGGATAACTGTCAAAATGCTACACAGGCATCTCTGCACACATTTACTAAACACTACTGCCTTGACAGTCAGATCTGCCATGATGGGGACTTTGCTCATTCGATCCTCCAGGACTTTTTGGTCTGAGCCAGTTCACAAGCCCACCACCGGGTAGAGATTGCTTTTGTATCTATTCTATGGTAAGGAATCAGTGGCTAGAAGTCTCTATCTGATGAATACGTTACTTACCTTTGGTAAAGCCTTATCGGGTTGAGATTCTACCAAGCTACACATTCCTTACCAACCTTCCCATTCTACCTGTTCTGCGCATTAAACGTCCCCCACAAAGGACGTTGTTGGCCCAAAGATTTGGCACACTGGTCACAATACCTTGGTGTGGCTCTATACTTCAGGTGTGGAAACTGTCACATCAAAACTGAGGTCAGCGCTCTGGGTGGCGCCTACATAGGCACTGTACACATCATTTGCAGCAGATGTAGAGCCGTTTGGTCCCACCTACCAGCGTGCAGAGGTACAGCTCAACATTTTCCGGATCCGGCTTCAGGAATATTTGATGGTAAGGAATCTGCAGCTACATAGTGTCTCTACCAGATATGGGGTTATCGAAGGTAAAACACATATTATTTAGTACCAGATCATCAGGACCTAAGAGGATTTCTGTGAGAAATTGGGTTGTTGGTTGACCGGTGTGTGAGCCATGTGAAACAGCAACCACAATCCTTGAAAAGGGCGGTGCACTGAATTAACCTGTGCTCAACCGTCTGGTAGTGTGGCTCAGAGCAACCAGGTTTAACTTGGAGGCAATGAGTAGAGTATTTGTGCCACACTTCAAACAGTAATAAAGTTAAAATACCTCACAAAAAGGATCTCACACCAAGTTAGAAAAATATAACTTTCTCTAATAAATAAAACAATACCAAAACAACAAAAATCCAATTGGTAGAACCAGACATATGCAGTTTTAAAGATTTTGGTATAAATAGCTCCAAAAAGCACAAGGCTCCAACTGTGAATATCTGGTCGGCGGACTGGGACAAAGTCACAAGTTCAGGCCAACAGCAATGAGTTGCGGGCCGTCTACAAAGTACCTTTAATCCTGGTCTGCTGAGTGTTGCAAGGATCCACATCAGAGATGCATTGCATCCATCTATGGGTTTTGCGATGTGAAGACTAGCGTTGAAGATGCGCCACCAGTCAGGGCAACGCATTGTTTCTAAAGAGGTGCGAAACAGCGATGCAGAGTCCAGAATTGTCATTGAGGCTGCTGTTGAGGCGGTATGCGAGGACCTGCACTGAGGATGCGTTGCACAGTGGTGTTTCCGAAGGCTTTATGGGCTGTGGTGGCAATATGGGTCTTTATGATGAGTCCAATCCAGCTACAGAGATCCATCTGTTTTGCTTGGGGTTGCACTGTGCAGCAGAGGAGATGTGTCAGTTATCCTGGGTCCACAGAGGCTGGCAGAGCATTTTAAGCCCCCTTCCAATGGACCAGGACTGGGGTGGCACTAGTTTGCAGGGTAGACTCACAGATGGCAGAGTCCAGGTGCAGGTGTAAGGTTGTTGGAACCCTGTTATGTCCCTGAGTCTTCAGATAAGGAGGCCAACCAAATAGTCCTTGGTGTCACTCTGAGTTCAAGAGATACAGCTGTAGTCCTTCTCACTGAGGCATGAGGGCAGCAGGCAGCAGTTCAGCACAGCAGGGCAGCAGTCCCTTTTGAGTAGCAGTCCGGCAGAGTGGCAGCGCTTTCAGCAGCACAGCAGTCCTTATTCCTGGCAGAGTATCCACATGTCCAGGGTACTGAAGTGGTGGTGTCTGAGGTCCAGTATTTATACCCAATTGTGCCTTTGAAGTGCGGAGAAGCTTCTAGAGGCGTGCCTTTGAAGTGTACAGGTGCCCTGCTTTCCTGGCTCCATACTAACTACCTTGGGGTGGGCAGCCCTTTGTGTGGACACAAGACACAACATATTCAAGTATGAGTGGAACTGGGTCCTGCTCCTCTGTCCCATTCTACCAGTGATGGCCCTTCCAGTCACACCTAAGTTCCTAATTGTGTATGGCTGTCTAGGGGGAATACAAAAAGCCTGACTGATCCCAAATAATTAGATATACATCCTCAAAGTAAGGAAATGCCAGGACGCCTTCACGAGGCTGAAAATCATTTAATAAGGAAAAAAGGTTTCCCATATATATATAGATAGATAGATAGATAGATAGATAGATAGATAGATAGATAGATAGATAGAAATATAGATAGATAGATATATTTCAATTAGACCAAATGTATATATTTATTTTAAAACACAGAAAGTAATTTCATTTATTTAAACATTATTTCCTATAGAAAAGTTCCTGCCTCCACTGTTATTTATGGGTGTGTTCTGGTACCTGGGAATGGCCATGTGAGCGCTGGACTTACTCCAAGGCTGGGCTGGAGAGCATTTATGAGTGAATTGGGACCTTTTTGGCTGCAGTAACTTAAAAAGTACAGTTTGTGAAGAGTGATGGGCTTATTCTTGTGCAGATGGGTGATCTATTTTGCATGACCCTCCTCTAAACGTCACCTTGTCGATTCCAAAACCCTTCTTTGGACTTCAATAATTCCCTCCCTTTTAAGTGTAAGTACTCCAACTTACACACCACCACCCCTTTAGCTCCCACATTTACTATTAAAACATAGACCTAGATATGCAGAAATCTATGAACTTGTGGCAGAGATCTCAGGATAGAAAAGATAGGAGAAGCAGAGCCAAAGTTCTCCACACATAAGTATGTGAATTACATTTTGTAGTACATGAGTTGTACGATAGTAGTACTACTAAATGTACCTGAATATGTAGGTTGTGAGTAGACCCCTTCATCCATCATGTGCCTGAGGAGAATGCCTTTTGGATGCAGCTCGAGCATGTCAGTGAAGATGCTTACCTTCTTTTTATTTACAAGCCTTTAGAATGTAGTCAGCAGCAGGTAGTTTTTTTTTTCTGGAGCACACATTGCTGCATGAAGAGAAACAAAAGACTCCCTCCATACAAGTATATGTGGAAAACAGTGCTATTTATTTCCAGCAACATGTATTGCAAAAGTTCCAAAAAACTAAAGTATTTAGACCACTATTTTTCCCAATCAAAGTTGGCACATAGCTATTGCTGGGTCAACTTAGGAAATCAATTCATCAATACCATTTAAGTCCAGTGTTTAGCATCTGCCTTGTGTCGCAAAGTTTGGAAACACGTTATCTTCACCGCCTTGTTCACCCGTGGTACAGAATTCCCATATTGTTTCTTATGTCTATGTTTTATTTTTTGCTTGTTCAGTTTTGCACTAAATTCATGTTGCCAGAAGCCAACGTCCTTAATTGGTTGGTGCATGTACTTGCAATGATCATCGTAATTTAGGAGTCTGGTGTTTAGCCATGTAATCAAAAACTGATATCTAACTTCAGCTAGTGTTTACAATCACCTATTGCACTTACCGAAGCAAGATAATTGGTGGGCTGATTTAGAACATATCAAAGCATGATATGCATATTATCAATATAGATGTGGAACGTGAAGCTGATGGTAGAGATCAGCAAGATAAGGCATCATACAGTTAGGATGGAATGAATTGATCCTAAGCGCCGAAGGGGAGTACTTCTGTCACCTTAACTTAAACTTTTTTGATGAACTGGGCTTCCGTACTTTAAATGAGAGATTTTCTACAGATCAACCAGCAAAGTACACATATCATTCAGCCAGCCATAAATCTATTTTAGATTATAGTTATGTGCATGTTACAGATTTTTACCAATGCCAACATTTTGAAATTGGGTTCATCAAGGAAAATGAGCACTATCCTCAATTAATAACTCTTAAATGGTCACCTGAGGAGCTTTGTACTGCTAAATAGTCTGCCCATCTGAATATCAAAGAGATTACACTGAGATCAATTAAATGTCGATGAGCAAACAAATTAGAAGAGTGTTGGAAATGTCATTTGATTACATTTATCATGTTCAGGATCGCAAAGGGTAATTATGACCCTCGTTTAAAGGAATTGGAAAATGCAGTTACAATTTTTTTTAATTTTCTTTGAACAAGAATATCTAGTGTGAATAGGATCTTTGTACCTGAAAATTATTGGCATGGGGTTTCTAAATTATGGATGAAACTGAATGAATCAATTATTACAAAAAACTCTAAGAAGTTTTGGTCACTAATCAGGTTTGCCTAAAAAAAAGAAGAATAAGTCAGGGGAAGTCTCATAATAATAAATGTCTGCCCTCACAATGAGCTTATCCCGGTCTAGTGTTAGTACTAGTGGCTGGGAGCAGTGTTCGTTAGGTGCAACAGCACAGTGTACATTTGGATGACTGTGTGACTACAAAGGACTCCATCCTCTTCCCAGACCTGGAGCAAGTATCCACTGTCTTCTAGGGCCATTACACCATCTTCATCACTCAGGTAGGGCTTGAGTGTTGTTTAGTGAATAAAATAGGTTACGGCATTAGTACGCCGTACCAGATAGGGATCCATAGCCCTGAGGGCTGCCCCAGACCGGGATAGGCTTGTTGTGAGGGCAGAAAAATGTCGGCCTTAATGAATAGTCTAAATGGCACATTAGTTTGATTGTACTGGCATTTTCCATATGAAGTAATATGCAGTGATATTTCCAGTCTCTCATTTCTTTCTGACATCTCAACATACCATGTCATGTGTTCTGCTAACTTATTAATGGTCTATTTGATATTGTCTAGACATAGTGAAAGCTGGTGTCTTCTGAATGGACAGCTCTCATGTAGGGATTTGTGTTGTTAAGCAATGGATGAAAGAGGCCACAGTCTTGACATGATCTGTGAATGGGCTCATGGAAGGTTAAAACAATTAGTTTCACTCCCTTAAAGAGAATGCATGTTCTAAAACAATACAGTTAAGAAAAAAACAGAAAATAAAATCCCCAAACCAATACAGTTAAAATAAATTGGATGTAGGAATAAAATGTTACAGAAAAAGTAAACACCATTACATTAAAAATGATAGCAATAGCAAGTTCATATATTTGTCTATATGTTGTGGTTGTTGGAATATAGTCACCCTGACTTATGTGTACATTTCAGACAAAAAATTACCTTCAGATTTAAATATGTTTCTTGAGGTTGGAGCTCTTTACCAGGTCAAGACAGGAAGCACAATCCGAGAAAGACTATGCATGGTCAGATGCATTTGTTGAGCAATTTTGCTGTAACCCAGAGCATCCTTAAAAATAGCTGAGAGTTCCTGAGACGGGTCCAGGTGGCGCTTTCCCAGATGGATAGACTGGAGGGGGACTTGGCGCTCCTTCTAGTGGACTTCCACAAGGCCTTTGATATCCTGGCATGGAGCTTCCTAGAGGAGGTGCTGACTTGCATGGGCTTCAGCCCCAAATTTAGAGGGATGGTAAACCTCCTCTAATTTGATCCATTGGTGCAGTTGCGGGTCAGAGGTGTCTTGTCGGACCCTTTCCTGATCAGATGAGGAACGCACCAGGGCTGTCCTCTCTCGCCACTTCTTTTTGCCTTGGCCATCGAGCTGCTGGCCTGCCTCCTCCGGGGAGATCCGCTTATGAGGGGCGTGCGAGGACTGTGTATCCCTGTATGCGGACAATGTTATGGTGTTTCTGGGGAGGCCCTAGGACTCTGGCCCCCGATGCCTTGAGCTCCTGGCATTGTACGGTGAGGTGTTGGGCCTGCGCCTGAACCCAGGGAAATCAGTGCTGGTGGAGGTGCGGGACGGGTGGGGGTAAATGAATGGTGTCCCACCATCCCGGTGAGGCGTAATGCCTTCAAATATCTGGGACTCCACCTTTCAACAATCCCAAAGCTGGCCTGGGAACTGATCTTCCAGACCCTTGCCTAGGCTCGCTCTGCGGACATGGTCAGGTGGCGGCACCTCCCACTGAACCCCCTGGTCCGCACCACCCTTTTCAAGATGATCTGTCTCCCCCGATACTTATACGTTTTGACAAACTCACCATACTTGGTCCCTCTGGCCTGATTCCGGTCCCTTACTTCCAAGCTTACCTCCTTTATTTGGGCAGGTGAGTAGTACAGGGTGGCCTTCAGCACGGCGTGGAAATCCCCCTATGAAGGGGGGATGGGAGTTCCGGACTTGTACATCTATTACTTGGCGGCCCAGATGATTCCCATCAATGAATGGTTCACCGTGGGTTAGGATGACACGGCTTACCGGCTAGAGATCTGGCGGACGGGTTTTGAGGGTCTCCTGGGGCTCCTATACGGGAATTGAATTCCCCGTACTGCTCCTCACTGTACACAGGTGGCGGTGAAGTGCTGGAGGGCGGCGCTGCGGTTGACAGGGTGGGAGCGACGCCTCACTAAGTTGACACCCTTATGGCAGGGTATGAGCTCCGGCAGGTTGTTGAGTTGGAAGGATTTAAACAGTGGGACAATATCGGAATCACTAATCTAGGTGATGTGGCCAACACAGAGGGTCTTTTATCATTCCAACAGCTGAGGGACCAATATGCACTGGTTAACACTCAGTTCCTCTGTTTCCTTCAGCTGCGCCATGCCCTGGGGGCTCACCTGCCTCTGGCCGAGTCCCTCCCTGAACACAGCATGCTTGACGCAAAACTCCTGATGGGAAAACTGGGAAGGGGTACTGTTACACAGACTCACTGTTCCCTACTCACCAACGCACCAGATGGACTTGCAGGGCTGCGCGACAGGTGGGTGGCCTGGGTGGGTGAATTGGACGAGGACGACTGGAGGGAGGGCTACCTTGCACCCCTGGTGCTGGCCATATTGGCGAGAATGAGGATGGTGCAGATTAATTACTTTCACATGATGTACCTCACTCCGTGGTGCTTTTGACACATGAGTACTGGGACCTCTGCGGGGTGCATGAGTTGTGGCCGAGCAGGGGCACATCTCTTACATGTGCGTTGGGAGTGCCCGAAGGTGCGCCCCTTCTGGGAGGGTGTGGGGAGGGAAGTTTCTACGGTGTTGGAGTGCTCAATCGATTTGAGCGCGAGAGTGGCAATTCTGGGCCTCTTGGAGGAGTTAGGTGGGGCCCGAGCGGAGAGAACTTTTATTGGGCTGGCCGGCCTAGTGGTCAAACGGGACACTGTGCAACAATGGAAAAATCCCTAGATGCCGTCCGTCACAAAGTAGCCAGCAGACGATCTATGAGGCGAGGGGCTGTCCTTGGAAATATGAGGCAATCTGGGGGAAATGGTGGGCGCACCGTGGACTGAACTACTAAACAATGTCTTTGCCCTGGGCCAGGGTGAAGGGTATTTGGCCCCCAGCTGCACACCTTGTATAGACCCACCCAATGCACTTGTGCTCTATTGTACTCACTGTGTTGCTGTTGTCTTTTGTCCTTTACTTCAAAAAAGAAATACATTTGGATATTTAAAAAAATGCTGAGAGTGTGAAAACACTAATGTCAAGGCACTAAAGTCTTATCTTGGTTAGGGAGGTTTGGTACCTTGTTTTTGTAAAAAAATAAAAACTTTTCTTTAAAAGTTTCCAAACCTTCAGACCTGGTTGTTGCTACTCAATGCTACTAAATGCTCGCTGCTCAGTGCTACTCATTTGTTTCCAGGTATTTAAGGCTTTTCATATCTCTTGTGTTAAGTCCACACCAAAATGTCAAGTTCCAGCTGATCATCTGTATAGCTCACCATCTACAATTACAATCTCTAGCCACATGAGACAAGTTCCTCATGGACAAGCAGGAGAAATGTCCTGTCACAAATGGTCCAGTCTTTTTTGTAGGGTGCTACAGAAATTTTACACCCTCAGCTACATTTGGAATGTTCCAATGAGACCTAACAAGCTATTCTGGCAGCACGACAACCTCCTTTGGCACCGGGGGATAATCAGGAGGCTAATGTCACAATCTATGAGGAAAGGTCAGGGTGAAGATATTCAAGTTAGACTACATATTTCAAAGGCCCTGAAAAGGGGGTGTAGCCGGACAAGATGACCAAATAGACGTACCCTGAGAGAGCTCCTAAAAGCCTCTCCTACTCCTTCATAATCAATACATGTACATCACCATCCACTCATGAGAGCTGATCAACCACCATGGCTGCCGCCCAGAGAAACCAATGGCTGATAAAATGAGTTGTGGAGAACTGCTGCTGACTGTTGGTTCCAGGCACAGCCACTTGCAAATTGGCGGTGCAGGTCTAGTCAGGCCCTTTGGAACTGGGGACTTCCCGATTTGGTTACTAGGTCTGCTCCTCCACAGAAGTAGAAAAATGTACCATGCTGCTTTATGTAAGGGACCTGTGATACCCTGAAAGAGGCAGAGCCCAAAACTTAGATAATTGTCAGCCCATGAGTGAGGGCTGTGGATGCATTTTCAGTCGCTGAAGGAACTTGGGCAATAGGAGACACCCTCTGGACAGAACCGGATTTCTCCCTTCCCAACAGAATAGAGCCACACCTGCTCTCCTGCATGTGTGGATCTCAACAACCCTGATGAAGTCATGGAACCCACATTCTGGACAACAGGTGTCCTGTGTGCAGAAACCGGGACCTGGTGCTTTGCAACGGAAGGAGCTGTGATTTATGAATGGGGATTCCACAGGGACTTGGGGTGTGGTGGCATTGCAGACCAATGCGTAATGTGAGAAGAAGTCACACACAAGAAGCAGTAAAGGTAGTGGGCTTTGGTTCTGAGAACATAGAAGACTGTGGTTAGCTGAAGTAGGCCCTACATTGGCCACAGCAGATGAAACAAAGTTACCCTGCATGAGTCTACTAGATGCAACTCCTGGGGGCCTAAGAGGGAGGTGATAAAATAGGATTTGTTCCACAAAGATACACATTGTTGAATCATTGTAATGCCCATTCCTGCATTATATTGTGTGTTGCAACCTTTGAGACCCTCACAGGGGGGAGACTGAAAAGGAATAGACAGTGCTGTCGTGCATGATGCTTTCAATGGCCCTTTATCCCCTTGTCACTAATCTAAGCAATGTATGGAAAAATCAAGCTGAGATGTGGGTCAGCTAGGTGCACTAGAAGAGAAGCTGTGCTTGCTTGATGGCTTTAAGAGAAGTGCAGTTCCAAGGAACACTTGTATTGCTGCAAGTAGCACCCCACGCCCCAGCAGATATGGGCAAAGACAAACCACTAAGATCACACAAAGCGATAAGAAGTCCAGTACACAATGCGGAAGAACCTCCATGGGCAGGGAGAAGAGGATACCCCGAAGCCATCATCAACAGATATTTCTATGGTAATTCACAACAGAAGCATGGACAAAGATCATAGAGTCTCCATAGAGCTCAACCTTTTGCATGCAGATATGTCTAAAATAACGGACCATGTCATGGAGAATGAAAGTCACATAGCCTCACTGCAGCATGACATCATATTAATATAAGACCCAGTGCTCACGTTGCAAGTTCAAGCACCTAAGGTGAAAGTCTGAGTGAAGAATCCTGAGGGTTACCTTCATCTAGTAAGACAGAGATTCTGGATTTTCTGAAAAAGGCTGAGAAACCAATTGGCAGAACTCTGTCTTCAGGATTTGAGAAAGAAGGTTTTGCACCCATGAGGACTATCCACATTCTTCCCACTAAAAAGAATGCACAGGTGACTGCCACCCCCACTGAGAGCAGCGCCATTGGCCATAACACACATATTTAATTACTGCAGATGTAAATAAAGTACAACCTTATGGGTGGAGACTGGTAAATTACACTTTTTTTGTAAATTTACACTCAGAGTTTGCGAGTACCAAAACAAGTAAACTTACTATAAAGTGTAAACTTACTCAAAGAGTAATATATCACTCTGTTGCAGACTGCTCTTTCCAGTAGTGCTTGCGGTCCTCAAGTCAGGCTTATTGTTTGTTCAAGCCCATCTAATGTCTGCAATCCTGCATTAGGGCTCATTCCTCTTGAATCCTTTGGAGGTAGGGGAGCTTGCTGATTTCACAATTCCCATTTACGTGTCTTCTGGAGAAGCTGGGAAGATACCCACTTTATATCCTCCGAAGTCCTAATTAATTGATGCTGAATTATGTTGGCAGTCTGAGTGTTGGCATCTAAGTGATCATCTCAGTTGCTTTTTTAACTTAGATATAGTGGGAGAAAGCAAGTATTATTTTTTCAAACCTTACCACTGTTTCTTTTTCTATGTCAATGGGTGTGTATGTATATAGCGAATACATCTGGGGTAACTGTGTAATATGATCATTGCCGTTGAGGGTTTCTGGTGATATCATAAACCACAATGCTTAAGGCTGAGTGGTTTGTAAATGTCACCAGAACCCCTAGTTGGTAATATTGGACCATACTACACATGTGTAACTTGGTTTCGGTGAAATACCTTTTTATACCAAGTCCTGATGAACAAATTGCCATTTCATAAATCATATGTGCAGGAATGCTGTGCTTATTATGATATTGCTATTGTTGAGCAAAGAGAGGGTCCTCAGGATGCTTCCGAAGGAGGTGGCGGTAGCCATTCTGTAGTTCTAGTTAGGATTCCCAGAAATTTGTATTCCTTGTTTTTTTGTTTGCTCATAACATTGCACCTGTTTGATAAATCTCCACAAAACTTTGCAGACCTATTGCCTTTTCTCTTTTGGGAACTGATGCACAGTTTCACAGTGATAGTTAAGGGGGTACAAAGAAAAAAGGAGCGTCCCAAAAGGAATTTTAGACAGACGTAGCACCAACCAGATTTTAATGAAATTTGGCAGTTATTTAGATTATGTTCTGGAAAGGATCCTTTATGCTGTTTCATGAACATCTGTTCAGTAGTTTTGCAGTTATGAAGCTCTAACATTTAGTGGTAAATTGGGCCACGGTATACCGCAGTAACTTTGCAGTGTACTGCAGTACATGCTGATTACAGGGCAGTATATAATTGGCTTATGACTGCCTTTACAAAAGTATAAGGTAGCCATGCTGTTTTTACCACAGTTTGGCTGTGTTGTGGGTTAGGGCCTAAATATAGGTAAGTAATCATTAGGTTTTACATTTTTCTCTACCTATTAAAACTTTATTAAATTGGTAATAAGTAGGGAAACCTATTTATATGTTTGTATATATTTACAAATACGTTTACGGAGTACGCAGTACCACCTAGGAAGTACCACAGTACGGTCAAATTATTACATATTCAGTTGTTTTGTTATTTTTAAATCACACAGTAATGCTGTAATACCTAAAAATGACCACGCTGCTGACAAACAATATTAAAAACACTAAATATGTCTAGAAAATACAAAAAATACTTCCACATTATACTTGACTTGTAGCCCCAGATTCCTTACCTTAGACTTATTCCCAGGAGTCAGATTGGATCCTAACATTTTTCATAAGCAGTACCCCTGCGCACCGGTAGGTATCAATTGGCTCCATTCGACGTTGGTGTTGTCCGTGCTGGAAATGACGTGCGCAGTACCTATATTGGAGCCACACCTGGATGCTGACATCAGTTCTTTTATTTCCCTGCTAGTCAGCACAGATCTGGGAAGACCTACCCCCAGGGATTTTTTGACTGACCTTTTTTCCTATCCTTTTGTCAATGGTTTTTGAGATAATTTCTCCTTGTGCAGCAGAGATGTCTATGAGGAAGGCTGGTTTCAAGACCTGTGGCGCCTGTCACCAGCGGATGACAGTGATTGCACCACACCTCATCTGCCTTTGGTGTCTTGAGCGTGACTCACTGCCAAGACCTGCATTGATTGTCATGTCATCACCTCAAGGCCTTGAGGAAGCGGTCCCTCAAGTTCCTTGCTGCTCGACGTGTGACGTTGCAATTGTGTAGATCCAGAAGGTTACAGGATCTGTCACTGAGCCATTCCAAGCACTCATTGTCACAGTCAAAGTCATCCGAGTGTTCTGGTAAGTCCCACAAGCTTAAGAAAAACAAGAAGTCAAAGAGGTCTTTGTCTTTGCCCCATCTGCCAAAGTCATCCAATGAGATGAGGGAGTGTCAGCATTCAAGGCCTAGCACCATGAGTGTGCCTGCACTGCACCTGCCCAAGTTCACAGGAGCCTGTTCCCACTAGAGAGGCTTCAGTCCACACAAATTCATAAGTGTCCCCTACTGGTCTTCCATCTGTGTGTTTGCTCTCGCTGCCAGTTTGGGCTCTTGGATCCATGGATGGATCTGGACCAGCACAGGTCATTCCACCTTGACCTTCCCCGGCACTGGCACCTGCTCCACTGCAGATGTCTCTGGCGCTGCCGGCGCCCACCGGCAGTACAGCCCCACACTCATTCCTGACTCATACAAAGAACAGATGGGCGTAGTCCAGCATTGACTTCAGTGCCAAGTGAAAACATTCTACCCAGGTCAGAGCCTGTGCTCTGTTCTTTTGGGCTAGGACTTGGGGATGATTCGAAGGGGCCACTGGACCCTAATGAATACCAGCATCTACATGTCAGGGAGAATACCTGGTGGATGCCAGTGGACTGGACACTTCCCCAGATACTGGCTTGGTCTCTCTTCCTACTGTGTCTACAGAAGAAGGAGATTCAATTGCTATGGTGGTGAGGAGGGTGACCACGGTCCTGGACCTTCAGCTATCCTCGGTGACTATCAAGACCAAGTCGGTAGTGACCTCATCTGAACTGCTTGTCCCGTTTAATGAAGCCCTCACGGGTGTCCTACTTGGGGCCTGGTTAATGGCCATGCAAAGGGGATTCTGTGAATAGAACTACTGCCCGCCACCATTGCCTCACCCCAGGGGACCCCAAATTCCTTACCCAGCATTCCAGCCCAGAGAGCTTGGATTTCCAAGCCTCCACTTCCAGAGCAAATCCTGATGCATTCCCTTCCACTCCACCTGACAGGAAATCCAAGAGGCTGGATACCTTGGAAAAGAAGATGTTTTCTTCTGCCAGTCTCGCCCTGCAGTCATTGAACATTGCGTGCGTTTTGGACCAACTCTCCAACTTGCTCTGAGGCTGATTTGCACCTGTGCTGCCTGTGGTCCTGAGGCCCATGCCATACTTTCCCAAGCTACTGCTGATGGGAGGGATGCAGCTAAGTTTGCCATATGCTGTGGGATGGAAAGGACCTACTCACTAGGTAGAGCGTTTTTATCTTCTGTGGTACTTAGGCAACACACCTGGTTGAGAATCATTGGCTTTTTGGTGAATGTCCAGGCCTCACTTATAGCCATGCCTCTTTGGAGACAAGGCAGACTCAGAACTGGAGCGCTTCAAGGACAGCAGGGCTACGGTCAGGTCTTTGGGCCTTTCCACTGCCCCTCATCAACCCCAGTTCACCTTTCGCTCCTTTCGTGGCTACAGAAGTCGCTTCCAGCTGCATCTCTACCTGTCCAGCCACCATTGCCCGTAGGCTTCCCAGCCCTTGCATGGTTGGGACATAGTACCCACATACCTCATAGGTTAGGTAGCCAGAGGTCGGGCCAGTCCACCACTCCCCAGGTAGCCACAGCCTCCAAGCTCCTTTAGTTTGCCATCTGACCATCATGTGCATCCAGTGAGAGGCAGGCTATGCCATCATCTGCACCACTGGAGGCTGACTGCATCAGACCACTAGGTTCTCCAAAGTGTACAAAGGGGCTGATCCCTCACCATTTGTGACTACCCCTCCACCCATGCCACCCTCTTGTGACAGACTGACGGAGGACCAAATCTCATTACTCTGCCAGGAAGTGAAGTAGGTTGTGGTTGTTATTTCCTACTTTCTTGTGCCCACGATGGAGGAGACCTTCGTCCTATGCTAGACCTGTGCCTTCTCAATTTCTTCCTGAAAAAGGAGATATTCAAAATGCTCACCATTGCTAAAGTCCTGTCTGCCCTGGATATGGGAGACTGGATATAGCGTTGGCCTTGCAGGACTCATATTTCCATATTTCTGCCCTGCCTGTCCACAGACTTTACCTGCGGTTGACAGTAGGCAATGAGCATTTTCAATTTGCCATGCTTCCCTTTGGCCTTACCAGAGCCCCTCAGGTGTGCACCAAAGTGAAGGCGCTGGTTGCCGCTCATCTTCAGAGATCAAGGTTACCAGTCTGTCTCCATTTCAACAACTGACTGTTGAATGCAACCTCACCCCAGATGTTCGTCCCCCACCTCCAGACTTTGGTGGACTGCTTGCACCTGAGAGGGTTCACTATCAAGGTGCCGAAGTCACGCCTGATCCCTTCTCTGATGCTCCTTTTCATCTGAGCTGTTCTGTTTAGATTTGGGCTTATCCTCCCAAACAGCAATGTCCAGGATATTCAGACCACGATATTGATATTTCAGCTTCTATCCTGTCTTTTGGTGAGACTGACTCTAGGCTGCTGTGCCTCAGGGCCTTCTGTATCCTGGCAGTAATGCATGCCTGTTGGCATATGTAGGCTCTGCAGTGGGATCTGACGCTTCAATGGGTGCAGCATCAGGGCAATCTCTCTGACATGGTCCAAATCTCAGAGGGCGCCACAAAGACCTGCAGCGGTTGGATGACCGACAGCGATTGGGTCAGCGGCAGACTCCTCTTCCTTTCCCCAACCACATCTGATGGCAGTGACAGACATGTCACTCCTGGGATGGGGTGGCCAATGACTCTTGTCTGATGACTCATGTCTTTGGCAGAATTTGGACTCCACACCAACCTGTTGGCACTCCGTGTGATC
Source organism: Pleurodeles waltl (assembly GCF_031143425.1). Classification (NCBI taxonomy): domain Eukaryota; kingdom Metazoa; phylum Chordata; class Amphibia; order Caudata; family Salamandridae; genus Pleurodeles; species Pleurodeles waltl. The sequence goes on along the minus strand of NC_090444.1, from coordinate 228,350,848 downwards.
CAACTGGCATTAAAAGCCTTTCTACCCTCATGCAAGAGAAGGCTAGTGCAGGTGTTCACGGAAAGGCAGGCAGGCTCTGTGAACTCCAGGAGTGACAAACCTAGCCGAAGATGCCTAGCTGATCACAAATGATGTCTCCAATCTTAGTGGAGCAATATCTCTTTCAGCAGTGGGGACAGCCTTGGTTAAATATATTAACCACCACTGGGAAAACACAATATCAGAAGTTCTGTACGTTGGAGTTTCCAAGATGCCGCTTTTCATCTTGAGTGGAGCTTCAGCCTCCTTTCTGCCTTTCCACTGATACCAGTCCTGCCAAAGTTTTCAAGATGATCATGAAACAACCAGGCCCAAGTCATCCTTGTGCTCCGGACTGGGCTCAGAGAGTCTGGTATCCTGAGCTGTTGAGCATGTTAATTCATTCCCCGATCAGACTGCCCCTGTGGGAGGATCTTCTCTCACAGCAGCGGGGGAGAGTTCTCTACCTGAACCTGTCAATGCTCCGCCTTCATGTGTGAAGATTGAGCAATGACAATTGACAACTTTCAATCTTCTGCCCGAAGTCTGTAATGTTATCTTGGCAGCTCGGTGTCCCCCCACCAAAACGTTATATGCAGGTTGTTGGAACAAGTATGAGGCATGGTGTACAGCCAAACAGATTGACCCTTTGTCTGCATCCCCTCTCTCAAGTTCTTTTGTTTATCCTTAACCTGGTTATTTGTCTGCTATCTCTGCCTTTCTGCAGCTGCCAGATAGGCCGTCCTTCTAAAAGTCCCTATTGTAAAAAGGTTCCTTAAAGGTATGCAGCACATGATTTTCCCAGCTCCCTTCATTATGCCTTAATGGGACCTTAATTTGGTTCTTACCTTTCTAATGTGCACTCCCTTTGAGATGCTTCATATCTGCCCTCTGACTCCTTACCAATAAGAGGGCATTTTTGGTGAAGTTACTTCTGGCCAGGGGGTCAGTGAACTGCATGTGCTGTCATCGCAGCCTCCGTACATATACACAAAACTCTTCATGGAGTATGTCGGAGCCAAGAAAGGGAAGGCCGTGCAGAAACAAACCATCACCCGCTGGATTGTGTGCTGCATTAAGATCTGCTACACATGGGCCAAGAAGCAACCCCCAGAGGAATTGCATGCTTATTTCACCAGAGCAAAGTCTGTGTCCATTGAATTAGCATGTGGAGTTCCAGTTCTAGATGTCTGCCAAGCATTAAGGTAGGCCTAACTACATACATTAACCAAGCACTACTGACTCGACAGGCAGGTCTGTTGAAATGGGCACTTTGTTCCTTTGGCCCTGCAGGATTTTCTGGTCTAAATCGAGTTTGCACACCCTTCTACTGGGACGTATAGCTTGTGTATATATTCTAAGGTAAGGAATCTGCAGCTAGAAGCATCTATCAGATGAACAAGTTACTTACCTTAGGTAATCCTGTATCTGATAGATACTCTATCAAGCCACAGATTCTTTACCGACCCACTCATCCTCCCCACTCTGTAAATGGATCTTTCAGTAAAGGGCTATTCCCTTTTCAGGGTCCAAATTTGCACGCCAGTGGTCAGTGACCTTCGTGACTCTGCATTTCTGGCGTGGAAAGACATGAAAAGAAACCGATGTCAGAACGCTTAGGTGGCACCTATGCAAGCACTGCCCACATCACTTCTGGCACAGACAATGCTGAGATGTAATGCAGACCCAAAAGTGCCACCTACAGGCGAGCAGGGATACTGTTCACAAAAGGATTCCGGATCCAGTCGGATGCCTAGGGATAATTATAAGGTGAGGAATCTGTGGCTGGATAGCGTCTCTACCAGATACGGTATTACTGAAAGTAAGTCATTTGTTCTTCAGTGTTGATTTTAATTTTTTACATATTTAATTGTTTCTTTGTTTTACAATTAGTCTGCATTCTGTTTTTTTTAGGTGAAATATAGTGCAGTACTGAATGATTACACACCAAATTAAAATTTTAAATATATGAAAATTGTTTACAACACTGTAGTATACTATGGGGGTCATTCTGACCCTGGCGGCCGGTGGCCGCCAGGGCCACCGACCACGGGAGCACCGCCAACAGGCTGGCGGTGCTCCCACGAGCATTCTGACCGCGGCGGTTCAGCCGCGGTCAGAAGCGGAAAGTCGGCGGTCCCCCGCCGACTTTCCGCTGCTCGGGGGAATCCTCCATGGCGGCGGAGCGCGCTCCACCGCCATGGGGATTCTGACACCCCCTACCGCCATCCTGTTCCTGGCGGGTCTCCCGCCAGGAACAGGATGGCGGTAGGGGGTGCCGCGGGGCCCCTGGGGGCCCCTGCAGTGCCCATGCCAACGGCATGGGCACTGCAGGGGCCCCCGTAAGAGGGCCCCGCAAGGTATTTCAGTGTCTGCTTTGCAGACACTGAAATACGCGATGGGTGCAACAGCACCCGTCGCACCTTCCCACTACGCCGGCTCCATTCGGAGCCGGCGTCCTCGTGGGAAGGTAGATTTGCCCTGGGCTGGCGGGCGGCCTTTTGGCGGCCGCCCGCCAGCCCAGGGCAAATCTCAAAATACCCTCATCGGTCTTGTGACCGCGGAGCGGTATTTTGACGGGGGAACATTGGCGGGCGGCCTCCGCCGCCCGTCAATGTTAGAATCACCCCCTATATTTCCACTTGTAGCACAGAACGCACTCTAAGCATGGTCTAACCTATATTTTACACTTTCAATTCGGAAGTGTATGTATGTTGCTTTATTCAAAGGGCCATGATAAGCCTGGCATGTCCTGTTTTCCTCCACAGTACCCCAAAAAAGCAGAGGAAAACAGGACATAGCAGGCTTATCGTGGCCCTTTGAATAAAGCAACATACATCGCACAACCAGATTAAAACATCAGCTGTCATCTGGACTGTCACTACATTTTTGTGCGCCAGACTTTTCTTATACTTTATCTACAAACAGAGACACCTTTCTACAGATCATGGCTCAAACAATTAGAATATTCTATCTCTGAAATACATTGCTCATCACGAATTTTCAGCCTTGAAAAAGTCCAAGAGACAAAAAACTTAACAGCTGCCATTCCTTTTTTGATATGTACGATGACATGAAGAAGAAAATTTGGAAAACAAAAACATACGTCAAACATCCATACCTCTTGGCACTCATCCTTTGATTCATCAAATTTTACTGATTTGAACTACATGTGTGCTTCGGTATTTATGCAAACGTTTTACGCCTTGTGGGGGCTGTTGCAACTGTGCCCATGAGGTGTGCCTCTGGAGTTTAGGTTCGGTGTACGACTCCAAATCCTGCAAGGAGTGTTCCCTTATGAACCCGAAGGGTATCTGCAAGCACTAACTGAAGCTGTACATCACTAAACTCCAAAAGAAATTTTGAAGTCCTGATTCCAATTCAGAGTTAAGGGTGTAGCCCTGCTCCTACTCTCAATGCCATTCCTGTGACAGGTCCTTGTTGCAGTCCAAGTCTTCTGGTAAGTCGAAGCGCAATCAAAAGAAGGCCAAGTGGGATTCCTCCCATTCCAGCCATGCTCAGCCTGACAAGTCGCAAGGGCGTCAGGGCGCCATATGATCTCACTCCCTGTTTCCTGCCAAGGAGCCAGTTCTGCAACTGATACTCATGCATAGTTAGTCTCCTGATTTATTGGTTTAGTCACATCATATTGAAACTTTTTAAGAGGCCATGTTGCAAATTTATAGCACTCTTTCAATCCGCTATGGCAAGCCCTTGGGCCCTAAGAATCCGCGAAGGACTCTAGTTAGGTTACCACTTAGGTATGAAAATCTGTCTACCAATCAGGCTACTCCTTCAGGAGGATTGACTGCATTCGGTCTTCGTCTTGAGGTTGTGGGTATCATCTTTGCTACCAGTTGCCCCTCTACAACATCTGTTTATGCTGGGCATTGAATCAAGTTTATATCAGTGTGTGGCATCCACAATACCGACCCCTTACAGGCCAAACTGTCAGGTGTCTTGTTTTATCCTTAGCTCAGCAAGAACTTGCAGTGGACACCATTAAAGTTTATTTGTCTCCCCATTTGGCCTTTTTTACATTTGCCATACCAGGTGCCTTTGTTCAAATCACATGTTATGATGAGATTTCTGAAAGATGTGACCTATTTCTGTTTTCCTCAAACTCTTTGTAATGCCACAACCAGGTCCTCACTTTCTTCATGTACACACCATTCAATTCGATGCACAGCTGCCCATTACAAATATTCATTCTGAAGACTGTTTCTGGTCCCATTAACTTCATCTCGTCTCCAACTTTTTTCCCAGACAAAGTGATGCTGAGGACCAATATGCCCTTTTTGCCTAAAGCTGTGACTACTTTTCATGTTGGGCAATCCATCGCTCTCCCAAAATGATTTGCCCCACATCACCCCTTGAAAGAGGAGGAGAGACTCCATTGCCTGGATCCCAAAAGGGCTTTCTTTAAGTTTTTACACCAAAGATCATCGGGTGGACTATCAGCTCTTTGTCGGGTTCTCTGTAGGAAAGAAAGGCAAGGCAGTGCAAAAAAAGACTCTATCACAGTGAATAGTCCTCTGCATAAAATCTGCTATGCGCTGCCAAAAAACAGCTTCAGGAGGAATTGAAGGCCCATCCCACCAGGACCAAGGTTCTACCACTGTTCTGGCATATGAAGTGAATGTCCTTGATATCTATCAGACAGCGATGTGGCATCAGTACACACATTCATGAAGCACTGGTGTCTTGACAGCTAGGTCCTATAGGATGGGACTCTCTCTAGTTTGTTCCTGCAGGTCTTTATGGCCTGAGCAATTCCTTTGACCCACCACATTGGAAGTTACTGCTTTGGTGTCTATTCTAAAGGTGAGAAATCTGCAGTTAGAAGTAGCCAGCAGACCAACGAATTACTTACCTTCAGAAACACCCCCTAGTGAATGCTCTGTATAACGGAAGATTCCTCTGTGTGTACTGTGAAATAATCTATTTTTTCATTGAAAAACGCCCTAATTCAAAGATCAGCAAGCTGGTACCTCTGATTATCATTGGACTCTACATCCGAGAGCGCAGGCAGAGTCAAGAAAGAAGCTGACATCAACATGTAGGGGTGGCGCATATATACGGCTCCACCATCATTTTTTCCCATGGGTACCTCCTGGTCACAAAAGATGCCTTTCACTTGTGGAATACCTCAGGGCATCACATTGTCTCCTTTCATCTTCAGTCTTACATGGAGCCCCTTGATGCTCTACTCACAGATAACAGCATCAAGATCCACTATTATGCCGATGACACACCACTCCGCTTGAAAGTCTTCACTGCTTGAGACAACCAACACCTCAAATAGTGCTTGCACATCTTTCAGCCCTGGATCTCCAGTGCTTACCTTCAACTCAACCTAACCAAGACAGAATTGCTATTATTTGCAAGGAGCAACAAGCAATATACCGTCCAAACCTGACTCAATGACATGAACCTTGACGGCTTTCGGGTTTTTCTTGCTCCTGTCAATCATGAATGCCAGACAGATTGCAGGGCAAACAGACAGAAAGGAAAGTTTAAAAAAAGAAAGTTGTCTAATGTTGTTTTAAATTGTTGCAGACATTCCTGTATGAATGCTACAAGTTTAATGTTTTCATATGAGTTTATCGCGTCTGAGCGATTGATCGTATGCCTCTTCTCCTACCACTAAAACCCACTAGGCATTCAAGTGTGAGTGTGCCATTATCAGATAATAATAAAAATGAAAGTATACTAGCTGCAGCGTCTTTTTTCACAAAACAAAAAACACAGTTATGGCTACATACGGATACAGTTAGCAACAAATAAATATGGATACGTACAGATGAAAACATGTTAAAAAATAAATATCATAAAACCGAAATCCCTATGTATAACTAAAGTCCATGGGAAAAACAACTTGTCATAAGTTGCACGTGCAGATTCACTGAGTTCAATAAGCTACTACCTTTGTTGAGTGGAAACAGCGTGACTTTCACGGTCTGCGGTAATTGCTTCTTCATGACGTTGTGGTAGTTTGGCAGCATTGTAGACACACCCCCATCCTAGCTGTAGGAATTGTCAAAGATAAAAATTCTGCAGAGGAAACATAGGGGCATATTTATACTCTGTTTGCGCCGAATGTGCATCAAACAGTTTGACGCACATTCGTCGCAAACTGTGCACCATATTTAAACTTTGACGCCCGAGCCCGCGGACATCAAAATTCCGCTGTGTGCGTCCTTTTTTGGATGCGGGAAACTGCCTTGCGTTAATGACATGCAAGGTAGGCGTTCCACCCAAAAAATGACTTTAAGGCCTGTGTGCCTTATTTATACTCCTGCGTCATTTTGAGGCACAGTAGGGGGCGGGCCTTAAAAAACTGTGCACAGCCTGATGTACGCCATTTTTTAACACCTGGTTGAGGGCAGGCGTTAAGGGACCTGTGGGCTCACTTCCATGGTCTCTGACCTTGGAAGGAGTCCAGAGGTGCCTTGCCCTGCCCCCACGGACAACCCCTGCCACCCTCGCCCACCCCTGGAGGACACCCATGGATGGGGGGGACCCATCCCAGGTAAGTACAGGTAAGTTGAGGTAAGTATTTTTTTTTATTTATTTAAAGTGGCGTAGGGGGGCCTAATTTGGGCCCCCCCTACATGCCACTGTGCCCAATGGCCATGCCCAGGGGACAGAAGTCCCCTGGGCATGGCCATTGGGCAAAGGGGCATGACTCCTGTCTTTGCTAAGACAGGAGTCATTTCAATGAGGGTTGTGCGTCACAAAATGGCGCAAGTCCGCTTTGAGGCATGATTTTTGCCTCAAACCTGACTTGCACCATTTTTTGACGTACAACCCCCATTTTCCCCTACGCCGGCGCTGCCTGGTTTGAGTCATTTTTTTTTACTCTGACCAGTTCGCAGCGCCGGCTAACGTCATTCCTTAAATAAGGCGCCCGCATGGCGCGTAGGAATGGCGTTAGCCGGCTGTAACATTTTTGACGCAAACCAGTGCCGGCGTGGTTTGCGTCAAAAAGTATAAATATGGGCCATAGTATCCTACTACAACAAATGTTGCCAAAGAGACATAACTTTCTCGTTTCAAAAATTCACAAAACTGGACAGATTTTCTCGGCGTCTAATGCGTTAGAGCTACAGAAAACCCTTTGTTAGTTTATGCTCGCCTCCTCCTGGCATTCTCAAGGCATATCCGTGCTTCGTTATGGCCCTTCAAGATTCTGAATCCTGGTGCTGTCTTGAGATTTACCCTGCACCGGTGCTGCTAGGTGGGAAGTTACTTGAAATCAGTTTACCCCATTCAGCTGAATATGTTCAGTCTCTCCCATCGGACCTTAAAATTGTTTTTTCACTTCAGGCCTTTAGTATCCAAAATAATCTATAGTTGGTTCAGAGCACCAGCTGAAGAATTTCTCTTTACGCACTTAGGGGCATATTTATACTCTGCGCTGAAATAGAGTCATTTTTTTAATGCTATTTCAGTGCAAACTTAACTCCATATTTATATTTTGATGCTAGACCCTTCTAGCGTCAAAATATTGGAGTTAAAGTCATTTTTTGCCTGCAGAAAACTACCTTGCGTCAATGCGATGCAAGGTAGGCATTCCTGGGCAAAAAATTACTCTAAGGCCCAGGCGCCTTATTTATCCACCCGTGCAAAAATAGTACTCGGGAGGGAGGCGGGCCTAAATAATGGTGCTAAGCTTGCTTAGCGCCATTATTTAACACCTGGGTCAGAGCAGGCTTTAGGGGACCTGTGGGCCTTTTTCCACGGTCAGAGACCATGGAAAGAGCCCACAGGTGCCCTTCCCTAGCCCCAGGGACAACCCCACCCACACCAAAGGGAGAGCGGGGCATGGGCGACCCCATCCCAGGCAAGTGTAGGTAAGTAGAGGTAAGTAAAAAAAAATTATTTCTGTAGTGCCATGGGGGGGCCTAACTTGGGCACCCCTACATGGCATTGGGCCCAGTGATCATGCCCAGGGGACACATGCGTCCGGGGCATGGCATTGGGGTGGTGGGCATGACTCCTGTCTTAAATAAGACAGGAGTCATGTCCATTGGGTTTTAACATCAGAAAATGACGCTAGTCTGGTTAGAGGCATTATTTATGCCTCTGCCCATGCTAGCGTCATCCTTTGACGCTAAACCCCCTGTTCTCCCTGTGCATCCCCTACCCGGCTAGCGTCCTTATTTATGACGCTAGCCAGGCCTTACCATCGGTCACCGTCATCCCATAAATATGACGGCGTCTTGGGAGGTCGCTGGCCGGCGGTATACTTTTCGACATTAAACTGCGTTAGCGCAGTTCAGCATCCGGTCCTAAATACGAACAAAATCTGTCTCAATTTGGCTAATTCCGATGCAAAGAAAGCCAAAATTCAAATCGATCTTTCAGGCATGACACATTTAATCCATTTGGCCACAAGGTGGTAGTATCTCAACACATTTCAAATAGACTAAAAGCACAGGCTTTACGACAAGTAAGTAACCTTTTCCGCAGCAGATTTGTGGTTTTTTTGGCACCTTGACCAGACGTTGTTGGTCGAAACATTTTGACTCAAAGCATGAACTGCTGCGGACATATTTTTAGATAATACATTTTGAGTTCCTTTTCTCAAAGGGGAATGTGTCCTTTCCCTTTCGAAATCATTTTCCACCACACCTGGGGTGTTGTTAACTCCTCAATAGTTAGCAACCACAATTGCTTTCACAAACCATTAATAAACACCATTGCAACTTGTAAATAAGATGGGGACCTCCCTCCCACAATTCCTCCAATTTGTGATTCAGAAAAGATCGCAAAGCCCTTTTATGAGTCTGAAATGCATTTCTGACTTGTAAAGAGCTTTTGTACATAGTAACAAATTATTGTCCCAAGCACTATGATTTTATGAATCACGTGTTTTGCAAATACCTTTAAACATTAGGCCAAAGAGTTTTTTTCTCTTTGATTAAGTTACCTTTTTTGACCACACAAAGCCTTTTAACTAAAAATCCTCCTTTGAAGGCTATCAACAAACAGAAATCCATGAGTCCCAGTTATCCATGAAGTCCACCGAATATATATCCAGTGCAGATCTAAAGCCAAATAAACGCAATGGGAATTTGTATCTGAAATCAATATTTCCAAAATGGCTTTGCCTTCATTGTACGACTCTTCTTTAGGACCGAGGGGATATTTAAATGATTCAAAGTGCTTACTCTTAAATCCCAAATTAGTAGTTATATGACCTCACCTTCTACCCATCCCTCCCCCAAAGGCAACCATGCCATGTCTCACCTCTTATAGGCAGGAAGGAGGTGCTTCATTAGGGCTTAGTTGAGTTGTTGGCTAGGTTTCTGTAATAAAAAAAATTAAGCATGACAAAAGGGGAGCTCGTTTCTATGGGGTTCTTCAGTAAACAAGGATCCTGCCTTCCGAGTTAGTGGAACTCTTCGGCACCAAGCACCGTGGGACCCTTTCTGTAATATCAAAATGTCCTTGAGCAAAAAAACATAAAAATCCTTGCGGGAAAAGGTTACATAATGGACCCTAAACAGTTGTAGTAATAAGGATGTTTTTTTACCTAATGCCAGATGTGTTGGGCTGCTTTCTGGGCGTCCTAAAAATGTTGGGCATCCTTTGTTTAATGTAATATACTGCAATAAGAGTGCACCTTTACCAATGATATTTTCATACAGCTTTAAGTGACTCCTTGACATAGTTCTATAGCAGATGAAACCCTTGTATGCAAAAACAAGAAAAAAATCCAAAACATGAACCTACATACAAAAAGGTTTTTGTTTCAAACACTAAAGTGCGCGTAGGTAATCTTTTTCAGGCATATTAATTTAGCTGGCACTCTTACCCCAGCATAGGGCATTCAAGGACAATTTCGTCTCCAAACCTAGATTTCCTAGGTTTGGGATTATCGGGCCCAATAATTTTACCAGCTGGTAAAACTGGAGAAAGATTGGGCCCCTTCCCCCAATGGTACTGGAGTATGACATTCTCCCTCGGCCAGCCACAGCCTCCCTACCTCCGGCCCTCTTTCATGCCCTCTTTCATACCCTCTTCCGAGTCTCCCCGTCCACACCGGTCCCCTACTCCCATTTATAATCTGGTTAGAATCTCTCCTGTTTGTCTCCTGGTCAGACTAGGTGCTAAATGGGAGCAGATGCGTCCCTGGAAAGGGTTCTCTGTTTGTGAATTTGAATCCGGTTAATCCTGGTTTAGGTCTTATTCCCCATTCTAGCAATAAAAACTTGGAACAACTGGATTTAAGTGCAGGGATATCAGTGGTTTGTGTGATCGAACAACGCATGCCTTTATTCTGCGGTCGTTACGACTGCGACACTACCATGCATGTCTTTACAACTGATCATTTTTACCACTAATATGCCTTTACCACGCATTACTTTACAATAAAAATGTCGTCGCAGAAGCATGTTTGGTAAAGGCATATGCGTGGTAAAAGAGTATCTGTAAAGATCCTAGTGGCAGTGCACGTCCAGGCAAGGCATCCTGTTACAATCCTGAAGCACAAACTGGGTTACTGTAACGCTTAGTTTTCCCGTAAATGACGGGCACTCTGGTCCCATGTACTTAAAAAACACCTCTTTATTATAATTGAACAGCAACTGAAAAAACACCCAACGTTCTTCTGTGAGGCTGGAGCCTTGGTCACGGTTGAAATCAATACAAACACCTACAGTTTTTAAAGAAATACCAAGTGTCAGTAGCAACGATGGACAACACTATCTCTCAGAGCTAAAAGCATTTTTTTTTATTTTCACCGTGATTCACGGCGGATCAGGTGAAAATAAAAATAAATAAAAAAGAATCGTGAGCTCCCGCACTTTTATATTCTGAAGCCCCCCGGGTGGTTCAAGTCCTGAGGGCATTGCTAATTTGATGGGAGGGGGGCTACCTGCCCCCATTGCCCCCCCCCCCCCGGCAGTCGGGGGGACCACCACCTCCCAGGGGCTATAATGAAAAGAATGAAGGGGGTCCATTTCAGATCCCCAAACCCTGGGGACCACCGCCTCCACAGAGCTGTGCAACATTAGTAAATATAACTTGTGCCCTATGGTAACTATAACTCGTGCCCTCGTCATGCACTGCTAATTACCCCACAAATTACAGCACTCATGACATCTTTGATAACATCAATGTAATATTTGCAGTAAAAAAAATTGCAAAAAAACTGTGCATGGCTGGGGCACAAGTTCTAGTTACTTGAGATAACTCTAAGTATAATAATAAGGTGAATTTGTATGGTTTTGTATGTTTAAAATGGGAGCCTAACTATAAAGTCCCTATTACCTTTTGTTTTCTTCAGTGAAAAAAAATAATAATATATTTATATATATATATATATATATATATATTAACCTAAACCCCAAAAAACTCCCCACACAAAAATCCAAGCCCACCCTAAAACCTGAAAATCCCTTATCACCCAAAAGCCCATACCCACCCTAAACCCTAAGAAAACACTTACCACTCGAAGCCCCATACCCACCCTAAACCCCCAAGAAACACTTACCACCCAACAACCCATACTCCCGCAAAACCTAAAAATACCCTAATCATCTAAAAACCCATAACCACCCTAAAACCTAAAAATACCCTTACCACCCCAAAACCCACATCCACCCTAAACCCTAAAAAGACACTTACTACCCAAAAACTCATACCCATCCTGAAGCTTAAAAAAACATTTACCACCCCAAAACTCATACTAACCCTAAACCCTAAAAAAACACTTACCACCCCAAAACCCATACCCGCCCTAAAACCTAAAAAGACTCTTACCACCCAAAAGCACATACCCACCCTAAAGCCTAAAAATACCTTGCCATCCAAAAACCCATAACCACCCTAAAAATACCCTTACTATGCAAAAACCGACACCTACCTTAAACCCTAAAAATAATCTATATACACACACAAACACACACATATATGTATATAAACTCAATACTTACCCATAAAACCTTTACAACAAATATGCTTTTACTATTCATGCCTTTACAACGAAATTCGTTGTAAAGGCATGCGTGATAAAGGTATGTTAGTTATAAAAACACGCATTGTAAAGACGCCAAGGGGTTTCGCCTTAGTGGTAAAGGCTCTTTCCCATAACGGTGGGAAACATTCTTATCACGGCCAGCTTTAAAATTCTAGTAATGCGGTAAGGGGAGCCGGAGGACTGCCACAAAAGCCACATACGATTTTTTTCGAGAGTTTGATTCACCATTTCTCTAAATTTCAATTGCTCATCATCTCATCCATGGTTACCTTTGCGTTCTGGTACTTGTAGTCCTAAGTGTATTTCGATATACCCAGAACTACAGGTACCCCGATCCAAAGAAAGAGCGTGCGCTGGATAGAATACTCACACTTTGATTAGAGAAACTAGAGATGTGTAGTCTGACGGCTGAGTGTGAAAGGTAAGAACTAACGAGACAGCTGTCACAGATATAGGAAAAAGGCCAGTGGAGTGGAGTAAGGCAGGGTTTACAATGGACAGATTTAACCAGTTTCAGTAGGCACGGTGTCCGGGTGAAATACTCAGAAAAAGCGTGGAAGTTGGCAAAATAAATTCGTTATTCCACAAAAATTCATAATACCTGTCCTCTCTTATATTGCCTCTGCCTTTGGTAGCAGTAAATTCAGGGGACAAAGGAATGGGGATTTTTTGGGGACACTCACAATAAGGGCCATAATCCTTTGGGTCAGCCTCCTTAAGCCATTTGTCGCTTTGGATCAGCCATTCATTAGCCATTACTTTTTAACTTGTGTTTCACTATTAGATTATCCTACCGTAGGATTGAGTAGTTTTACATTTTGCAGTAGTTAGAGTTCATACGACCTGGTTGGGAATGAGATGGGATGGGGACAGCTACTTGCTGTCTTAAAATACATAATACAATTGGCGCGCAGTGCAAAGTTTGCTAACCTCCTTACTAGCCTTTTCATTGACACGGTCAAGCCGGGAAATATCATTGTAATGGAAGGGGAATCCCTCATTTAAGATGCTTGCTGTGTCATTCTGTTGTCTTGTGGTCATCAAAATTGCGAGGATTTCTTTCAGAATACAGTAGGTTTGTGGACTGGCTATTTCTGTGTTTTTTTCAGTGGTGAAGACAAAGATTTTCCTGAGTCCGTCTCCCACAATTAGTACTTACAGACATTGACAGGCCCTGGTCTCTCGATATACCCAGTCACTCAAAACTCTATCGATTACAGTAATAGCATATATCAGCAATGCTTACAGATGAGGCCAGTGTAATTGAGTCTGCATGTGTGCTCGCTAAGCATGACTAGTGATTGAGGACTTTGCCATAATTGGAGGTTTTATTACGCGTGTGCTTTGTAGCTAACTGCGTTAAGTATCACACAAATCTTTGTGAGATTAAATCAACAATCTTTTCTATTACATGTTGGAAGTTGTAACTTAAGTATGTGTGAAAGGCCTGGAAGTAATATTTTATACCTACTGCCATGATGTTTGCACCTTGTTATGTGGAAGTGGATACTTCGCCAAAGAGTGGGGTTATCATGCTGTGGATAGTGACTTTGAATGTGGACGTAGTGAGATTTGGTGGAGGAAGGAAAGTTGCTGTTCTGATGAGTATTTCTGGCCGCAGATACCTCACTTTGTGAATAATCCCCAGGTATTAGACTGGATGCGGAAACTTTCAGAGCAGTTCTCCTGCACCCCGTTAAGTGGATTCATGTAGCTCCACACCAATGTCTTTCTGCTCCGGAAGTGGCTCGCAGACCTTCAAATAACCACCATCCATGTGCTCTGACATCATGGGCATCGATTCACCAAAATGCCAGGGGTAGTTGAAGTGATATCATATACCCTTTGACTTTAGTGAAATCACAGGCAATGACATCATAAGACCCTTGACCCTGCTTTTTTTCCTGGAAGGCATGTCACACAACCATAACATCATACTGATCGACATCGTTGGACCTGCATAATAACTGAATTATTAGTATAACAGCATAATACACAAACGTCTATTTTAGATACCACATATAATGTGGTGCTAACCTGGTCTAAATGTTTTGATTTGTAATGAGCGAACAAAGTGAGTAAGCCATACCTCTTCTAGTGGATTTCTCCCACACCAAGAAACAAGCATTTACAATGCATCGGGTCTCGCGTTTGCTCGTGTTAGAGCCGATCGCGTTGTAAACTCCTAACCCGACTTTTCACCTATCGGGCAAAAGTGCATTTATGCACGTAACCCGAAAAAGTGAAATCAAGTAGGTAAAGCGCTCGACTTCTGCAAAGCGAGATCGGGCTCGTAAATTAGTTAAAAAAAAAGTCCACCAGCCCGATGGAAAACAGCGAGCCTCACATGTTTTCTGTACTTGGTCGCTGCGCTCGAGGAGGGCTAGCCACCGGAAAAGGCATGACCTATGCGTGCCTTCGACTAATGAAAGCAAGCCGATTTAATTAGGGAAGCCCACGAACCAATAAAAAGCACTGACGTGAAGTTGACAGGGCTCGGAGCCCTTTTCTAAATACTAAAGAGTCTCCCTGCTATACGCATGCGCGAGCGCATGCAAAGCAGGCTCGACCCTAAAAATCTAAATGAATGGGGTAAAAGAGTGCATTCTAAAGCGCAATTTTCTCATACATGTGCTAAAATGCCGTAGGCGTTGAGAGGGTTCTCATAAAATATTCAAATACTTTCATGGTGTACACCGGTGAAACCTAATGTTCCCCAGGATTTCACCAAGTTGTTTTCGAAATGTGATATGGGTGCCCCCTTATGTCAAAAGTTACCTCAAATGCCAACACAACACATTTTGTCTTGGGTGCCCCCATATTTCATGGATAACCGCTTATATAAAAAAATGACATAAAATATGATAGTTCCAGAATTTTGCAATTTATGCCATCCATATATCATAGGTTTAACCTTATGGACCTCATTGTGTCATGGCCAGCATATTGTCATGGTTGCCATCCTCCCATATGCCAAGTTGTCCACATTTATTCCAAGAATTACCTCCTTTGTGCTAGTACCAGAATTTTACCAATTGTGTCTACATGCCAGTAATTTCCTCGAGAATGCCAGCATTTTTCCAAGGGAGCCCTATATGCCATCAATTACCTCAAACTTGCCAGCACCACTGATGTACCATGGTGCCTGTTATGCAAAGAATTAAACCTAGTGTGCCAGTGCCAGTATATTGACAGAGGTGTCTCTCATGGTAAGAGTTGCTGCAAGTATGCCAGTACCAGTATTTTGCCTTAAATGTCTCTATAAAAGAATAATTGCCTTCAGTGTGCCAGGATCAATGACAAACATGCAAGCATCATATCGCATTCTTACTCCCATTCACTCACTTACACTCATTCTCTCATTCACACTCCCTGTCAATCTCTTACACTCCCTTATACTCATTCTTATTCGTTTTCACTCAGTTACTTGCATTCACTCTTAATCTCACTCATTCTCTCTCATACTTATTTTTATTATTATTATTAGTAATTTATAAAGCGCAACGTTCACCCAATGGGCATCTTGGGCCTATCAAATCATCAATCTATGCAGGGGTCCTCTCTTAATATTTGCAGACAGAAGAGGTGTAATCTACCTCGTCTATTTAGGGAAAAGCCACATCTTCAGATTCTTACTGACCGACACTCGGGCCCAGGTTTATTAAAGCTTTGCACTGGGCTTGCATCACTTTTGTGATGAATATCCAGCGCAAAGTGTTAAAGTGGGATTTATTGTGCAATACAAATCAGGGTTTGGCACATAGCTGTCAAAAGTGCACCACTACACAGGGAGAGAAAAAAATGCACCATATCTTAGTAGGGATGGAACATTTTTCTCTCTTCCTTTGACACAGTGCAGCGCAGCAACTTTAGTGCAGCATTACTAGTGTCTAAGAATAGTAAATCTGGGCCTCAATTTCAACACAGTCTCACTCACTGCCTGTCACTGATTCTCACTCTTACTCTCAAGCACACTTTCTTACACATACAGAACAACATGATCACACTTACACATTTTTCTGTCTTTTAAATACACTCTCACCTGCAAGCACACACACAACATATGTTTAAAACCATGTTCAGTTACCTCAGCTGTCTCCAAATGTCCCGTACCAACTAAGTCTGCTTCATTTTTTTTATTCACTAGTAGTGAATAATATGATATTATTCACTATTATTATAATGAAAAACAGGCAGAAAATAAGGAATGCAGAGCCACTCTGTGTTTTTGGTACTGATTGTGCCACCACTGAGGTCAGGGTTTACAAAGCCAATACTGGCAGGGGTCGCAAGGGGAAAGGCAGGGGTTGCAGCTGCAACCCCTAGTGAGCCCTAAGTGACATCCCTGGCTGAGATCCTTTCTTTCCGTACCTCCAGATGGTGATCCAGGGCTTCTCCCTTGTCTTTGCCCAGACTGTTTTTAGAGAACATTTATCAAATGTGCAAAGGAAATGTCACCCCTTACCACAACATGGTTCAAGCTGACAAAGACTGCCACAAACAGATTTCTGTGATGGACCCTCACAAAGTCTGTGTGGCCTGTGGTTACCACGCCCAGATGAACCCAAAAGCCAAATGGAAAGGAAGCAAAACTGAACATTGATAAGTGCAAGAAGGCTTCAAGCCATGTCTGGTCAAAGTTAAAAGGAAGGTCTCGTTCCCCCTCTTGTAGTTGTCCCTGCATCAGATCATTATCGCTGTTGAAGTCTTTGGGTAAGTCAAAGAAAAACCCCAAGACGTTTTAGTGGGAAACTGCCCCTTTCCGCCACTCTCGAACTCCAGAGAGGGTCAGAGGGTGTCAGCGTGCCTCATGGTTTCACTTCTGATCTCCATAGGAGCCAAATTTGACTCTAGTTCTGATGCATCCTCAGTTTCTAGGTCAGTCTGTAACATTGCAGCAAGTAGAAGCCTTTATGGAGACTATACTGCTGATTTTTGGCACTTTACTGGCTTCCTCTGGTGGACCTTCAGGACCCAAGGAACTGCAGGGGCCTTGAGTCAGGCTCCCACTCGTGGGTTTTTTCCTTGGCACAATCTATGCCTACTGTACCCTCATGGAATTCAGTATGACCTCCTGTGCCTTCTTTAGTTCTGGTGCCATCTCCTGCTCTGGTCCTGCTTGCATCAACACTAATGCTGTCAATGCTCGATGAAAATACAGCCTGTGTTCACAGGTTCATGAAGCACTACTGCTTCCTCAATAGTCAGGTCTGTTGAGAGGTGCATTTTGCCCACTTGGTACTGCAGAACTTTTTGGTCTGAGTGAGTTCACAGACCCACCACCTTGTCAGGTGCTTCTGTGGTATCTATTCACAAGGTGAGAAATGTACATCTAGAAGTATTCATCAGAAGAATAAGTTACTTATCTTTAGTAATGATCTTTCTGGTGGATACCCTATCTAACTGCAGATTTTTCACTGGACACCTCACACCCTTGTTCTGTGACGTGGGCTCTTTTCCATCTAAAAAGGTCCCAGTCTAGAGATCTGTACACTGGCCATACCAATTTGCTGATGCTGATGGGCTCTGCGTCTGAGTACGTAGGCATCCTAGAAAGGAACTGAAGTCAGCATGCATGGGTGACGCTTAAGTATATTCCGCTCAGCACTTCCAGAGCGGAATGCTGTTGGCATGGAACTGTATGACACCACCTAGTGACACGCAATATAACTGCTCTGAATTTTTCCAGACACAGAGGATTTTTTATAAGGGGAGGAATCTGGGGTTAGATAGAGGGTGCACCCGAAAGATCATTACCAAGGATAAGTAACTAGTTTTTTTAAGAATGTCAGAGTGGGCTTTCCTGTTGTTGGTCCATCCTGCTTGGTATGGTTAGCAGCTACGGGGGTGGGGTTGCCCCTAGGCCGATTAGCTGGTAAGATGGGTCACACATTGATTAGTTCTTTAAGAGCCTCTTCTGCCTGTAGGCCTGCAGACAAAATTTTATAAATAACATTCTAAGGGTGTACCATGCTACTTAAATTGGAATTACTGAGTAATTTGGGGTCACTGCATAAAGACAGTTGTGTGGGGTGAGAAAGTTAGTGAAGGGAGTGAAGCGGGGTGTGGAAATACAGGAACATAAAGTGAGGAATTTAGGAAAGGTTAGTACAGCAGATGTAATACCTTGCAGTTTGAAGGAGGAAAGATAGAACTTAGCTACCCTCTTTCAGAGGCTCAGATGTTAGAATTATTGGGAATACCAGGCCAGATCATACATGGACGACTACACGGCTGTCAAGCTCTAAGCCTTGCTCATGATGCCTGAGCACAGTGGGGTAATGATTAATAACATTCAGATGCTCCTAGGAGACTCAGTGCATTCACAATCTGAAATATTATAGAATCCTTGATCATTATTCTGAAGTCTACTCAGCACAAGACGATGGGAGTGACAGACAAATATGAGACTTAATGGACAGAAAGGGCTGGAGCCATTTCCACCACAGGTTGCAAAGGAAATTGAATGGTTAGTAACAAACATGGAAGTGAATGAGGCTCTAAGGGTCATGGTGGTCACCTAAGGCCTGCCACTGGAAATTTAAATTTCTTATATTGATATCCGAGTGTCTCGCCAAATTGTACTTGGCAGCTCTTGGAAAAGAATCACTGACAAGTACAACTTTTTGAAGCCCTCATAGTATCCTTACTGACCCCCGAAAGGGAACTGACAGGTAAGTTGTCATACAGTTCATTGAAGATGTTAACCATTAGTTATAGTACTAATGTAGTATATCTTATTATTTGCCCTTGTGATAGATATTACATTGGGAGCACGATCAGACCCCTCAAACAACGGATTCAGGAACATTTTCGCAATATACAAGGAGATGATGCACACCTTTTGTAGTTTGCTATTTATAAATTGTGGAGTATGAGGTAAAACGAACTTTGAAGTTGTAGGTTTAGAATTAATTTTGAGCTTAGTGATAATGTCCCCTGTTTTGCATATCACATCTAAATCGGAGTAACTTTGATTGCTATCAATATATTTAGTAATAAAACATTTTTGGGGAAATACTGTAGCAGTGGGACCAGAATATTCTGGATATTATTTATTACTGTTAGAAATGGGGTTTCTGGTTGGCTAGGGTATGTACCTCAGCCAGGCAGAACTTACCCACTCTAGTCAGGGCAAGGGAGTTACACGTCCAAGATAACCCCTGCTCACCCCCTTGGTAGCTTGGCACGAGCAGTCAGGCTTAACCCGGAGGCAATGCGTAAAGCGTTTGCACAACACACACATACATGTGACGCAATATCCCCACCACAAAGGAAACACAACACCAGATTATATGAAAATACACTGTATTGTACACAACGTAATTATTAGGCCAACATCACATAACAGTACTATCCTGCTACCTTAGCAGTTGTCAGAACACGTTACACATTAGTTACTCTGCAAACTAGCAGTAGTCATCACACATAACACACAGGTTACTCAGTATTCTGCAGCATAAGCAGTAGTCAGGAAACACGTTATCACATTAGCACACTTGTCATAAGAATATCATAAAACGCCCATAGTAGGAACATTAGAAAACCTATGGCAAGTTAAGCAAACATATTAGCAAGTCATGCCCATAAAAGGAACATGTGCACACATATGTAAACACATCATAGGACAGGCAGGCAATATAACATAATTACAAAGTCTGTAAAAAGAACTTTAAATCAACGTTACATTAGTCCGTTTTAAAGTACCTGAAAAATGATGAAAAGGCACCTCCAGTGCCTAAAACGAATAATGGGGCCCCCGGCGCTCTTCTGCGCAAAACGGGGGCCTCCCTGATCTCCTGGGGTTAGGGGAGGGCGGCAGGCACCTCCTCTATGACAAAAATGGGCCCCTCTGGGGTCCGTAAACACTGGGGCCCCCCCTAGGCCTCCACCGGCCCTCTCGAGGGGGGCCCAGGCCAGAGAAATCTCTTGCGGGGGAGGGGGGGTGCCACGCACCCCCTCCGGGTTGCAAAACGGGCCCCTCCAGGGGCCCGCTAATTCCTGGGGTCTCCCTGGGCCTCCATGGCCCGTCCTAGAAGGGAGACCCCTTCCCAATTGCTTCGGGCCCACGAGGGGGCCCACCAGAGTGCCTGCGGCACGGGCGAGCCTCCGATGAGGCTGCTGCCCCGCCCGCACGCACAGGGAGAGCCCTCCGGGGCTGGAGCAGGTGAGGGAGAGGCGTCCTCCTCTCCCTCCTGCTTGGAAACAACGCCGGCACCAGGTCGGGCCGGCCGGTGCCCCGGGGGCGCTCCTTGGAGCGATCCCTACCCCGGGGGCACCGCTAGGAGCCGGCTTGCTCCTCGGCACTTTGAAAGGGGTTTCCTTGCTCCCCAGGGCACGGAGCTGAGCGCGATCCTCGCGCTGAACAGAAATTACATCCCCGGTCTGCGGCGGTGATTTTCGTCAAGAAGCGCTTTTCACAGCGCTTAGAGAAATTATGCAGCCTGGGCTGCGGCGGTGATTTTCTTTTAACAGAGATGCCGACCAGGAAGCACAAGGGCATAATTTAAAGCCCGGGCTGCGGCGGTGATTTCCTTTAAGAAAAGAAAAGCGCTTTCAAAGCGCTATGGCACATCAACAGCCCAGCAATTTGAAGAAATGCCTGGATCCTGGATACAGCGTTCTGCGCCAAGGTTTAAAAAGAGCGTTGCAGGGGTCAGGGGCCACAGCACCCTGCCCCTGGGAACAACCAAACAAGAAAGAGCACAGGGCTGGTGGGCCCAGCTACAGGCCAGCACAAGGGGTGCAGATGGTGGCAGTTCCTCTTAGTGACCAGGCAGGTCACAGGTCAGCACAGCAGCAGCAGTCCATGGCGGTTTCCTGGTGAGTCCATTCATCAGCGTTCTGTGTCCAGTTTCAAGTTCCAAGAATGTTCAAATTGTGGGGAAAATTCCCCTGTACTTATAGTCAGTTCTTACAGTGTTTTACAGTGGTAGGGAGAGGAGGTTCCAGCCAGTTACAACTGGTTCTGGGAGTGCCCCCTCTCTCCTTTCAGCACAGGCTCCAAACATCAGTGGGGGGTTAACGACCCTATTGTGTGAGGCCAGGACACAGCCTTTACAAATGTAGGTGTGCCCCGCCTCTCCCTTCTCTCAGCCCAGGAAGACTATTCAGTATGTAGATGCACCTCAGTGACACCTCCACCCTCCCTGTGTACAGGCTGTCTGAAAAGTATGCACAAAGCCCCAACTGTCACTCTGCCCAGACGTGGATTGGAGTCAAGCTGCAAAACACCAGAATCATAAGCACAGATAAATGCGCACTTTCTAGAAGTGGCATTTCTGTGATAGTAATAAAAAATACACCCACACCAGTAAGCAGGATTTATTATCACCATCACAACCATACCAAACACGCCTACGCTAGCCCTCATAAATCAGACAATACCCCTACACATAAGGCAGGGCATTTCTAATGCAATCCTATGAGAAGGCAGCACTCACAGCAGTGAGACACCAAGTTAGGCTGTTTGTCACTACCAGGACAGGCCATGCAATATGGCACATGTCCTGCCTTTCTACATACATGGCACCCTGCCCACAGGGCGTACTTTAGGGGTGACTTACATGTAGTAAAAGGGGAGTCCTGGGCCTGGCAAGTAAATTTAGATGCCAGGTCCCTGTGGCAGAAAACTGCGCACACAGGCCCTGCGCTAGCAGGCCTGAGACAGGTTTGAAAGTCTACTTCAGTGGGTGGCGCAAGCAGCGCTGCAGGCCCACTAGTAGTATTTAATTTACAGGCCCTGGGTATAGAGATACCACTGTACAAGGGACTTATAGGTAAATTAAATATGCCAATCAGGTATAAGCCAATCATACCAACTTTAGATGGGAGAGCACCTGCACTTTAACACTGGTCAGCAGTGATAAAGTGCTCAGAGTCCTAGAGCCAACAGCGAAAGGTCAGAAAAACCAGGAGGAAGGAGGCAAAAAGACTAGGGATGACCATGCGTATGGCCAAAAGTCCAACACAACCCCCTACCAGCCAAAATCCAGGGGAGAACAATCAATACCTTGATGTACTTTCCTGATTGGGGCGATAGAACAAGGACCCAGGCCCACAACAGCAGGGGCATGTTCCAGTTCTACGCCTTCCTGACTCCACTGGGATCTCTCTGTCAATGCGTCCCAGGCAGCCTAGACCAACCCACGGGGATTCTCTAGCTGCCAATGGCCAGAACCAGGCCCCAGGCCATCTAGGAGCCTCTGGTCTCTGAAACCATAATGAGTGGGGGGCGGTAGCCCCAGGTGCAAAGCAACCTGTCTCCACTCTATTTCCGATCAGTTCAGGGGCTCTACCCTGCCACTGATCCACCAACCTAGGGTCCGCACCCATAGGTTCTACAGGGGCTAGAGGCGAGGCTCTCCTCCCTCTACCCCTCCTTCTAGGATCCCGCCCTCCTCTCCTAGGAGGGGTATCACCAGAATCCACACTTGCTAGGGTGCTGGGTACAGCAGTCCTGCACAACTTTCTCGCCAGCCCAGGATCACTACCTGGCGACTGACCACCCAACCTAGGGACGACACCCTTGGGTTGCACCGGGGTCCAGGGCGGGCTTCCCCCTCCCTGACCCCCACTTCCAGAGTCCTGCATCTCCCCACCTCGGGAGAAGCCACCAGAAGTTTCACACAGGGGGGTGAGCACACTAACCGCCCCCCCAACCAGGTCAGAGTTTACCCCCTGAACCTGTCTATCTAGTCCAGGGACGACACCCTTAGACTGGACCATTGCCCAGCGAACCAGGACTTCCTTGGGAGCACACCTACCCCCTACCAGATCAGAGCTTACCCCCTGAATCTGGCAATCCAACCCAGAGTCACTACCCTGCGGTTGAACCACTGCCTGGCGCACCAGGACTTCCTTGGGAGCACACGTACTCCCCATCAGGTCAGAGTTTACCCCCTGAACCTGATCATCCAACCCAGAGTCACCACCCTGCGGTTGAATCATTGCCTGGCACACCAGGACTTCCTGGGGGGCACACCTACCCCCCATCAGGGAAACACTTTCCCCAAGGGCCACACAAGAGTCTGGCTGGCGCAGGTCTCCTGACCTCTGCCCATCGGACAGAGTCTGGATTCCCCCCAGCCCAGAAATGGTCTCACCAAGGTCATTCCCGGGGGGCTCTGCACTCAGAGCTGACCCCTGACCCTCCAGGTTCTCCACTGGGGCCCGCAGCCCCCTCTCAACCCTATGTCTGGATTTCCGCCTCCTCCGCTGTAGAGCGAGACTACCAGACACCAGGACCGGCGGAACGCTATCACCAGCCACCCGCCTAAATCCTAATGACAAAATGGGATCCTTCTGAACAGCTGGCCCTACGGCACAGGTTAGGCTCACCTCCTGGCGTTCACTCATGGAACCTTCAGGGGCCTGGGACGGTATCTTGGGCACCTTGGGCCTCAGCCCAGCCCCATTCCCTCTCCTCAGAGACGGGACATGGGGTCCCTCACCCATCCCAGTCCACTGGGACCTACCTGGGACACTCCATTCCTTTCCCACCACACCTTGTTGGGAAACACCTAGACCACTCTCATTAGGAACACCCCCTAATGTCACACCAGACCCTCTGGTACGCAACCAGAAGTCTGCCTCCTTTGCAAGCTCCCTGGAGTCAGAGAGCTCACACACTGACAAGTGTTGGCGTAACTCTGAAAAACAACAACGAAACAGGTGCTCTCTGAGAATCAGATTAAACAGCCCTTCAAAATTGTTTACTGTGCTACCCTTCACCCATCCATCTAGTGCAATGCAGCAATCCTCCACAAACTCCTCCCAAGACTGGTGGGACAGTTTCTTACCACCCCTAAACCTTTTTCTGTATTCCTCAGGGGAAAAACCATACTTCACAATCAGTGCGGTCTTCACAGCGGAGTACCCCTCCCTGTCACTCTCTTCTAGAGTCAGTAGGGCATCCCTCCCCTCCTCAGGAATAAAACTCCCTAGGCCAGTTCCCCAATCCTTCTCAGGGATCCTGCGCTCTACCAGAGCCCTCTCATATTCCTTTAACCACTGACGTATGTCACCCCCCTCTTGGAACCTAGGTACCAGATCTATGGGTATGTGAGGAACATCTTTGCTACAGCACTGTACATTGCTGCCACCACTGGACTCCACCTGCAACGCTGGTGAGTCCAGAACCTTCAGACTGCGCTCTAGAGCGAGTCTTTCTCTGGCAAAGGCCCTCTCTGCCTCTGCCATTCTCTCCTGTACTAAGGCCTTCTCTACCTCAGCCCTTCTCTCCTCAACAGCTAGGCGCGCTAACTGCAACTTCAGGTCCCTCTCTTCCCGCCTATCTCTTAGCTCATCAGGCGTCAAGGAATGAGAGGTAGCCCTGCTTCTTACACTGGACCCAGCAAGGGACTCCCTATCACTGGGGCCTTCCCTGTCAACTGGCGTCCCCAACCGGTCATTCTCACCCTCCTGATCAGTCTCTCTACCACTCTCTAGGGATGAGGTCTGGGAGCCCTCCCATTGGGAACCCTCGCTACACTCAGGATCCTCTGGGTACCCCCTACGCACACTCCCTCCCTGGGTAAATGTCACAAACCTTTCAAAGAAATTCAGAGATCTCCTGAGGTCCCCTTCTAAAGGCAGCCCTCTCTCTCTACAGAACCCCTCTAATTCCCCCTGCGTATAAAACGGCAGGTCCTCTAAATCAAAGGTAAGCCCCATCTTGAAAAGGTACAAATAACTCAACTGTGACAATCACAGTACCCAAGCGTGAGAACTGAAAACAGGAAAAATGACCAAAGAGAGAAAGTTAAGAGAAGCCAAACATGTGATGATCTAAACGCAATCCTTGTAGTGAAATAATGAGTCACAATGGTATTGTGCAAGCGCAAGTCCTATCCTCACCGCTGACTTCCAATGTTAGAAATGGGGTTTCTGGTTGGCTAGGGTATGCACCTCAGCCAGGCAGAACTTACCCACTCTAGTCAGGGCAAGGGAGTTACACGTCCAAGATAACCCCTGCTCACCCCCTTGGTAGCTTGGCACGAGCAGTCAGGCTTAACCCGGAGGCAATGCGTAAAGCGTTTGCACAACACACACATACATGTGACGCAATATCCCCACCACAAAGGAAACACAACACCAGATTATATGAAAATACACTGTATTGTACACAACGTAATTATTAGGCCAACATCACATAACAGTACTATCCTGCTACCTTAGCAGTTGTCAGAACACGTTACACATTAGTTACTCTGCAAACTAGCAGTAGTCATCACACATAACACACAGGTTACTCAGTATTCTGCAGCATAAGCAGTAGTCAGGAAACACGTTATCACATTAGCACACTTGTCATAAGAATATCATAAAACGCCCATAGTAGGAACATTAGAAAACCTATGGCAAGTTAAGCAAACATATTAGCAAGTCATGCCCATAAAAGGAACATGTGCACACATATGTAAACACATCATAGGACAGGCAGGCAATATAACATAATTACAAAGTCTGTAAAAAGAACTTTAAATCAACGTTACATTAGTCCGTTTTAAAGTACCTGAAAAATGATGAAAAGGCACCTCCAGTGCCTAAAACGAATAATGGGGCCCCCGGCGCTCTTCTGCGCAAAACGGGGGCCTCCCTGATCTCCTGGGGTTAGGGGAGGGCGGCAGGCACCTCCTCTATGACAAAAATGGGCCCCTCTGGGGTCCGTAAACACTGGGGCCCCCCCTAGGCCTCCACCGGCCCTCTCGAGGGGGGCCCAGGCCAGAGAAATCTCTTGCGGGGGAGGGGGGGTGCCACGCACCCCCTCCGGGTTGCAAAACGGGCCCCTCCAGGGGCCCGCTAATTCCTGGGGTCTCCCTGGGCCTCCATGGCCCGTCCTAGAAGGGAGACCCCTTCCCAATTGCTTCGGGCCCACGAGGGGGCCCACCAGAGTGCCTGCGGCACGGGCGAGCCTCCGATGAGGCTGCTGCCCCGCCCGCACGCACAGGGAGAGCCCTCCGGGGCTGGAGCAGGTGAGGGAGAGGCGTCCTCCTCTCCCTCCTGCTTGGAAACAACGCCGGCACCAGGTCGGGCCGGCCGGTGCCCCGGGGGCGCTCCTTGGAGCGATCCCTACCCCGGGGGCACCGCTAGGAGCCGGCTTGCTCCTCGGCACTTTGAAAGGGGTTTCCTTGCTCCCCAGGGCACGGAGCTGAGCGCGATCCTCGCGCTGAACAGAAATTACATCCCCGGTCTGCGGCGGTGATTTTCGTCAAGAAGCGCTTTTCACAGCGCTTAGAGAAATTATGCAGCCTGGGCTGCGGCGGTGATTTTCTTTTAACAGAGATGCCGACCAGGAAGCACAAGGGCATAATTTAAAGCCCGGGCTGCGGCGGTGATTTCCTTTAAGAAAAGAAAAGCGCTTTCAAAGCGCTATGGCACATCAACAGCCCAGCAATTTGAAGAAATGCCTGGATCCTGGATACAGCGTTCTGCGCCAAGGTTTAAAAAGAGCGTTGCAGGGGTCAGGGGCCACAGCACCCTGCCCCTGGGAACAACCAAACAAGAAAGAGCACAGGGCTGGTGGGCCCAGCTACAGGCCAGCACAAGGGGTGCAGATGGTGGCAGTTCCTCTTAGTGACCAGGCAGGTCACAGGTCAGCACAGCAGCAGCAGTCCATGGCGGTTTCCTGGTGAGTCCATTCATCAGCGTTCTGTGTCCAGTTTCAAGTTCCAAGAATGTTCAAATTGTGGGGAAAATTCCCCTGTACTTATAGTCAGTTCTTACAGTGTTTTACAGTGGTAGGGAGAGGAGGTTCCAGCCAGTTACAACTGGTTCTGGGAGTGCCCCCTCTCTCCTTTCAGCACAGGCTCCAAACATCAGTGGGGGGTTAACGACCCTATTGTGTGAGGCCAGGACACAGCCTTTACAAATGTAGGTGTGCCCCGCCTCTCCCTTCTCTCAGCCCAGGAAGACTATTCAGTATGTAGATGCACCTCAGTGACACCTCCACCCTCCCTGTGTACAGGCTGTCTGAAAAGTATGCACAAAGCCCCAACTGTCACTCTGCCCAGACGTGGATTGGAGTCAAGCTGCAAAACACCAGAATCATAAGCACAGATAAATGCGCACTTTCTAGAAGTGGCATTTCTGTGATAGTAATAAAAAATACACCCACACCAGTAAGCAGGATTTATTATCACCATCACAACCATACCAAACACGCCTACGCTAGCCCTCATAAATCAGACAATACCCCTACACATAAGGCAGGGCATTTCTAATGCAATCCTATGAGAAGGCAGCACTCACAGCAGTGAGACACCAAGTTAGGCTGTTTGTCACTACCAGGACAGGCCATGCAATATGGCACATGTCCTGCCTTTCTACATACATGGCACCCTGCCCACAGGGCGTACTTTAGGGGTGACTTACATGTAGTAAAAGGGGAGTCCTGGGCCTGGCAAGTAAATTTAGATGCCAGGTCCCTGTGGCAGAAAACTGCGCACACAGGCCCTGCGCTAGCAGGCCTGAGACAGGTTTGAAAGTCTACTTCAGTGGGTGGCGCAAGCAGCGCTGCAGGCCCACTAGTAGTATTTAATTTACAGGCCCTGGGTATAGAGATACCACTGTACAAGGGACTTATAGGTAAATTAAATATGCCAATCAGGTATAAGCCAATCATACCAACTTTAGATGGGAGAGCACCTGCACTTTAACACTGGTCAGCAGTGATAAAGTGCTCAGAGTCCTAGAGCCAACAGCGAAAGGTCAGAAAAACCAGGAGGAAGGAGGCAAAAAGACTAGGGATGACCATGCGTATGGCCAAAAGTCCAACAATTACTATTTATCATTTTTTCTTGAGCCTTTGAGTATCCAACTGATTTTTCCATATATGTTTAATTGTCTTATATGTCAAACATTAGGTGTAATTATCTTCAGTATAACTGTAATCCCTATTGTCTAACTTATCTGGTTTTTCGTCGATCATTCTAAAATGGCCGCCTCCTCCTTGTTCTGTAATTCCCAAATAATTCCCCAATATTTGGGTAAGTGACAGCACTCTTTTGATTTATATTGACTGTCCTTATAATAGGCTGTTTTTTAACTTTTTTCACCAAAGTATTAATTACATTGGGAATCACGTCATTGTTTTATTACGATATTGTTTTCCGATTTCGTCATTAATCTGTTGCTGCATTGTTGACGGCTGTTCTAATTCAGGTTAGTCGCAATTAAAATAGGATTAAGGTTCCAGATATTTCACTCCCAAGGCCGCCCGTGCTCTCACATTCCCTTTGGCTGGTTGAAACTGATGTAGGACGAATTCTTTTTCTTGCAAATAAAAATGGCATTGAGCCGCAACGCCCGGCCCTGAGCTTGCTGATATTTCATCCAGGGATTTACCCCGTAATTCTGTTCGGTGAGTGATTCCATCAATTCACTAGATCTGTATAATCTTGTTAGATTTTTCTCATAGTAATTATTATTACTCGGAGCGTTCAATTTGCAAATCTCGCTTCTCGTCTGTATGTCAAACGTGACTATGACTTCTCACACTAATGGATAATGTAGATTTTCCTAGTAATTTATGAAGGAAAGTCTTAATTTTATTAAAGACATGGAGGCGAGTATTATGCATTCTTTTCTTACTTTATTAAAATAGCAGCAGTCAAGAACTACAGTTCCCAAAAGGCTGAGCAACAGGCTAGCCAATGGGAACAAAACATAGGCACGTACTGCACCAATAGAATGACACCAAGTACCATGGAGTACACCCTTGACTGCAAGCAGCCCTCTTTTCTTGAGTGAGCAGATCAAATAGAATCATGAAACAAAGGAAAAATGTATCCAATAATTGCCAAAGCGAGAATGAAAGAGAAAAAGTAATGACATCAGGAAACAATCCAGGCGTAACTTGGGGGAAGACCAAAGTGTTGATGGAAAGGTATCCGAGGATTCTGTGGTCTGGAACACCATGGAGAGGACGAATAAAGGTTGGCATCATCCTGATGAAGACGGTAATGCTGGAGTTGCTGGGAGGGAGAAAAAGATACATATTAGTAGAAATAGCGATGGGATAATACTTGCCTCCGTGTCTTTAATAAAATTAAGACTTTCCTTCATAAATTACTAGGAAAATCTACATTTTATGACAAGACCAGAGGCTCCTATTAATCAAGTTTAAAGCTTATCAATTACTAATGAAGTTGCAGTTTTAACAGGTTTACAATAAAACGTTTTAAAAACATTATTGTTGGACCAATCGGCAGACCTGAGAATGTCCTCTAAACTGGAGCCTATTGAAAAGGCTTTAGACGCCATGGCTCCTCTGGAGGAATGGGCCCCAAAAGTGGAAACATCTATACCCGCTAGGGACATAACCCATTTGACCCAACGGGCTAACGTGGCGGAAGAGACAGGTTTATGGGGTTTACGGAAGGAAATTAAAAGTTGATGGAGAGAGGACATTCTGAGGTTGAGAGTTCTCTTTTCGTATTCTTTTAAACAAAGGCCCACACAAAGTTTTGGTTTGTCAGGAAAAAAGGGATAGAAAACAGAATGTAGGTTGGTTTTTGTGTGTTTTGAAATGTGAAAAAGGACGCCAGTAGGCAAGAATTGGCGGGAAAAAACATCTAAAGAATTCACATCAGACACACGTTTAATGGAGATTAAGCACAACAACATGGTTAATTTAGCAGAAAGCATTTTTAGGGAAAGATCCGGATTGTCCGGCCATGTAAGGAACAAATTTAGAACTAGAGCTACGTCCCATAGGTGAGAGTATTTGGAAGCTGGAGGCTTGGACAATTTTACTCCCTTTAGAAGGCGACAGATAAGAGGATGTTCTCCTACAGGTTTGCCATTAATATGTTGGTGATGCATGAAGATAGGAGATCTATAGAGATTTATAGTTCTGCAAGATTTACCAGAACTGGCTTGGGCAGCCAAGAAGTTAATGAGTAAGTTCAAATCTGTTGAAAAGAGATCAATACATTTTCCCACACACCAGCCTGTCCAAAGAGACCAGGCTGATTTATAGGCTTTCTTTGTGCCGGAAGCCCAGGCGTTACTAATGAGTTCTGAAGCATCTGCCGAAATGAGAGTGGTTTGTCGAGGCGACCCGAGACCCTTCAAGCTGAAAGAGTTAAAGAATTGCTGAGAACAAGATTGTGGGGAGATCCGGACGGCTCTAGAAGGAGGGACTGGAAAACTGTGAGAAGGATCGGGAAGTCCGAGGATAATTTAAGAAGAGGAGGAAACCAAACCTGTGACTGCCAGAAGGAAACCACGATGACCAGAGAGGCTTTTTGACGTCTGACTTGTGCTAAAGTTCTGTTGATTAGAATGAATGGAGGGAAAGCACAGTTGAGAGATTGGGCCCAATCCTGAAGAAATGCATCTGTTGCCAATGCGCGAGGGTCCGGGCTCCAACTGAAAAAGAGTGGAAGATGAGAATTGAGTTGAGAGGCAAATAGATCTATGTGAAAAGGACCCCACTTGTTCAGGAGCATTTGAAAAACAGACGGATGAAGTTTCCAGTCGCTGGTATCCTTGAGATGGCGGGAGTGCCAGTCTGCTATCGAACTTTGGGAACCCGGAAGGTATTCTGCAAGAAGAGAAAATTTGTGGGAGAGGCAGAATTCCCAAAGGCTTTTTACTAGGAGGGCCAAAGGCTTCGATCTGGTTCCTCCAAGGTGATTTATGTACCGGACCGCCAAAACGTTGTCCATGCGAAGCAGGATAGAACACTGAGCCTTGTTTTTCATTAAACTTTGAATCACAAAGGAACCTGTAAGCATCTCTAAACAGTTTATGTGCAATTTGGACTACTCTGTTGACCATATACCACCAGTCGATATTGGTCCACAGCGGGCGCCCCAGCCCGTGAGGCTTGCATCTGATTCTAACAGAAGATCGGGCGCAGAAGGGAAGATGGTTCTGTCGTTCCAGGCATCTAAATGATATATCCACCATTGCATCTCTAACCGGGATTCTTCGTCTAGAGCTATGAGGTCGGAAAATGCAAGCCCTTTGCGAAGGTGTAGGATTTTTAGACGCTGTAGAGCACGGTAATGAAGAGGACCTGGAAATATGGCCTGAGTCGAAGAAGAAAGAAGACCTACTACTCTTGCTAGAGATCTGAGAGAGATTAGATCTCTTTGGAGCGTTTGGGAAAGTTATTTCTTGATGGAAGAAACCTTTGAAGGAGGAAGATGAAGTGTAGCAGAGGTGGAATCTAATTGGAAACCTAAGAATTCTATTTTTTGGGAAGGAACTACTATGGACTTTTCCGGGTTTATAAGAAAACCGAGATCCGTGAGCAGAGAAGATGTAAGGTGAAGGTGAGAGCGAAGAGATGGCACATTCTGATGCATGATGAGGATGTCGTCCAGATAAATTATGAGTCTGATACCTAGTGATCTGAGATGAATCACCACCGGTTTCAGCAATTTTGTGAAACACCAGGGGGCTGAGGAAAGGCCGAAGGGAAGGGAGGAAAACTGCTAAGTTTTTGAACGCCATTGAAATTGTAAAAAATGTCTGTGGGAAGGATGAATTGGAATAGTTAGATAGGTGTCCTGAAGATCTAATCTTACTAGCCAGTCGTTTTGAAGTAAGATGTCTCTGAGATGGACAATAGTTTCCATCTTGAAATGACGATATATTGCGAATTGGTTGAATGACTGGAGAATTGGCTTACTGGCAAGAGTTTTTTGTTTTTCTTGTGTACAAGAAACAGGGAGCTCATGAATCCTGACGAATCGGGAAAGGAAGGTTTTTGACTAGAAGAGATTGGACCTCTGTGGTAATGGGGGAAGACATTAGATGAGAATATTTTTGAGGATCATCATCTGTGTCCAATATATTAGAAATAACAATCTTTTTAGGCGCATTATCAGTGTTCTTTGATTTAAATTTGCATTTAGAGTGAAGAGGTGAAGAAATGTTGGGATTTTGTGTGGTATTCCCCTCCTTAGAAGGAGGCCTGGGAGGAACCAAGTCCTCAATCTGTTGTGAGGAAACCTCATTAGTCAATTCAGCGCCTTTAGGAGTTTTTTTTAAAGACAATTTTCGTTTTCTGCTTTCCCCCGCAGAATAGGCCATAGAATTGGACACCATGTGTTTGACAGTACTGTATTTTCGATATTTTTTGACATTTTTTCCATTGAAGCTTGTAAAGCTTGATTAACAGAAGGCTGAATAAAAATATTTAAATCTTGTTTAAATATTTCTTCATCCTCATTCAGAGTAGGCATGAGAGGGGAACTGTCTGAATCCATGCTGACGATAAAATCAGAAGAAAATGGCCAGTAAACAGTTAATGAGCAAAGGGCTGCAGGAACACTTTGTTGAGGAAACACTCCCCTCAGGGTGGAGCCAAACTCAGTGAAGAAGCTGAAGGTGGGGGAAAGGTTATGCCCCCTACCGAACAAATCGAACCGCAAGGCTGTGACTGCAGTCGGAGATTAATAACGAGCGAGCGTCCGAAAGACGCGCTCGAATCCAGAAATGCCGTGCCCCTTTGAAGTCGCGTCGAACCGCAGAATATGGGAAGCGGTCGAATTGGCAGGCAGCGAGCGTCCGGAAGACTTGTTGCCAAGAAGGGACCGCAGAATA
The DNA here is from genome assembly GCF_031143425.1 of Pleurodeles waltl. Taxonomy (NCBI): domain Eukaryota; kingdom Metazoa; phylum Chordata; class Amphibia; order Caudata; family Salamandridae; genus Pleurodeles; species Pleurodeles waltl. The sequence goes on along the minus strand of NC_090444.1, from coordinate 228,318,279 downwards.
TGGGTAGCGGTCGGATTGGCAGGCAGCAAGCATCCGGGAAACGCATTGTCAAAAAGGAACGAGGTAAAAGAATCCTGAAGCGAGGCGAAAGGCGCGTATGAAGCGCACTCGAGAATAATGGTGAAAGAATAGGCGTGGGACGATTGGAACAACCATTAAGAACGCGCGCAGGAGACGCCGAATATGAGTAAATGGGGGGGTGGGAGAAAAAACAGCGTCTGAAAACCTGAAATAGAGTGTTAAAGTAGTACAACAAAACTGAATTAACTATGAAAATGCCAAAGATAACCATACAGTAAATACAATATTGGAGAGGATAAAGCGAGCAGCAAGAAAAGAGGGCTGCTTGCAGTTAAGGGTATACTCTTATGGTACTTGGTGTCATTCTATTGGTGCAGTACGTGCCTATGTTTTGTTCCCATTGGCTAGCCTGTTGCTCAGCCTTTTGGGAACTGTAGTTCTTGACTGCTGCTATTTTAATATAGTAAGAAAAGAATGCATAATAGGAGCCTCCGGTCTTGTCATAAAATTTTACTTGTACCAGTTACAGCACTTATAGACAATGTGATGTATTTAATTGACTTTTTGTGTATATATACATTAGAGATGTATGTGTACATTTGGATTTCTTTACATGTAATTTCAAATTGTATAGTGCTAACTTTGCATTCGCACTCACAAGTATTTGTATGAGCTGTTCAGCATATGGAATCATAGGGACCTCTATAGGCATTACATTAGTTAGTGATAATTGGACCTAGGTGAAGGATTGCATGGGAGATTTTAAGATTAGCCTGCTGAGGGTTATTTTCTTTTGTTTTTTGTCATAATGTTAAAGTTACCCATTACTGAGGGTGTTGTTGCTATCATCTTCCAAACGTTTGTTACTGGTCAGATGTTGTGTGTTCCAAGTCTCAGTTTGATGCGAGGGTGTCGGCATGTCAAACAGTGGACCTCAGCCTTCATCTGACACTTCCTATACCTCACTTTGGTGAAGTGTATGAGGTATATTAGGAAGAGGAGCTAACCTTCTGGTTACTATTGTAGCACATCCGCCTTTATTGCCTGTTAAACACTGATTTTTGTGGCACAGCGGATAACTTGTTTCCGTATTAGCTGATACACACAGGTACTATTCTGGTTTAAAGTTCAGTGCACACCTAAATGGAACTCTGTGATTTGTTTTACCATTAAGAGCATATGAGTTAGATAATTTTGGTGTGGAAGAAATTTGTCATCAACAGGTCGGATATGTAAGCTACAGTGACACTGTGACTGTGTTAGCCAGTGTATTGTTCTAGTTAGGGGTAGTGCATCTATTATTTTGTTACATTTGATTTGGGAGAGACTGCGGCATTTTCTTCATACTGTGTATGTATTGTACACTAAGACTATTTACTATTTCAATGGGTGATCCATTACTTGAAGAGACAGTTTTTGCAGTGAAGAGTATAGGGACATCCCAGTTATCCGTGAAGGAACTGTATTAAAAAAATAAGGTGGAACCAGTTGTGATACTTCAGTTCAAAAATGACAAATCATCAAAGGATCAAAATTAATAAAGGAATGTTTTTTGAGCAGAAGAATATTTTTTTCTGTTGTGGTTATATTGAACATGTGAAAGGTGGTAGACAATGTCCTGCATGAAATTTCACTTGCAGGACTTGTAACAAGGTAGGACATTATGCTAAAGTATGTAAAGAATTCCAAGAAAACCGATGAGAGGGTGAATGTTGTGGACAATAAGTACATGGCTGATGTAGTGGTTTTTACCAAAACACTGAATCTTGTAGTTGATTCTGGAGCCAGAATTACCATATTACCAAGGCTTTGTTTGAAGAAGCATGGGGTGATCGAAAGTCAGAACTGCCAGCTCCAGGTTCTCATGAAGGCTGTAGTTATGAGGATAGCTTGAGGATGTGTTAGAGTTCAAAGGTAGGCACTTCCGAGGGAAAATATATGTGGCAGGGAAAGGGCTTAACATACTCGAGTAGTATCTCAAAGGGTTGTTTGGTATTTTGTTGAGACCGTGGACAAAGGAAAAAGACTTAGGGGGTCATTCCGACCCCGGCGGGTGGCGGACGCTGCCCGCCGGGCGGAGACCGCCAGAAGACCGCACCGCGGTCAAATGACGCGGCGGTCATTCTGACTTTCCCGCTGGGCGGGCGGGCGACCGCCAAAAGGCCGCCCGCCCGCCCAGCGGGAAAGCCCCAGCAACGATGAAGCCGTCTCCGAATGGAGCCGGCGGAGTTGCTGGTGTGCGACGGGTGCAGTGGCACCCGTCGCGATTTTCAGTGTCTGCTTTGCAGACAGTGAAAATCTTAATGGGGCCCTGTTAGGGGGCCCCTGCAGTGCCCATGCCAGTGGCATGGGCACTGCAGGGGCCCCCAGGGGCCCCACGACACCCGTTTCCGTCATCCTGTTCCTGGCGGTTTTTACCGCCAGAACCAGGATGGCGGGAAGGGGGTCGGAATCCCCATGGCAGTGCTGCGAGCAGCGCCGCCATGGAGGATTCTTTGGGGCAGGGGTATACTGGCGGGAAACCGCTGGTTGCCCTTTTCTGACCGCGGCTTTACCGCCGCGGTCAAAATTGCCCCTGAAGCACCGCCAGCCTGTTGGCGGTGCTTCCTCCGTCCCCGGCCCTGGCGGTCCATGACCGCCAGGGTCGGAATGACCCCCTTAGTTGTCCAAGAAGTTGTATTGGATAAATTATCAAGTGTTTTTTAAATATTTTTTTGGAAAGAATCACTGATTTTAATTGTAAAATAAGAATGAAAGATGGAGCCATAATGGTTAAGCACAAATTAAAGGTGTGCTGTTTAGCATTAGTAATGTATGGTTAGGTGCTAGTTTGACTAATGGTAATGTTGAGTACACCATAGGTTATGCTTCCAAAGGTATGAGGACGTCAGAAATGGCATACTCGGTTATTGAAAAATAATTTTTTAATTGTGTATGGATGGTATAGAGGATTAGAGCATATTTCTGATGGATTTCTCATCTTATGAATTCTCCCAATAGAGAACATAGATAGTCTTGGTGGAGTGTTGGCTGGCTGATAAAATAACATCCACCACTTCAGGGGGGAGAGAAAAACAACTCAGATTGCCCCGTTCAATCTCCATGTATAACAAACAATGAGGCAGGTACTCTCTAACCTTTTTGACCAAGGTAGTAAATGTAAATAGATTAATGGTCAATCCAGTGGGGAAGTAACCTAGACTTCCACAGTGATCTAATGACTAAAATAATTCTAAGTGTACAAATAATGTAACATCAATAGAAATTTATTGCATTGTATATTTCTTTAAACATGTTATTCTAGACACAAGGTTATATTTGTCTGAATAGGTGCTCCCAATAAAACAGTGAAAGTGATAAAAATGTGCAGAGAAGTGAAGGTGATATATACAATATGTACAACGGGTGGTTTTAGAAATATTATGGACTTCTAGTGGCTCCGTCAGTCCAGGAAGCCCTAAAGTCACATAAGATTTCTTTACAGTTCTATATTCCACACTCAAAGGTATGTCGACGTTTCGACCCAATTGCAGAACAAATCAAAGGTGGGTCATCATCAGGACTGGGAAAATTCAAGTCAGTAGCACCTAAGATCCAGTGTAGAAATACGATCTGGTGGTCTGGGACATCTTCCTGTTATGTAGTTCACTGTATCCCAAGGACGTGGTCTGGGAGTCAAATAATGATCCAGCGGTCAGTGTTGTGTCTTCCATGTCATAAAAGCACAGAGAGCCATTCATAAATGAAATCCAGGGCTCACGATATTTGTCAGAGTTAATCAGGGGATTACATTCAAAGGGCCAGGGCGAGTCATCAGGGATCTCCCGGCATCACACAATGGATCATGTATTACTTCAGTACAAGCCCCGTTCAGTCTCCCGGCATGAAGGTGTAGGTCTGCCCTGTGAGGGAGATGGAGCAGAGGGCACAAATAGAGCTGAAGCAGGTCTGTGTACCACACCATTCTTGGCCAGTGCAGGGCTATTAATATGACTTGGGCCTGGTCTTAGCAAATCTTCCTCAGAACTAGAGAAATCAAAGGTATGGGGGTAAACACGTAAAGAAGCTGGTTGCTCCAGCTCAACTGAAACGCGTCCCCCAGTGCCCCCTGCATCAGATACTGGAGACTGCAGAACGACAGGTAGTGCGTGTTCTCTTGAGTGGCAAACAGGTCTTTCCGAGGCGTTTTACACAACTGGAAGATGTGAAGAACTACCTCTGGATGAAGACGCCACTCATGATTGGCTGAAAAGCGCCGACTGAGACTGTCCGCACATATGTTCACAACTCTGGCCAAATGATTTGCCATTACACAACTCCTATGGTTCTGAGCCCAGGACCAGAGCTGCAGAGCTTCTCTGCAGAAAGGTTACGACCCTACTCCTCCCTGTTTGTTGATATACCACATCTCCATAATGTTGTCTGTCAAGACTTGTATTGACTGACTGCGAATGGACAGGAGCCTTGAAAGCCAGACGTATCGCCCGCAACTCCAACAGATTGATATGAAACATCTGTTCTACTGCAGACCAAAGGCCCTTGACCTCCAGGTCCCCCATATGAGCTCCCCATCCTAGACTGGAAGCAGCTGTTATGACTGTGGTCACAGGAGGTGGAAGAGAAAACGGTCTTCCTTGAGACAGGTTGCCCTGTACACTCCACCATCACTGTTCCACTGCAGCATCTCTGGAGCGTTATCGACTCCTTGAGATCCCCTTTGTGTTGAAACCATTGCTTGCTGAGGCACCACTGGAGAGCCCTTTTGCGAACGTGCATGAGTAACCAACAGAATGCAGGAAGTGAACAGACTGAGCAGGCGTAGGACTTTTAGGACTGGAACAGCCTCTCCCTTTTGAAACACTGGAATCATTGCCTGTATGTCCTGAATCCTTTGGGGAAGAGGATAGGCCTGATTCAGTGTTGTGTCCGGTACTACCACTATGAACAGGAGGTGCTGAGAGGGCTCTCGGAAACTCAGTCCTCTAGGGGGGCACTGGAGGGATGCGTGGGAGAAGTACGCTTGGAAGTATTCCTCCTGCGCCAAGATCTTTCAGGAAGGTGGCAGGAAGGGTCACCACAGCGGAAACACGAATATTGGACCTGGAGGATATGGTCCAGAAATTCTGTAAGGAAAAGGCCGAGACTAGGGTCCTTAAAAAGGATATTATGTGGCGGCTGAAAGATGCAGAAAACTAGGCCCACAGGAATAATCTGAGATTCGTGGGTTTCCCGGAAGGAACTGAGGGGACCAATGTGGGCCAGTTTTTGGAATCATGGCTGAGACGAGTCTTGCCGTCAGAGATGTTTTCAACCTGTTTTGTGATTGAACATGCCCATGGGGCTTTAGGGGGTGCACCCCCCCCCCCCCGAAGCGCCTCCAATGCCCATGATTGCCTGTTTCCTAAATTTCCAGGACAGAAACATGATTCTGATGGAGGCTCGTAAGATGGGAGAGGTACGGCATGAGAATTGCCCAAATCCTAATTTTTCTCGATTACACCAGGGAGGTTCAGAAGCAACGGCGCACATTCGACTCTGTGAAGGCCAAGCTCCGTAGCCTCCATTTGCAATACATGCTCCTTTTCCCAGACAAACTAAAAGTCATGTTTCAACTGAATTTTTTTTGCTTCCAATCCTCAGAGGATGCTTGGGAGTGGCTGGAGGAAGGCCATCAATTGTCCGGGAGACGTGGCCATGAGATGGGCAAAAAACTGGGGTATTCCCCGGCTGCAGGATGGTGAGGCTGGTTGCGCACCAGGAGGATGGGCCAGAGGTGGCAGAGAGGGGATGGAGACACACCATGGAGAGTGAGACAATCGCCAAAGAGTGGAGCGGCATCATCCGACTCTGAGGATAGTCTCACCCCGGTTATCTGGAAGAGAGACAGAAGGGAAGCCTTTGCTCCGGGCATAGGGGTGACGGCCAGAGTGCGGACACAGGGACGATATCTGGGTCTCCTCATCCGTTGGTGGTGGCCATCAATCGACTAGAAACTGAGGGAACAGTTCTTGGGGCAGAGGAAGGCGTCCAGACTGTGATGGTCACGCAGTAACTAGGAGCCGAAGTAGCGGGTGCTGAATGCGATCGCACCATCTCGTGTGAGGACGAAGAGCAGAAAGGTGGTGCTGGAACGCTATCTAGACATTACGTAACTTTCCTTGTTCTGAGGGTTGATTTGGGGAGTCTTCCTTTGTGGAGGTGACCCATGAGTTGTAGTTTTGGGTTGAAGAGGTGGGGAGGGGACCTACAGACCTCTCGACTCCTGGTGACTCCTGTAGTATGGAGGTTAATACTCACGGGGGTCTATGGGAGGTAGGGTGGGGGGAGGGGTGGAAGGTTGTTTTTTGCCTGTTTATGCTAACTTTAGATATACCACAGACATGTATGCATGTTATGTCTCATCTTATGAATGGCTCGCATCTAGATGTCCCGCCCACACACCCGGAAGTCAGGGATGGGAGGTTCTTCCCCCGTTAACGCTGTCCCCCTTTGAATACAATGACTCCCATAGGTGATATGGGGCATTCCTGAGTAAATCTCCGGGCCTTTTCTGTGCTATCATGGAATGTAAATGGACTAGGGGACAGGGTCAAACCAGGTCTGGTGTCTCAGTACATAAAGAGAATGCATCCAGACATTGTTTTTGTTTTATAGGAGAAAGACCTTAAGGGCACCAGGTGTAAATGTATAGGTAGAAGGCCCTATGTTATGTTGGCACACGCCGGTTATGCCTCTGGCTGCAGGGGAGTGGTAATATTAATCCATAAATCCCCCCCCTTCAAATCACAAGACAGTGGGCAGACCCAGCAGGTAGGTATGTGGGGTTACAGAGGCTTTGGGGAAGACAGAAAGTACTGTTTGCAAGTGTTTATGCCCCAATCAGACTTCCGGCTCCTGTGTTGGACAAGCTTGCAGAGATTCTATAGGCAGAGGACTCCACGATCCACGTGGTGGGAGGTAATTCTAATGATGTAATGGATAGGGAGCTGGATCACTCAGGGATGTCTGGGGGAAGGGACCCACATACTCTACTGTATTGCTTAGCGGCAACACTGGGACTATACGATCTTTGGCGACATGCCAATCCTACCAATAGGAAATACTCCTACTTTTCTGGGGCCCATAAGGTCTTTTCTAGGCTTGACTACATTTTTGCCCCTGCGGGGGAAGTGGGGGTTGTCCACCAGGCAGATTATTTGGCCCGGAATTTGTTGGACCATTTCCCCCTGATGGTATGGATCGGGAGACCTGATGGGAGATCAGGGGAAGTTCGGGGCTTGGGACTTGCAGGACCACAAGGTGGCACATGGGCTTCGAGTAGACACTGAACTATATTTCAGGGAAAATGTGGGGACAGTTGAATCCTTGGTGGTACTCTGGAAGGCGTACAAGACAGTGATATGGGACAGTGCGCAGAACTTAGTGGTACGTAAGAAGAAAAAGACATCTGCAATGCTGGAAAAATACGAGCAGCAATGGAGGGGGTCCTGGCACAGGTTCCAGCCCCTCCCGCCCTTCATCAATTGGAGTTAGTTAGAGCAGAATATAGAGAAGCATGGAGTCGGAAAGTAGAACTCGATTGCGCACTGGCCAGCACAGGTTATATGAAAAAGGAGACAAGGCAGGGAAACTCCTGGCCTGGCTGGGTAGGAAGGAAATTGATTCGAGGTGGGTTGATGAGGTGGAGACCCAGGAGGGGGTTCGAGTTTTCTCGAATACAGAAATTGCAGGGGCCTTCACTGATTATTATCATGCCTTGTACCAGTCACGTGAACTACAGGATTCACACCACATAAGGGAATACTTACAAGGCATAGTGGTCCCAGTCTTAGATGCTGAGTCCCGGGTGACTTTAGAGGGGGATATTACCTTAGAAAAGGTTAAAACGGCAATGACATGGCAGCGCTCAGGGAAAGCTCCAGGCCATAACGGAGAGTGGAGCATTTAAAAAGGCTGGGCGATCTTTCAGCCCCCCCATCTCCTTGCTACGTTCCTGGAGGCAAGAAGCCAGTAAACACTCCCCCTGGACCTGAGGAAAGCAGAAATAGAGGGCTGACCTAGAATGTCCTGTGCATCCTATAGACTGATTTCCTTCCTTAACGTAGAGGTGAAAGTGCTGGCCACAATACTAGAGACACGCCTTCAGGAAATTATCACCCCTTTAGTTCACAGGGACCAATCTGGCTTCATCGAGGTATAGTCCACAAGATATAATCTGAGGTGCACACATAACTGGATACATACCATCCTGCGATGATCGGACCCACACATATTATTGCCTCTGGATGCGTAAAAAGCACTAGATGTGATGCATTGGCCCTTCCTAGAGTGTACTTTGGAGAGTTTTAGGGTGGACCCCAGATATTGCTGCTCTACTGTAAGCTGGTGGCGGCGGTCAGGGTTAATGGGACCCTCTCGTCCGAGTTTCCTATTGCAAGAGGCACCAGACAGGGATGTCCCTTTTCCCCCTTTCTATTTGCCCTCACTATAGAATCCCTAGTATGTAGAATCCGTACCCACCCCCAGCTGTATGGGTTCAGGCTGACAGGGGAGGGAAGGGAGGAGGAACGCATCTCCTTATGCTCGGATGATATACTTCTGTATGGGGCGAAACCCCTAGATTCTCTGCCAAGACTTTCAGATTTGTGTAGAATACGGGAGTTATTCAGGGTACCAGATTAACTGGGATAAATCGTTGTTATACGCCCCAGAGGAGGACATGGTTCTCCACTCCCTTCCAGGTTAACTAAAATATTCAAGTGAAGGATTCTAGTACCTTGGCATATTTATGACACATAAGGCGGACCTCTGTCATGTTTGTAATTTGGGGAGGGTGACTGCAATGTGCCGAGCTGATATGGAGGGTTGAGGGGGTCTCCCACTTACCCCGATGGGTAGGGTGGCCATGTTTAAGATGATTCCCCCTACCGAACGTACTATGGCCCTCATTCGGACCTTGGCGGGCGGCGGAGGCCGCCCGCCAAAGTCCCGCCGTCAAAATACCGTACCGCGGTCGCAAGACCGCGGCGGGTATTTTGACTTTTCCCCTGGGCTGGCGGGCGGCCGCCGAAAGGCCGCCCGCCAGCCCAGGGGAAAACGACCTTCCCACCATGAAGCCGGCTCGTAATCGAGCCGGCGGAGTGGGAAGGTGCGACGGGTGCTACTGCACCCGTCGCGTATTTCACTGTCTGCTATGCAGACAGTGAAATACTAGCGGGGCCCTCTTACGGGGGCCCCTGCAGTGCCCATGCCATTGGCATGGGCACTGCAGGGGCCCCCAGGGGCCCCGCAACACCCCCTACCGCCATCCTGTTCCTGGCGGGCGAACCGCCAGGAACAGGATGGCGGTAGGGGATGTCAGAATCCCCCATGGCGGCGCAGCGAGCCATGGCGCCGCCATGGGGGATTCAAATGGGCAACGGAAAACCGGCGGGAGACCGCCGGTTTTCCATTTCTGACCGCGGCCAAAGCGCCGCGGTCAGAATGCCCAAGGGAGCACCGCCGGCCTGTCGGCGGTGCTCCCGCCCCCGTTGGCCCTGGCGGTGCAACACCGCCAGGGTCATAATGAGGGCCTATTATATGTCTTACAAAATACATATTACCGGATCCCACTGGGGTTTTTCCTGGCCCTGGAGCAGGATGTACAGGCTTTTCTATGGGAGAAAGGCATCGAGAATTGCACTCAAAACCCTGCAACGTAATCAATATAGTGGGGGCCTGTCCCTGCCGGATGTGGAAGCATATTATTGGGTGATGCATCTGATCAATGGTAACAACTGGATGTTTGCCCTCGGTGATCATCCTACCTTCAGGTTGGAGAGATTACAGTGGGAGGGGAGATTGTGTCTTCAATACTTATATGGAGGTGGGGGAGTGAGGTGGCTCCTGCCCGCTACACAGGCGGCTCTTGGAGCCTGGTCTAGCGTTACCAGGGTGCTGGGATGGATGAGCAGACCCACCAGGATGACCCCCCATGTGGGAGGGTGGCTGGCTCCTGGAAATTGGCAAATTGACCGGATTCGAGGCGTGGGATCGAATTGGAATCTCCAATTTAGGAGATGTGATGGAAGGGGGGGATCTCATGCCCTTTAAATCAGTACAAGCCGCCTTTGGGCTCTACAAGATGCAATTCTTCTATTATGCTCGACTGAGGCATGCTTGGAAGGTAGACTGTTGACACAGCATTTAAATGTCAAAGCTGTCTCTATGGTGTACAGGACTTTTAACAATAATAATATGCCAGACACCCTTTGTAGATTACACAGCCGGTGGGAGGCTGATTTAGGGGAAGTGGAGAATATAGACTGGGAAGCAGCGTTGATATTTCCCCAAGAAGTAGCCATCAGGTCCAGGCTGCGACTAATTCAGTTTAAGATCCTTCATAGGGTTTACTATGAAAGGAAACTTCTGCGTACAATGGGGTGGGCACAACACCCGAACTGTATACGATGTCAGGGGCAGATTGGCACCTTGTTCCATATCATATGGGGTTACCCTGTTCTGCAGGAATACTGGATGAAGATCATGGGGGAACTACAGGGGATGGTCTTGGAGCGGATCCTGCTTGACCCCAAATTTATCCCCCTTGGATTCCCTAATGATGTGGATGTGCCCCGGGCAAAACTCATATTCTGCAATCTCGGGTTGGTGGTGGCTAAGAGGGATGTCGCCTGTCTGTGGGAAGCAGAGCTTGGCCCCACAGTAGACACGAGGAGGAGAGGGATGGATGGTTTCATGATAGCAGAAAAGGTAACATACACAGAGGCTGTCCAAGAAGGTTTGGAAGGATATGGGGTGCTTGGGTGACGTACCATTCACTATCTAAGTAGGGAGGTATTGACTGTGGTTCCACTTGAGTTCGACGAGTACTGTAAACTATGGATGGATGGGGTGGGTGGGATTGGGAATCATATGCTGGAGAATTTAGTCCAAATCTAGTATTACTTAAGGATATGTCAAAGTGTCTGTGGGAGGTTTGGGGGGGAGGGAGGAGTTCATTACTGTTCCTTTCCTCTACCTTTGGTGCCAAAGTACAGTGCTGTTCTGTATACATTTTATGATCTGGTATGCACCGGCTGAAAATTCAATAAAAAGAGTTTAAAAAAAAGAAAATATGGTTCCTAGGAGTTTGAGGAGTCGTTTTATACAAGTGCACTTTAGTGAGTCATTTTTGCTATTTTTAGTGTTGTGAAGAGATAAGGAATACACTGTCTTACTGTGATGGTGTCGTTTTATGTTTTGCCAATGAGCATTTTGAATGTTATGATTGAGTGTCTGTGTGTACCTGTTTGAGTTTTATTTCCTTTTTTGGTTTTATGTTTAAGTTTTATTATTGCCACTTCTGTACATATATATACTGGGAAAAATAGCCAATGTAGTATTTCCACAGGAGCAGCTGCAATCTGGGATGAGCAGTTTAGTTCTGTGTTCTCAATGGAATGCTGGTATTTGAATGTGCGTCAGTCAATTTAACCCTGTCTACTCGTGGATGGTGGTGCTGGCGGCTTGCTGTGTCTGAACTGGAAATGAAACCTGGATATCATAACTTACCTTGAACCAGAGGTCTTGTTATTCCCTGAATACTACAGGGAAATAAAGCCTCTCACACATACAGGCCTACAATTGCTATGCACAGTGAGGGTTCAGTCACTAACTTATATAAAGCTTTTCTAGAATTCACCAAATGCTCGTTGGAAGGACTATGTACAAAGTGGGCAGATGACCTAGGCAGGGAAGTTGACGGCTATGGGGGTCAATATGACCTTGGCTGTCAGTGGAAATGTGGCGGTAGTACCGCCAACAGGTTGGCGGTACATACCGCCACATTATGACATTTTGCGGGTTGGTTGAAGCGAACCCACCTATGTACCACACTGACCTCCATGGCGGTAGCAGCAGCCGGGCTGGAGATAACAATCTCCAACCCGGTGTCCGCTAGTGTCCCTTCGGCGGCATAATGACTCTGCCTACCGCCATGGCCATGAAAACCATGGCGGTAGGCCCTACCCGTCACAGGGAATGCCTTCCCTGTCACTGGTAGGAGGCCCACCCAACCCTCCTAACACTCCCCAGACAACCCCCACTCCCCCTCCATCCATGCTTCCCCCCTTCCAATCCTCCCCCCAATACACGCACACTCTCAGTCACACACCACACACTCACTCACACAGGCATACGTGCATTCACACACTCACTCACACAGGCATACACGCATTCATACACACATGCATCCATTCATTCACGCACACATCCGTACTCACATCCAAAATTATACACAGACACGCATTCACATTTGCATTCATACATGCATTCTCACACATGCACACACACATTCAAACAACACTACACACTCATTTGCATGCACTCACACATTCATGCACACACCCCCACCCCCCCCCCCTCTCTGGTCGGAAACCCAACTTACCTGAATCCAGGGGGTCTTCCGGCAGGGGACGGGACAGGGCGCTGCTACCGCCAGCAGCGCCTGCCAGCAGAACACCGCCAGGCCGTATTATTTGTCATAATACGGCTGGTGGTGGTCTACTGGCGTGGCACTGCTGGTGGTTGTAGCGCCACCTTAACACCACCCGCCAGCATGGCCACAGCTAGATTTCTGCCCTTCTTGTGGCGGAAATCTGGCTGTGGTCATATTATGACAGACTGATGTTAGCCGTGGCGATGGTCTTTTGGCGGCTGTAGCCACGGCGGTAGGCGGTACTTACCGTCAAAGTTGTATTGTGGTCCTATATCTAGAATCATATTTTGCAAGGTACCCTTAAGCTATCTTAAATGCCTCATTTTAAAGCTGTTCGGTTAACATAAGGCACATAATGTACCTCAATCCCGGAAATGTAAGTAAATGCAACCTGGGCACAAATTCAGTATGCCTTAGATGTAAGTCCCAAGGTGCTGGGTTCCACCTTATGGTATTTGGGATCATCAGAAGTGGAAAATATCAGCAGTTGTTCAAGGGTGGGTGAGATTTTGGAAGAACTAACAAAAATGGAGGAGCAACAGGAGAAGCAATACTAGGCATGCATTGGGAATTAGGGAAACTAAAATAGAGTAGAAGAGGCACGTTGAGGATAATGACAGTGTGGGGAATTGGGATGCAGCACCCCGTTACAGGAGAACACAGTGAAGTGGTCTACCTCACTCATCCTCTGCCCCAGTGCTCTGAAACACACACTGTCCATATCGCTGCTAGTGAGACTACTAAGAAACCACAAGGACAGAAGTCAAAGCTAACATAATGGCCTCACATTCGTGTTTCACATTCAAGCCAAGAGACCATGACAAAGAGAGCTAGCCCAAGGATGATAACTCTAGCTTTGGTTTCAGGCTTCTTTTGCTAATGCTCTAAACCAACCATTTTATATATTTCATGTTTCTTAGTTTATGATTACATGTACATAAAGGCTGGCTTTGAGTACATTATGAAACACATGAATTGTAATGTGAAATACAAATGATTTGTAATTACATTGTAACTTGCACTTCATCGAAATTGACTCAGCAGTCTTGAAAAACCTGTACATGTTCAATATGAAAATCAATAAAATATTTTAAAATAAAATAATGGTTCCATGACAGATGTGAGGGGCATGGGCCAAGGAACTCTAAAGGATCCAAATATAGTGAAGGAGAAAAGGAAATTATGCAAATGGGTACAGAGAGAAAAGCAAATAGAAGAGCCATTGGTAAGGAGAAAACTTTGAGAAAACGTAAAGAGAGAAGAAAAGAAGAAATATTGATCTATTGAAAGAGAAATGGACAAAAGAGAGAAGACTCACATTCACAAATCATGTATTCCCACACATATACACGCTTAATATGCACTTTAGATGTTAGCTCTAGGAACTGGGAAATATGTATACACAGAACTTTACCTGAGTGGGCCGGTCTCCCGCCACTCCTATCACTCAGATGAAAGGTCTGACCACATTATAGATCATGGGTCTCCAATCTTGTCTGCAGTGAGAGCTCCTTCTGATCAGTGAACATCATAGTGAGCTGCTGAAGGCTAAACAACTTGCACATTGTTACCAGACACCCCACTGTCAGCTTCATTTACTTTAAGCCTTATGTCCATAGCGCCAGATACTATGGTTTGAGCATACTTTGACTAGGGGCACTATGACAGAGCTGCCATGTGTGTCGGTGAGAGCATGGGCTTTGGGGGCTGTATGAACATGTGTGCGCATGACTGGGATATATGTGTATGGGTGACTGAGAGCCTGTGTTGTATATACTTGTGGCACAGGACATACTTTTCACCATATGTGGCACAGTTACATGTATAACACAAACATACAACCATTTTCTTTAAAGGGGAGAAGTTTAAAGTGCAGAAAAATGTTCTGCAAAAATGTTAAAAATATGGAACATTTTTCTGCACTTTAAATTAATACTGTATTTTTCATTTATACATATTACACAGTGGCTACTGACCGCTTGGACCAAGAGGCCCGGTATTTGTAAATGTGACACTTTGAAATGGCGGAAAATTAAAATGAAGAGTTAACTTAATCATAAAGGTAACTTTTCATTTTACTTTTCTCCCATTTAACAACATTCAGAAACATAATTTTGTTCTCACCCTCAAATATTGACAAGGACTTTTATTTATTAGTTAAATACCCCAATGCTTCAGTTTTTCACCTCTGTGCCCCAGCTGCAGCCTGGGTCCTAAATCTGACTGAGCACTGTTCATTGTCAGGCCTTGCTATCTGCAACATGATCATAACAATGTAAAATAAAGACAGTCTTCCTTTAACTTGAAAAGGAAAATGTGACCCTGAGCTTATTTAGAAATGAACTCAGGGCCACGAGCTGCTCTGAAGGTGTCTGTCGATCACTGGTTCGAGGCACCTACCATAGATTCTAAAAACTAGGCTGCCACCACTGCTCTATGTACTAAACCCATGACATGGACACTATCCCCTGTCAGTAAATGAGGAAGTGCTTGGTGAATCCCTTGAGGAAATAGGACAAGTCCAGCATAGGCCTCTGTGCACTTGCTGGATTAGCATGACTTCGGGCCAAAATTCGGAAGTCACAATACCTTGCAGTTGGGCAATCTGGGCAAGGGAACCTGTCTGTACACCATGGAGGGGGCATTCCTGTCCCAACAATGGGTGAAAAAAAGTATGAAGTGAAAGATAAGTAGAAGGGTGAATCGATAAAATTACTAAAGGACAGAAGGGGGAAGGAAGGGAGTAAAAATTAAGGAAAGATGAAAAGAAGGGTGCTAGGGAGGAAAGAAGGGGAAAAGGAATCAATAAATATTGAAAAGATTGATGGTGCTAGAGTGAAAAGATGAATGGATGCAAGGGTGGAATGATGGATAGAAGAGTGAAAAGATCGACAGGTGAAAGGATAGGCAGAGTGAAGAGTGAAAGTATGAGTGAAATAATGGAAGGAAGGTTGAATGAAAGGCTAAAAAATGAATTGGTAGATGGATGGATAATATGTGGATCAATGATTGGGATGGGTGGCTGGGTAGAGAAAATGACACATGAAATGGTGAAAAAAATGATTTGTTGGGTGGGAGGAGATGGTTGAAGGGGAAAAGCATGAATGAGTGGATGAAAACTTGAATGGGTTGTTAAGTGGATGCAAATACGGGAGATGGGTGATATGATGAATTGATAGATGACAGTGGGTGGATGGATGGATGGAAAGGTGAAGGGATTGGTGAACGGATGAAAGTGAAAGAATGAATGAATAGATGGATAGAAAGAATGGAAGACTGAAGGGATAGATGAGTGAACAGATGGTTGATGGTTAAAAGAATCAATGGATAGATAGAATGATGAAAGGCTTCATGATGGATAAAAAGGTGAAGGAATGGGTGGATGTATGGATGGATGGATTGATAAACTGTTTGGAGAAAGGAAGGGTGAAAAGACGGAAGCAATTAATGTATGGAATGAGCAATCGAGGAGTGGAAAGGCCGGGCCCACTGGCTTTGTTCAGTGCCATTAGCACTACTGTTCAAACAAAACAGGTGCTGTTTGAATTTGAATAGAAACTCCTTTGGTACCAGTCAGCACTTAATTTGTTAAAAAATAATGTGTGTGTATGTATGGGTGTGTTTTTTGTGTGTGTGTGTGTGCATGCACAAAAATATTCTTACGAGGCTTTCAACTCACTGCCACCACTGATGGCTCGGGTGAGAAACTGATTTCAAACTATTGATTAATGAAGACAACACCTATTTTCTTGAACATTTAAGTAAGGAACTATAAGCATTTTTGAGGTTGAAAATGGCCCGATTCAGAGAATCAACCACAAAAGTGTTGTGTTATGGGCACACACCAACCAAATAGCAATTTGGGTTTGCCATTCAGTATTTGGAAAGGGTGTGTTTAGGGCATCCCTTCAAAGTACTGAATTGCAGTGGTACGTATTCATGTTTTGCGACCGAATTACAGTCGCAAAACATCAATATTTTACAACGAATTTCAAATTCGTGGTAATCCTCTTTGCAAATGAGAAGGGGTCCCCAGAGCACCCCTTCCTCTTGAATATATAAAAAAAATATTTTTTAAGAGCCGGAAGTGGTTCCCACGCCACTGCCATCTCTTAAAAAATTCATCCTATTTTCCTTTAAGCAAAACAGGCTGCATTTAAGAAAAAAAAAACACTTGCTTTATTTAAAAGAAATCACAGACATAGGGCCTGATTCTAACTTTGGAGGACGGTGTTAAACCGTCCCAAAAGTGGCGGATATACCACCTACCGTATTACGAGTTCCATAGGATATAATGGACTCGTAATACGGTAGGTGGTATATCTGCCACTTTTGGGACGGTTTAACACCGTCCTCCAAAGTTAGAATCAGGCCCATAGTTGTCTGCTGACCCCAGCAGGCCACTATTGGGTCGCAAACTTCAATCTACTTCATAAACATACCTAAGTAGGTCAATTCGTGACCCACTAGGAAATGGTAATTAAAAAATAAAATGTCATACATTATGAACAACTGTTTCAGGGGAAAATGCAATTTGTAAATCGCTGTTATCAATTTTAGGACATCTGGCACCATATAACAGTTTAGGATTGAAATAAACCAAAAAACTAGCCCTGAAAAAAGTGACAAATTAGCCACGAAACCTATGTTGGTTGAAACCAGGCACATGTGATATTGATACGAACATTTTTCACAGTGGAAAATTAAAAATACACTCTTACTAAAATGGATATTTAGTCTTGGCGAATGGATCACTAGTTGAGTGATGCAAAAATGTATGTTCAGTTCTTCGAAAATTCCTTTGCTTTTTATAACTTGGGTGCCTAATATAGCCTTATTGTGCACAATAGCGCACCATACCAGTCATTAAAGGCCCACTCCACAAGGGAGCTGGACTTTAATGCCCAAATAGCCCAGCTAGGGAGGGCTATAAGGCTATTTGAAAATTCTGCCCTGAGAGGGCAAAATGTTCTAATGAATAAAACAAAAGCCTCACGGAGCCCGAGGGGATTGAAGTGACCTTGAGATCCCTGAAGCCTTTGTTCACAGCAACAGCTGTGAATGAAAACATTTGAATGTTGGAGCTCTGGGCTTCTACCGGCCATTAGAAGCCCAGAGAACTCCATTGCTTTCAGTGGAGCTCCCAACATTCCAATGTTCTAATGCACAGTTTACTCTAATACAACGCTTTACTTTCTGTCTCTTCTCAGTCTTTACATTTTGTTTTCTTCTTGCCCGTCTTTTTTTTCAAATTCTTAAGCCTTTCCATTCTTTCCTTTTATCTTCTTCCATGGTTTTCTTTTATTCTCTCCTTTTCTATTCCTCTTATCAAGGATACCCCTTTGTCTATGCTTTCTATCCCCTTGCCTGTTCTTATATAAACTGTTTTCTGTCTTTTTTCTCTTTATTTTTTCCTTTTTCCTTTCTTTACTGTTCCTGTTTCAACCTTTGACCTTTTTAACATGTTTTCTTCTTTTGTTTTCATTTTTAGGTCGAGCTTGCAAACTCTTTGGCCTGTTGTAATCTATCTGTGGGCTTTTAACCGCCCCCACTGCACGCACATTACTATCACTCGCTTGTAAGCCTTGCCTTTCAAAAATCCTTGGTTATCATTGGTAAATGCTTTATGTTTATCCCTCGTTGGGGCAGTTTCTTTACAGCCTTGGCCATTGACCCTGTTACATGGATAATTGTACATTTGCCGATGCGTTTGACTACGAGCGAACTTCTTTTTCCGTTTGTGTCTCTCCTTCTTGCTCATGCTCATGGCGGCTGTGGCGCTTTGAATTGGCTCGCTTATTTCAACTGTTTTACTTTTCATTTTCAAGTTATGTGGCAAGAAAAGTCCAGTTAGGAATTTACAACTCTAATAGCTCTAAGTCGAGCAAACACAAGACCCACTGCATTGCAAATGCTTAGTATTGTTGAGCCAGTTCTTTTTCTTGTCATTCTTTCACTTTTCTCCTTCCCTTAGTTCACCATTTTTAATCTCCTGTTTAGTTTGTTTCTACTCATGTCCTCTTGTGCCCCTTAGATTTCGAATTCAGTTCTTCGCCAGACTCGGTTACTCTTATACTCTTTGCTTGTGCAGCACAGTGATTTTGCTGTTTTGAAGAATATAGAATAGTGCTTAAGCACACGAAAACCTATCAAACTGAGCACCTCAGGGGAGGGCAAGAGCAGGGCATAAGGAGCATGACCTGGTCGTTAGGGATAATCTGCTTTTGATGATGTTGTCACTCTGGCAAAATCTTTTTCAAGGCAGGCAAATATATAGCCTGGCAAAACTGTAGGGAGCCAGAAATGTACTCATGTAATAAGGCAAGTCTATCAGAATTCTTCTCAAGTATTGTTGACATCGAAAATTGAATTGACTCTAAGCGCGTGAAATAATAGATGTTATTTAGAGAGTTGCGAAGCTAAATGTGACACACTTGCTACGATTTTAATTTTTTGAATCTTAAAAACTTAAGCTACGTGACCTGAATGACCGATGACAAAAAGGTAGTAGTATTGTGTTTCCCTGTGAAAGATAAAGAAAAGTAACTTGCACCTGATCTATTTTCTCTGCATTGTGAACCTAATGATAACCTTCGTCTCTCTGGAATGTTGCCAGAGTACTTTAAACGTTTAAAGCTCCACAATTTCTTCTCTTTATCCTTTAATGAGAGCAAAGGACGCTCTTTCCACTTGGAGTCAGGGCAGTGACAGTGGTTTTTTCACTAGAGAGGAAGGAGATACTGCCCAAAAGCTAAAGACTTTGGAACTGGGGAACCAGGTTCGAGTCCTGCCGTCGGTAAAACGGCTTGTGATTCAGAGCAAATCACCTAATCTCCCCCGTCTAATAAAAAATAGAATTGAATCTGATCTCCTGTGATTAAATGTGGCGCTTATGTTAAGTGCACTAGAGCCAAGTTCATACTATATAAATACGTACAAAAATAATAATTGTCTCTTCAATAAATCTCTGTATCTTTTTTATCTTGTTATGCTCTTTCGAGAACTAAGAAATTCAGGACTCAAGTCTGCCATCGTATCTATAGTTTTGCCTCCATCTTAATGATGATCCGCTGCCACTGCTGAGTATCAGTACGTTCTTTTCCACAATCAGTTACTACCAAGAGTTCTTTTCCACAATCAGTCACTACCAAGATAGACTTCTTGATAATAGAGTAGCCAGAAAAATAACAATACCCAGACTTTGAACCATATTCCGAACAGCACTGAGTGAGAGAGTGGAGTGTGCGCGCCCGGCACTTCTTTGGTTGTTTTCTCAATGGAATCTGGAAAATAATGTGGCCAAATGGTGTATTTAACTTCTCAGTCCGTCCGTCTTTCCACCCATCTATCAATCCACCCATGAATGTTTCATTCGAGTCAGCGGGTTCTCCTCCACCCCTTGTGAGTGCAGTCTGTAAACGTAGTGCTGTTTGCTAGGCACCGGTTTTCATCCTCCAACTATATGGTGTCTGTATATCAGTATTTCATTACTTGCATTTGCTTACGGATGTTCTACCATTCCCTCACCTTGCTCAGAAAGTTCCTCTCATGCTTGCTGATGACACCTGTTTTGCCCCCACCCCTTGTTAGATTTTTTTTGCCCTTGGAACCTTTCTAGCATGTGGACCTCCAGCGCTGGGAAAACGCAATGGTCTCCTCAGCTCTCTGATGGGTGTAGTTCACAAGGAAGGACCTGAATGGAGACTCAGCAGGGTAAATTTACTTGTGGGGCCCCCACTTTACTCTGAGAACTCAGAGAAGCACATCCGTATTTATATTTGACACTTCTATATTTAACACTAACCATGGCCATACTAGAAGCAAGCCAATTATAATGAATAGTACACACATATTAGCACAAGTGAATATAAAAAAATGTAAGCTAGGTGATGATACCTAGGGGTATGTTTACAAAGGCAATATTTATGAGCTTAGGGCATCACCAGAAGTCTTTTTGCTGCGCTGCCCTATGCCAATGTGAAAGTGCAGGAATGCAATGTATTTATGAAGTGCGGTGCATTCCTGTTCTTGCACCTAGCGCCTGCGCACAATTTCGTGTATATTGCCAATGCTGGCAATCTTACACCATGGTGAAGGGTGTCTGTGATGCATGCAGGATTGTGTTTGCGCAGGAAGGGGAACCTTCCTGCACACAAACAATCCAGAGAGGCACTTTCCTCTTACTATGTGTGGTGGAGAATACAGAAGACATGGAACGTGGAAAAAACAAGGAGAAATAAAAAAAAAATTCTCCTCGTTATGCCACCCCTGGGGAGCCGAAAAGGTTTTGGCACTGCCCCAGGTTTACATAATTTAGTAAATCTGGAGCAGTGTCAAAGTCCATGGGTGTTGTATGGGAAAACCTACTGCAATGCCCAGGAAAGTCCCACCCCGGTGCAGAGAAAGGCAAAGCCATGATTTGCGCTGCCTTGTCTTACTCTATATATATAGGGCCATGAAAAGGCAAGCAAAGTGACTTTGCGTGGCTTTATAGATATGGGTGAGAGACTTGCGCCACTGGAGCATCAAAAAAAGTGATACCCCAGTGGCGCAAGCATCTCGTAAATATGGGCGTCAGATTTTACGCTGTGTTCGCGTCAATGAGAGCGGCGCAAATTAATGCAAATTATTTTTTATCTATTTGATTTCTAGTGCAAAACTTGGTTTGCACTGGAAAATCACTTCAAAGTACAGCAAAGGAGTGCATAGAGCTGTTTTGCATTACCTAGCACCAAGAGGACTTTCCATGGATGGTGCATGGGCATTCCCTGCAACCACCCAAGGTTTTTGACCCAAAACCCTATTTCCTAAAAAAATGAAACAGGGTTTTATGGCAAAAAGGGCCCATTTCAACCAGGCACTAACCCAAAGAAATACGTTTATTTCTCCTATCTTTTCCGACTGTTCATGTGTGGTGCACTGTACAGCTCAAATACCAAGTGAGAAAATTTTTAAAGCCAGTCTAAGCATAATATTTTGTACTGGAAGGCTATCCTTCCAGTACAATACCTATGGTAGACTCACACAGACACCCTTGAACTATGGAACAAAGGTGTGTTTGTGGAACACGACAGCAGGTTTCTGGAGAGGAGAGGGGTGGAGAGTGCCATATTTCTGTAAATATGGCTCTCTCCTGCTCTCTCCTTCTCACTCAGTGCAGCGCAGCACAGCATTTTTCGCTACTGCGCTGCGTAACAATTTAGTAATTCTGGGCCCTCTTATTCTATTAAGAGGTTAAAAAGCCTACATTTAAATTTCCACCAATTCGGTAGAAATGTACAGTCTCTAATCCCTTATTGATTTCCGTGGGTCATCGATGGTGCATATAGTGTTTGTCGATCCCATGTTCATAACAAATGGGCAGGGAGCTCAACTAACTATTATAGTGTCCCTGAAAATGGTTTGCATTCTTCTCGAATCATTTGAACACAAGTTGCTTATTTACTGTTTCACTTTAAAAATATGTGAACTGTCTTTATTACCTCCCTAACTAGAAATGTATTGTGGCACTCTGATGTGCCATTGTACGGTCATTAGCGCTTAGGGATATGCAAATTAAATGAATGACAGGCTACAAAGATTGTACTCCCATCACATTTTAATGTAGTGCAGAAGAGATCTGCACCCATACAAGCCATTATTAGGGAGGATCCACAGCCCAGGGAAGGAAGATTATTACTGTCTCTCCTTTACCTACATAGGAAACTGCTACATGCTGCAAAGGCGAGTATTCCTAATTCTGTTTCTAAGGCGTTACACCTTTGTTGGGTGAAGTGAGCTATTTTAGAATGAATGCAGTACAAGCCGACCGTTCCAGTCACTCCTCACACATTGCCTTTAGAAGCATACCCAGTGCTTAATTTGAGCCAGTGGTTTCCGGGGTACCAGCACTTATTTTTGTGGGCTGGCACATATTTTTCTGCCTCAAGCATTTACTGCGAGCAAAAGGCACAAATGGGAAAGGCGGCGGAAGAGAAAAACAAAAAAGTGTCACAAAGGGAGAAAGCTGCAAGAGTGAGCTGAAGAGGCAGGGAGCGGCTGTAAATTAATTAAAGAGGCCCTGAAGAGACTTCAGGATTATGCTGCCTCAGTATTCCATGCTTGCACATTTAAATGCAGCAGCGGCACGTTTCAAAGTAGAGCTTTGTGCAGCGGCACTTTTTTTTACTGAAAAATTAAGCAATGATTCATACAATGTTGCTAAAGATGGATCAGTTCACAGATCACAAATACCCTGCAGCATGCCCCATACTTGGGAGAAAGTTTAGGGTTTCAGAATTTAAATTCCTTGCACATGCACTAAAACCTTGGAAAATTGGACTAGTCAGCAAAAAAAAGGCACTTTTAATGGTTCTACAGAAAGTCAATCCTCAGGCCCCTACTCCGATAGTTTCAGACTCTGCTTTTTGTGTTCAATGATTCAAAGTAGATTAAAAATACTGGCAGCAGAACAGTTTCAGAGATTCTAGTGGAAAACCAGAAGATTCCGTCCTTCTTTGTCCAGTTGACTAGTTTATCTCCCCCCCCTTATTTCAAAGCAATCTTAGGTTTCCACAAGGTGGTATGTAGCACTTTCCAAATACCCTAATAAATAAATTAATAAATAAATAATAATTAATAAAATAAAATACTGTATGGTTTTTGAATATGCAAAAGAAGAAAATCCAAGAGATGTACCACTTCTGCATACAAAATTAAAAATAATGAAATGTAGTTACCAATGAACATAATATAGACTATCTTGTCTTTGGAGGGGCGTGGCTAACCACCAAACAGAGATTGGTCCTTTGCAACACCGTAAAATCCATTACCATCTGCCCGGGTCGGTGAACTACAGTGAGCCCTGCAAAAACATGCCCCGCTGATGAAGCGTGACATATTACGGCCACACGTCACTGTGTAGGAGGCCTAGATACTCTGTGTGTTACCTTTCCCCTCTCTTTCGGCTGCTCGTGTCTGTTGGGCCTCGCTGCCAGGTGAGCCCTGGATCAACACCTGCACTTGTGGCACTTGGCTGGGCCTCATTAAGGTGGAGGCAAAGCCTCTAACAAGGTACGTCTGTGGTGCCCCATCCCATAAGAGAGGACTACTACTGGGACCTGTGGTGGTCATAGGCGCTGTGTTCCGCGACCTCCATGGGTAATGCTAATGGACCTGGCCTGAGCTTCTGCTGGTGGGTGTTTCTTGCTCAGAGCTGTTTGTCGCCAGCCCTCCAGTCCGGACGGGCTCTCCAATGTACAGTGGGTGCCCAAGCCCTTCACAGCAGTAATACTCTGGGGTCTTGATTTCCTGGTACTGGCCTGGGCTCAACAAGCATTGGAGCAGTTCCTCCCCTACCTGGGGCCCCTGCAGTGTACAACACCTGATTTTATGTTATGTTATATTGATTTGTATGGAGCACTAATCACCTGAGAGGGTATCCTGGCTTGAGCAGGTGTGTAGGTTTGTGGTGCCCAAAGTGATTATGTAAAGAGCCAGGTCTTCATGTTCTTGAGGAACTCAGGAAGTGAGGAGGAGGCTCTGATGTGTTGAGGGTGGTCCTTCTGTGTTTTTGGTGCGATGCAGGAGAATGAGCAACCTCCAGCTTTGCTTTTGCAAATTCAGGGAATGTGTGTGGCAGAGCATGGGTGTCTGGTGGGTTAGTGAAAGTGTACGCAGCTGTTATGGTATTCTGGTCCTGTGTTGTGTAGGGCTTTGTTTGTGTACGTGAGAAGATTGAATTGGCTGTGTTTGTGAATGGGTAACCAGTAAAGCTTCCTGAGGTGCAGTGTTATGTGGGTGCAGCATTTGAGGTCAAGTATGAGACTTGCATCAGTGTTTTGTATGGTCTAGAGTCTGTGTAGAAGTTGTTTGGGGATTCTGACATAAAGAGTGTTGTTGTAGTCTAGGCTGCTGGTGATAACTGCTTGCTTGACAGTTTGCCTGGTGTTCTGGGGCAACCGTTGGAAGATTTTTCGCAGCATGCATCGGAAGTGGAAGCAAGAAGTGCACACTGTGTTGACTTGAGCTGTCATTTTGAGCTTGTCTTCTAGGATGATCTCTAGATTTCTTGCATGGTCTGTGGGTGTTGGTCCTAGTTCTAACAGCCACCGGGTGGAGTCCCATAGGGAGGTCTTGTTGTCGAAAACAAGTACTTCCATTTTGCTTAGCTGCAGGGAGTTGGTT
This sequence comes from Pleurodeles waltl, assembly GCF_031143425.1. Classification (NCBI taxonomy): domain Eukaryota; kingdom Metazoa; phylum Chordata; class Amphibia; order Caudata; family Salamandridae; genus Pleurodeles; species Pleurodeles waltl. Next base: position 228,293,618 of record NC_090444.1, on the reverse strand, counting down.
CACATCCAGTTTGCTAACATGGTCATGCAGTTTGTGAAGTTGGCTCAGGCAGTGGTTGCTTTGTCTTTCAGGGAGAGGATGAGTAGGGTGTCATTGGCATAGGAGGCGATGGTGATGTCTTGTGATTGGATGATATTGGCAAGAGGTGTCATGTATTTGTTGAAAAGGGTGGGACTGAGGGACTATCCCTGTGGAACTCTGCATATCAGTTTCTTAGTATATTATGTGAAGGGTGGCAGCCTGATCCACTTGGCATTGGCGGCATCTATCGGTTAGTAGCTTGCAAGACTCCCCAGTGCATATACATCTGGCAATGCAGATGCTTCTCACAAAGCTGTTTGTTCTGGCCAGGCAGTGTAGTGTCATTCCATAAGGCCATTAAACAGCACCTCACTTCATGCTTCTCCCCCTCTGGTAAATAATAGCCTCTGGGAGGCTAGCAGAACGAATCTGGCTGACACAGTCTGAAGCCCCTCCGCGCCTAGGGGAAGAACAAGGAGCAAGAGATCCATGGCACGTGCGCAGGCTGCTGCCCCCCCTCCCATGCATCAACTGACCTGCAGGCGATGCGGTTACCACCAAACCCGACCAAATTCTGCATCCTATTGCCATAACTAGAACATTGTTGGATGCCAAAATTGATGAAATCACATCAGACCTTAACCTCTTTCGTGATGACCACTGCAAGCTAGCTGACTGCTGAGAGAAATATTGAGGATATAATCCCTTGCACAACAGAACTTGGTGAGAAGGTCCACGACTTGCAGAGCCTCACGTACAAATTGGAAGACCCAGCGGAAGATGCTGAGGGCCGAGCATGACACAACAATCTGTACATTGTGGGACTCCTTAAGCATGCAGAAGGAGACTATACCACATGCTATATTGAGTACACTGGTTGCAACAAGAGGTGGTGCAACAAAGGATGTCATCCTGTTTCGCTGTGGAGCAGGTACACAATCGTCCCAGGTGAGAAGCCTTCACCCGGCAGCCCACCGTGCTTCATAATCACTTGTTTCATGAATTACTGTGACAGAGACATACTTCTGCAAAAAGCATGCAAAGCTGGCCCACTGACAGCTCTAGAGTGTTGACATTCCCTAACTTCATGATCCGCGTACAGCATTCCTGGGCATCCTTTATACCAGTGAAAAACACAACTCCTTGAGCTGGATTTGAAGTATGAAATTATTTTTCTGGCCCTTCTGGAGATCATAGCTGGTCAAAGATCCCACTTCTATATGACACCAGAAGACGCCTGGCTTTGGCTCAAACATCTTGAACCGCAAGACACTGAATCTCAGGGTCCATCAAAGTTGGCACAGTCTGGTGCAAATCATCACAGTATGTGATAGGGTGGATCCTCAGACCGGTGACAGAATCCAAAGGCACCCTCTCTGAACCAGATCAGGAAGGACCATTTTACAGCCACAGACGTAGTGTCTACCTTTTGTGTGAAGGAATAGGCTACTTCAGATGAAGGGGACGCTCACAACACAGAAGGCACAGATACAAGGGGTGACTCTGTGATAGCCCCGCTGGTCACACTGTAAATGGCAGATGATATTATCTGATTGATCTATTGATTTTTCAGGCCTACTCACAGCACAATACACACAGATGCTCCAAATCCTGCCTACATCATCCAGCTCGCAAAGCTATGGACATCACCTGTTTCTGGGTTGCACATAATCAATGTTGCTTCCCAGATGACACAAACTCTGTATAGCCCCGGCGCCTGCTATGTAGTGCACTGTTCCTATTGAGCTGGATCAGCACACAACTGCATATTCTTCAAGCATACAGGCATCAGTACTCCTTGAAATCACAAACTGGGTTGGACTTCTCTGGTTTGACCTTGATGGCAGAACCAGTCTCTTCATGCAAGTATTCTTATCAGAAATTACCTGCTTTTATATCAGTGTTCCTCCTGTTAAGCATGTGTAGGAAAATGGCTCCCTGTTGCAGTTACCCCCCTACTTTTTGCCTGATACTGATGCTGACTTGACTGAGAAGTGTGCTGGGACCCTGCTAACCAGGCCCCAGCACCAGTGTTCTTTCACCTAAAATGTACCATTGTTTCCACAATTGGCACACCTCTGGCACACAGATGAGTCCCTTGTAAAAGGTACCACTGGTACCAAGGGCCCTGTGGCCAGGGAAGGTCGCTAAGGGCTGCAGCATGTGTTGTGCCACCCTTAAGGACCCCTCACCTAACCCATGCACAATGCCATTGCAGATTGTGTGTGTTGGTGGGGAGAAAAAGGCAAAGTCGCCATGGCATCCCCCTCAGGGTGCCATGCACGCAAAACTCTGCCCATGGCATAGGTGAGTCACCCCTCTAGCAGGCCTTACAGGACTAAGGCAGGGTACACTATACCACAGATGAGGGCATAGATGCATGAGCAGTATGCCCCTACAGTGTCGAAGTCTATTCTTAGACATTGTAAGTACAGTGTGGTCATATTAAGTATATGGTCTGGGAGTTTGTCAAAAACAAACTCCACAGCTCCATATTGGCTACACTGAATACTGGGAAGTTTGGTATCAAACTTCTCAGAATAATAAACCCACACTGATGCCAGTGTTGGATTTATTAAAAAATGCACAAAGAGGGCATCTTAGAGATGCCCCCTGTATTTTACCCGATCCTTCAGTACAGGGCTGACTGCTCTGTGCCAGCCTGCTGCTGAGAGACGAGTTTCTGACCCCCTGGGGTGAGAGCCTATGTGCTCTCTGAGGCCAGAAACAAAGCCTGCACTGGGTGGAGATGCTTAACACCTCCCCCCTGAGGAACTGTAACACCTAGCAGTGAGCCTCAAAGGGTCAAGCTTCGTGTTACAATGCCCCAGGGCACTCCAGCTAGTGTAGATGCCCGCCCCCTGGACACCTCCCCCACTTTTGGCGGCAAGCCCAGGGGAGATAATGAGAAAAACAAGGAGGAGTCATCCACCAGTCAGGACAGCCCCTTAGGTGTCCTAAGCTGAGGTGACCCCTGCCTTTAGAAATCCTCTATCTTGGTTTTGGAGGATTCCTCCAATAGGATTAGGGATGTGCCCCCTCCCCACAGAGAGGAGGCACAAAGAGGGTGTAGCCACCCTCAAGGAGAGTAGCCATTGGCTACTGCCCTCCCAGACCTAAACACACCCCTAAATTCAGTAGTTAGGGGCACCCCAGATCCCAGGAAATTAGATTCCTGCAACCTGAAGAAAAAAGAAGGACTGCTGACCTACAAGCCTGCAGAGAAGGAGGAAGACAACAACTGATTTGGCCCCAGCCCTACCGGCCTGTCACCAACTTCGAAAACCTGATCCAGCTACACATCCGACAGGGACCAGCGACCTCTGAAGCATCAGAGGACTGCCCTGACCCCCAGGACCAAGAAACTACCATGAGCAGCAGCTCTGCTCAACAATCTGCAACAAACTTGCAACTTTTCAACAACTTTAAAGACTTCACGTTTCCCGCCTGAAGCGTGAGACTTCACACTCTGCACCAGACGCGCCCGGCGCGACCTGCAGAAAACCAACACCTCAGGGAGGACTCCCCGGTGACTGTGAGCCCGTGAGTAACCAGAGACAACCCCCCTGAGCCCTCACAGCGACGCCTGCAGAGAGAATCCAGAGGCTTCCCCTGACCGCGACTGCCTGTAACAAGGGACCCAACGCCTGGAACCAACACTGCACCCGCAGCCCCCAGGACCTGAAGGAACCAAACTTCAGTGCAAAAGCGTTCCGCAGGTGACCCTCTGCCTAGTCCAGGTGGTGGCTGCCCCAAGGAGCCCCCCCTGTGTCTGCCTGCATCATTGAAGAGACCCACGGGTCCCTCCATTGTTTTCAATCTAAAACCCAATGCCTGCTTGCACACTACTCCCGGCCGCCCCTGTGCCGCTGAGGGTGTACTTTCTGTGCCTTCTCGTGTCCCCCCGGTGCTCCTCCAAACCCCCCTGGTCTGCCCTCCGAGGACGCAGGTACTTACCTCCTGTCAGACTGGAACCAGAGCACCCCTGTTCTCCATAGGCACCTATGTGATTTGGGCACCTCTTTGACCTCTGCACCTGATCGGCCCTGAGCTGCTGGTGTGGTAACTTTGGGGTTGCCTTGAACCCCCAACGGTGGGCTACCTATGCCCCAGGACTGAGACTTGTAAGTGTTTTACTTACTTCCAAAACAAACCTTTACTTACCTGCCCCAGGAACTGTTGATTTTTGCACTGTGTCCACTTACTGCCATTTTTACAAAGACTGTATGTGATATTGCTTTCATTCAAAGTTCCTAAAGTAGCTAAGTGAAGTACCTTACATTTAAAGTATTAACTGTAAATCTTGAACCTGTGGGTCTTAAAATAAACCAAGAACATATATTTTTCAATATAAAAACCTATTGGCCTGGAGTAAGTCCGTAAGTGTGTGTTCCTCATTTATTGCCTGTGTGTGTACAACAAATGCTTAACACTACCCTCTGAGAAGCCTACTGCTTGACCACACTACCACAAAATAGAGCATTAGAATTATGTACTTTTGCCACTATCGTACCTCTAAGGGGAACCCTTGGACTCTGTGCACACTATTTCTTACTTTGAAATAGTATATACAGAGCCAACTTCCTACATAGCATGTATGCAACTAGTTTTATTGTTGGTGGTTGGTACTCCGTTGAACAACTGACAGGGTATTGAGGGAATGGGCAGATTATACACTGGAATGATGCACACTGTGGCCATGGGAAGTGCCCTGCAGTTGGAGTACTACAATTACCAACTCCCCGGGTTCGACAACGAATCAACCTATACATAATCCAGTCTAATGGCAGGACTGAAGGATAACTGTATCATTGCCACATGGAATATTATGGATTTGGGATCGCTCTATAAGCATTATAATGCACATGCACAGCTGTGTAGGCTGAACACACACATAGCGTTTCTCCATGAGACACACCTAAAAGCTCCAGAGGGCAGCATACTCCAGACTAAATGGTATGGGCTGTTATTTTACATGATGTATTCAGCATTTGTGAGGAGTACAGTGACCTGGGTGAGATTTGATGTGCCCTTTAACCCACTAGACATAAAATTAGATAGAGAAGACTGTTATACACTAGTCAAGGGCAAACTGGATGGAAATGTAATAGTCTTGGGCAATGTGTATTCTCATAATGTTAATCAGCCACAATTTTTGCACACACTTTCAAATGTACTATCACAGTGGGTGGCTCTATCCTGAGTTATAGTTGGGTATTTCAATACCGTTTTAGATATACAGCTGGATTGTCGTCCCCCTAACAAGTGCCCCTGCTACTCGCAATGTGAAGGCTCTCCAACAATGGATTGCAGACTGGGAGCTACTAGATGCTTCGAGAGCTCCCAGCACCGGACTTCAGCAGTGCTACTTTTATTCTGTGCCACAAAACTTGCACGTTTGTCTCAACTGGGTCGTGTGCACAGTACCCCTTTGCACCTCTCTTGTAGACACTACATACCCATGAGAGACCCTATCAGATCACAACCCACTTGAGATAACCCTTCAGTGTTGCCCAGTGCCCACGCTTGTCCCCACATGGAAACTACAGCAAGATGGCTGTTGGAACCGGAGGTCAAAGAAGACGTACAAAAGGCTTTGCAAAACTACTTTCAAGGCAATGAGGGCACAGCCTCCTCCGCACTTACAGAATGGGATGTATTGAAGGCCACAACACATGGAGAGTGCCTTGGGGTCACAGGGGGTATCCATATATCTCTGGAGCAAAGTCTGGAAATGTCTGAATAAACTCTGATGCACTTGGAGAACGCACTAGTGGCGAACTATGCAACACACAGAGAAACTAGCACAAGAGCTTCCCAACCATGCCAAACTTTCAGACTGTCTTCACCAATTAACTTACTTATGTTACACAGAGCTGCAACACACAGAAAGAGACAATGTGTGTAGGCTACTGGCATGGATAATTAAACCATCGCAGTCCGTGCACTATTGGTTGAAAAACAGGAGAATATTAATGCAGCCCTTAGGGATTACTATACGAGGCTCTACTCACACACCCCTTAAGAGATAACAAGGCAATTAGTTTCTTTTTGATGTGCCTCTTCCAAGAGTAAATGAAGCCTAGTGGGGCTATCTGGGACACCCATAACAGAACAAGAAATTAGGCTATCAAGACAATCCCTCTGGGGGCAATGCCAGGGCTAGATGGCCTCCTGAAAGAATACTATGCCACCTATCAAGCAACTCTGGTAGCTAAACTCCTTGTGATGCATAACACAGCCAAGAGAAAACAGTGCCTACTGGCCACTGCTAGAGAAGCCGCCATCACAACTCTACTAAAGCCCAATGGAGATCCGTCCCACATGACCCCACTTTACATATTTATTACAGACTATACATTTCTCAGAAAATTGTAGCAGACAGGCTCATTCCCCACCTATTGGACCTCATCCACATGGATCAAAATGAGTTTGTCCCCTGAAAAAGCACTACTCTCAACCGTCAAAAGTTATATCAGCTTAAGAAAGCAGTTGGAACGACTTGCCCACATGGTGCTTACCTTGCGCTTGACCTGGAACAAACGTTCAACATCATTATTTGGGAATACATTTATGCTGTGTTACAGGGTTTATGCCTGGGCGTCTCCTACATTGGTTGGATTATATTGCTATTTGTGTCACCAGTGGCAACAATGAAAATGGGGAAGCATATATCAGCTTATGAAATCAGCTGGGACCAGACAGGGTTGCCTCCTACTGCCCTTACTCTTCGCACTTGCAATAGAGACATTAGCAATTAAACTCAGGGGGGCAGGCTTGGGCTACGGCATTCCCTTTAAGGGTACGACCCACATACTCTCATTTCATGCAGACAACATGCTGATCTGTGTCAGAGAAATCCATCCTTAAGGGTACAAACCACATACTCTCATTTCATGCAGACAACATGCTGCTGTGTGTCAGAGAAATCCATGGCGACTTTCTCACCTTGCCAGTATCTTGGATCAATTTGGCACTATGGCCCTCATTACAACTTTGACGGGCGGCGGAGGCCGCCCGCCAAAGTTGCGCCGCAGGAATACCGCACCGCGGTCTGAAGACCGCGGCCGGCATTCTGAGTTTCCCGCTGGGCAGGCGGGCGGCCGCCTTAAGGCCGCCCGCCAGCCCAGCGGGAAACAACCTTCCCACGAGGACGCCGGCTCGGAATCGAGCCGGCGGAGTGGGAAGGTGCGACGGGTGCTACTGCACCCGTCGCGTATTTCACTGTCTGCTATGCAGACAGTGAAATACAAGCGGGCCCTCTTACGGGGGCCCCTGCAGTGCCCATGCCATTGGCATGGGCACTGCAGGGGCCCCCAGGGGCCCCGCGACACCCCCTACCGCCATCCTGTTCCTGGCGGGCGAACCGCCAGGAACAGGATGGCGGTAGGGGGTGTCAGAATCCCCAAGGCGGCGCAGCATGCTGCGCCGCCTTGGAGGATTCTGACGGGCAGCGGAAAACCGGCGGGAGACCGCCGGTTTTCCTGCACTGACCGCGGCCAAAGCGCCGCGGTCAGAATGCCCTAAGGGGCACCGCCAGGCTGTCGGCGGTGCTCCCGCCAACCGCGAGCCTGGCGGTCACAGACCGCCAGGCTCGTAATGAGGGCCTATGTCAGGACATAAAGTCAATAATGGTAAATCCTGTGTATATCCCCCCTCGCAATGTCACAGCCCCAAAAGGTAGTACTGCCAGGGCAGACACTACGCTGGTAGCACCACACATTCTGTTATTTATGGATCCACATTTGCCATACAAAAAATTACCTCATAGACAGAAACATCAGAAGGGCGATCAGAAAGTTGCAAGCTCTCAGAGGTGACCAGTATCATGGTAGCTAAGATGGCCGTCCTACCATGCCTTCTATATTATTTTGCAAATATACAATTCATCCTCCTGAGAGAAATTTTCCAAGATTGCTGATGGTTTCACTCATATAGGGTGCAAGACTCTGCAAGGTAGGATTAGCTAAACTAGCGTTGCTGACAGCTAAGAGGGGTATTTGTGCCCCTAATGATAGGGGCTACTAGATAGCTGCACAGTTCCAGTGGCCAGCATTATGGCTGGCTGATTGACAATTGCAAGAAACTCAATTCACCCCTCCCTAAATGAGGAGAGAAGTGGTACAAGCCCTAATGTGAGCTCCAGTAAAAGGTACCAAACATAGCCCATTTTTAGTTTGCCTAGCTAGTATACATCTATAGTACAGCATAGAATACATTAAATCATATGCAAAAGCTATCCCGTTGCAGGGGCTCGCATTAACACAAGGGGACATTCAACATCAGTTTTATGAGGTTCCTACTCAGGTAATAGGACTGCATGTTTAGGATGGCATTGCAGCAAAGTGTGGGAGAGTGTGTCTATCCACACCATTAGTAGCTGTCAGCCTAACTCCTGACTAGCTCATAGTGCCTCACTCAAACCCCTAAACTCACCGGGACGGAACGTCATTATAGCAACCTGAACATGACATTCTGACTCCCCAGGACAGTTGTGGAAACGGATCTTACCCCTTTTGTGATATTACTCATGCATGCCAAGGTGAGACACAAAGGATGCAAGTTATGTTATCTATACATTTACTGAAACAATCTCATTCTGGCATATAAAGAATGAGCTGCAATTTTTAGGCTGATGAAACAAAGCAAGGTAGTCTGCATTGCAAAAATTGTAAAGAAGATAAACAATCCAACCATGGTCTATGTAGTTCTAGATGTTCTAGAAGTTCTGGAGGTTCCTACCTAACTCTAAAGCAAAGAGGGTGTACCCTTCTGCTTGGCCTGATCTAAGGGATTAGCCCCCAAATCCATCCTGGAAACAGTGTCAGAAGTTGGCCTGTGATGTAGATGGCAATCTTCTCAGGAGGTCAACACCAGCCGAGCAGCACGTTTCACACGTGCATCCCAGGATAGTCTTTGCCAGAAAGCTCTTTGCCCCCTCAGGGTAGGTTCACCATTTATATAATCAACCATACTGTGTTGGAAGTACAGTTCTGAAGCAATGTTGTGTCTAGGTGTTAGAAGCTGACTTCTAAATGGGCAACACAAACTAGCATATTGTGTACACAGTTCCTAGCCTTGCACAGAAAGTACTGATTACATGTCTTGCAAAGGCTCACTACAAAGCAGCGTGTTCCTTGATTTCCTAGAATAAAAGCAAACTGACAAAAATATATAAAAATCATTGTCAAAAGGAGCCTTTTGTAAAATGAATAAAATATTAACTGTAAAACAAAGCAAAAATATGGGTGACTAACTTCGGCCCTAGAGGTCCTCACAAAATCAGGATTTCATCCAATGGGAGGAGGTGGGTGTGAGTACTTTGGGCAACTTGCTCCAAAATGCGATGCCTATTCAGTTTTACACCATAGAATCCAAGTATGAGCTTCATAGGAGTCAATTTCTGTTGCATACAAGAATATTACGCGCCCTTCAACATTTATGGGGTGTAGAGAATGCTGAGCCCCTGACTCATGTACTTCTCTAGGTGCAGTACAGAGTGTGGGACGCACATAGAGAAGTATCTTGGTTTTACAAAGCATACCTGGTATACACTGCGGTGTACATCTAGGTGAGTGGGGGAGGGGCAGTGTCTGAGGGGTGTTAGGGATGGGGAGCTTTTGTACCACAGATTGACAACATGCTCAATGTCGGATATGTTAATGTATTTCATAGTTGTGTACCAAACATCCTGACCCCTATGCAGGCCAATTGAGGTATTTTACTAATATCAAGAAAGCAATATAATTGTGTTTTACAAAAAAATAGACTATCTTGTCTTTTCTTTCATTTTTTAAGCTAATGTTCATTTTGCTATAAACTCAGTGCAGTATAACATTTGAGACATTACCTTAGTAACAGTACCAGGCAGCAACATGGTGCAAAAATTTCTTATTTTGCGTTTTGTGTGTAGGAAAGTGTAGTTCTAGCGAAAAACGTAATCCAGGAACTAGTGAAAGGAAAGAAAGGGACAGCAGGGCGATACAGTTTAGCAGAAAAATATAGTCTGTACCTTGTGTGTGTGTATGTGTATATATATATATATATAGATATGTATATATAGATATATATATATATACACTGAAAAACCAAAGGTTACAGAGATGTTATAGTTAGGTTCTGAATTTACTCGCACAAAACCATAGAAATTCAGCAGTTATAGTTAGTGTTCTTTCAGGTCACTATAACGTGTGCCGAAAGGTAACTATAACTCGCTCCCTTGCCAGGCACAGTTTTCCTATCAATAAATTTATTGCAAATGTTTCGGTGATAATATCACTCAAATGAATTGCAATTTAAAATCCTCTTTAATTGTAATGTTGTATTTTAAGGATGTATGAAGGAACAACACATGCGCCAACCACACATTCATGAACAACGCGGTCGGAACAAAGACTGTGTTGTTTCCAGGAATGCCTTTGCCATCCATGCCTTTACAACGATTTATCGTTGTAAAGGCATGCCTAGTAAAGGCAGGTGTGGAATGGCATGCATGGTTTTTGCATGCCACCCCCTACCTGCCCTAAAAATACAACTACCCCGACCCCCCACCTGCCTTAAAAATAAAGCTACCCCTACCCCCCATCCAGCCCTAAATATAAAACTACTCTGACACCCACCTTCCCCTAAAAACTACCTGATACCCCCACCCACCCTGAGCCCTAAAACCTACCCCGAACCCCCACCCAACCTAGAAACTGACCCCCACCCCAAAAATAAAACTACCCCACCCCTAAAAACCAAATTACCCCGACCCCATAGCCCCACCCTAAAAATAACACTACCCCGTCCCCCCACCCGCCTTAAAAATAAAAGTACCCTGATACCCCACCCGCTCCTAAAAACTACCCCAATCCCCCTACCCACCCTGAGCCCTAAAACCTACCCCAAACCCCTACCCGACCTGAAAACAACTGACCCCAACCGCAAAAATAAAACTACCCCACCCTTAAAAACAGAACTACCCGACCCACCACCCCACCCCTAAAAGGCCGACCCCCACCCACCCTAAATACAAAATTGTCCCAACCCCCACCCATCCCCTAAAAACCTACCCCCACCCACCCGAAATACAAAATTACCCCGACCCCCACCCCACCCCTAGAAACAAAATTACCCAGACCCCCCACGCCCACCCTTATCATAAAACTATCCTGACCCCACCTCTTAAAAAAATAAATAACCCAATCACCCCACCCCTAAAAACTACCCCCAACCCTTTCCTAGCCCCACTTACCTGACAGCATCCTACCCCGACTCCCCATCCCTAAATACAAAATTACCACCACCCCTGCCCCTAAAAACCCACCCGCCCTAAATACAAAATTTCCCCAACCCCCCCACCCTGCCCCTAAAAACTCACCCCACCCCTAAAAACAAAATTACCCTGACCCCCTTAAAAACCCAACCCCCCTCACCCACCCTAAATCCAAAATTACACTGACCACTCCTCCCCGCCCCTAAAAACCCGATCCCCCTACCTGCCCTAAATACAAAATTACCCCGACCCCCCACCCCGCCCCTAAAAACCCAATCCCCCCACCCACCCTAAATACAAAATTACCCTTACCCCTCACTCCCGCCCCTAAAAACAAAACTACCCGACCTCCCCGACCCAGCCCCACTTACCTGATTGCGTCCTCTCCCGGTGCGTTGTTCTGCACATGCGTGGTTAAGGCAGAGAAAAAGGGAGTCGTTGTTAACACAAGCTTTGTTCTGCTTGCCTTAACAACGCTTTTGTGGTTCTGGCGACGTTGCTCCGGACGTTTCCTGTATTTTAAGTTACTATTCCTACTATTCTGAAAATAGCCCTTTAAAAAGTTGCCATTTTTCTGCTTAAACCAAATGTGCCTTTCTGTCTGTGTCCAAGGTGACATGACTGTTAATGGCTCTCCTGTGGTGTGGTGTGGTGTGGTGTGTATTACTTCCATACATTGAGACAAAAAAAGCCTAGATGTGGAGAGAGGTGGTCTTCCTGTCAGGTTGACTAGGAAGGAGTTGTGCCTTGCTTTGATCTCACTTCAAATGACCTTGCCTGTAGCACACACGAAGAAACATGATACCAGGCCTTCCCTTGCCTCTCTAATCTTAGATAGTTTGTAGTAAACCTCAAGAGAAGGGGAAGAACTGACCAGAGCCAGTTTTGCGGGTAAGCCAGGGAATCCCCCACATAAAGGCTGGCACCATGTATAAAAAAGGGATCTTCAGAACCTCTCACCAGAACACTTTAGGCCTGTGAAAGATTCAGAAGAAGGACTGCCCTGAGTGAGTTGACTGACCTCCTGTGTGAGCTAGAGGGACACAACAACCTTCCAGAGACCTCCCTTCACCTGCCCAGCTGACTGGCACCAACTAGACATGCCTGCACCTACCTGAGGCCTTTTGCTGGCCTCTGCTGGACTGAATATTGATCCTTAAGAAGTACCCTCAGGCCTTGGAACTGTGACGGGCATCAGATTGAACTCCTCCTGAAGACAAGGTGAACATACAGAAGTTTGAGCCTCTCACAAACGCTAAGTGATTTCTTCACACAGAGAATCAGTCACCCACAGCAACTACACAGAGAAACTCCAGTGAGGCCTTCTTTTCTCTTCTCTCCAACAGCCACAGCCTGCATTGAATGCCAAAGAAAATCTCTAACGATGACCCGCATTTCATGTTACAGTGATGCCCAACCTGCTGCTTACATCAACACCTTGTTCGCATCCCTCGCCAACGCAAATAGCACCCTTTGCGCAGACTTGTGAAGGTAGCTCTTCAGCACAATGATTATGGTCCCTGTATCTGACCCACACTCCATCATGGTTGGCCTGAACTTGTGACTTTCCCCTTGTCCAGCGCGACCGGATAACCATGAGTGACACTTCGTGCTTTTTTGTGCTTTTTTACCTAAAGCTTTAAAAATGTATATATCTGGTTCTACGATTGGACGTTTGTCATTTTGGTTTTAATAATTTTGTCTCTGTTTTTCTAGCTTGGTTTAATATTTTATTGGTGTGGTATTTTTGCTTTATTTGTACTTTTTTGCAGTTTTATATAGCGCAAACTCCACTCTAATGTATTGCAGCGTATTACATGAGCACCAGTTTCATTACACAAGGACACATTCATTTTTGTAGGCACGGGGACATTAAGGACCAGATTTAGATGTTGATGGTAATGGTCCCATCGTCGTTTTCTGGCGGAAATCCCACCCACCACCTTGGCGGTCCGTCTGCCGAATTTAGATGTTGGTGGTCCCATAGACTTTAAACTGCCTGAGTCCCGCCCAATCTGCCAAGGAATCCCATCCATCGCCACGTTGCCGTAGAAAAGAGTGGCTGACGGCAGGTCTCCAGCCACACTTACTGCTGGAAGATTTGGATGGGCCTTACTGCTGAGCAAAAAGTGCTGGTCCGACCTACAGTTCTGACTTGGCAGACCGGGGGGAAAAGGGGCAAAAAAATCACCTTTTCTCCTGATTCTCCTTCTGTTTCTGGCTGGTTTCTACTGGACTGGACCCTCCGTTGTAGCTGCCACCTGACCCTGGAGAAAACACGACCCCCCTGTCACTGGACATGTAGGTAGAAAACCCGTATTGGCTGTGAGCGGGGGCGGTCACTGCACAGGACCACTGCAGAAATATACATGATACAGTAATTTGTTTTATTACTGTGACATGCATGTTGGTATATGGGTGGGCTATACACGGGTGGGAACACACTTGCACATATCGAACACATACACAACTGTCATTAGGTCATCAGTATTCATTGCCAAATGAATGCTGACACCACAATGGTGGTACATTCACACTTGCCAACTGTACTCATTACAAGGGGATCTGTACCTGTCATGTTGTGCCTCGAGTTTTGTGTGTGAGTCAGTGCTTGTATATGTGTGTGTGATGCAGTTGGCTGGGTGAGGTGAAGGGAGGTGTAGTGGGTGATGTGGTTGTGTCAGTATGTGTGCCACTTGCATAGGGCTTGGATGTTGTGTATGTTTGTGTTGCTGCATGCCACATTCAGGTGAATGTTGTTGTGTGGCAGCCACTCTTGTGATGTGTGTAGTTGTGCTTATATGTGCATGTGTTTGTGTTGTGTGTGGGTGCAGTGTCAATATTGTGTGTGTTGTGTGATGATGTAGTGCATGTGAGTTTGAAGCATGTAGGTGCTGTGTTGTCATGGCAATGGATAAAGGTGTGTGTTTGGTGTGTTGTGGGTGATGCAGGGGGACGTATATGTGAAGAATAGAGTGTGTGTGTAACATACCTCTATTCCATGGCCACTGGCATTGTCCGATGTCCATTGGGTCCAGCGATATCCTCTCTCCGTCAGAAAACCGCTGCCAGTACACTGCCTGTACAACTGTAACATCTAACTACAGCTGCCAGGAACCCCCCTGCCTAACGGCCAGGAAGAGCATTCTGTAGTTGCAGTCTTTGGCTCAGCTGCAGTACATCTAAATTTGGCGGGCGGGAGATGACGTGATGGTATTTTCAGGTCCGCCACCGTCATGGCATGGCGGTAAGACTGGCAACATCTAAATCAAGCCTTAAGTGATTTGTCTAGAATCACAGGATGGATGTTGAGCCAACACCAAGACTTGTGCCTGGTTCCCAGTTCCAAAGTCAGCAGCTCTGGCCGCTGCGCCACATCCTCTCCCCACTGTTTGAGTATTGCATGCATCTAAGTTAAGCTTGACTGCTTTTGTGCCAGGCTACCAAAGGGTTAAGCACAGGTTTATTTAGTGAATTTTGTGGTTCACTCTGACAAGGATTGTGTGTATTATTTGACTGGGGCTTCCACCCCATCAACTAATACCCAATGTATTACATCAACTATAGGTATTTGTCTAAAATATCAGTCAGGTGGTGGCAGCCTTTAGGAATGAACCCTTGATTTGATCAACAATTGCCAGTTAGACACTAATTTTTAAATCCCCTGTTTACATGATGCCATCCTCAAGAGTCCTGTCAACCATTTGGTTTCATCAGGAACAGAGTCCTGCTTCTAGGAAGGGAGAATAAAGATTTAAGTAAAGGCAAGTGGCAATCAATGTTGCTATCAGTCTTCTTTTAGACTGAGTTATCTTGGGTAGTTCCGAAATGTTGTGTAGTATACCCAGGTGTACCAACTGTATTAATTACGGTGTCCCAAATGTGGATGGTGTGGTACATACGGTCATTCTGAATCTACTTAGGTTTAGACAGTGCCATAAAGCATGTATTTCATCATAATCCAGTTGCGTTAGGTGTCAACATTTGGAATTAGGTAGTATTTGAGCTTTCTAAAGTCGGTGAGGGCAGGTGTTGGCATTCCGGTACCATTAGTGAAGTATTTTTAAGAAACATTTGAGTTTGCTTCCCCTGAGGTATTTATCATGAGTCTCTAAGTGGGTGGACTACTCTTCAGCTTACTATTTGTGTTGTAATGCTTGCTGCAAGTATTTAGCGTTTTGTTAGAAAACACGTGTTTTACCATGACACTATCTAGTCTGAAAATCACTCCTTTGTATGTGACCCACATCATAAGGTATTTCCTAACTGAGGAGCATAAAACCCCATAAATTTTATATTTGTGTTCATGCAGCTCTATACAGTGCACTAATGGCTGTCTACGGCAGCAATGACAGCACATCTTACAAATAATAGGTACAAGTACCCATAAAGTTAGCTCATAGACATAGTGCTCCAGCTATCAATCTACAGACAATAAGTGCAGTTGGGGCAAATGCCAACTAAGCAGGATTTCATTCCCTTCTGCATTGCTCGTAAAGCACATCAGCTAAATGCAGTCAGTCATGACACGAACCTACAAGAAAACACAGAATCATGGCTCTGTGCCTTCCAATTTCAATGGTGAACTCTTCCCAAAAATGTGATACAGCAGGAATCGTTTTTACTAACACCTACATGGCCACATACAACTCCTCTTCTAAAGCGATGTTACCAGATGTTCTCTAACAAAATTGTAAAGCACCAGCATTGCGCATCTCCTGCTATGAATTTGGGCAAGCAATTAATAGGGAACTTTGAAAGGTTTTCTGAAATTGCACTAGTTAACATAAAAAATGATATGACTTTCTTGGTATTCCACCGGAGACTCACCATAGTACCTCCAGACTAAAGTAAAGTGGAACTGCCTTACATAATATCACAGAACCACCCTTCTATTATTAGGAATACCCTAGAATCCCAACCCCTAAACCTTCACCTAAGTCAAAGGTAGAAGGATAAGAAACCACTAGATAAAAAGGTTAAGAGAAGAAGGCAACTCATCCAAAATACAACGTTGATCTCCCAACCGGTCCCAGTCCTCAGTTAGTGGATTCCAGAGGAGGTTATCAGCTCTGGGGCAGCAACATTTTAACACTTGATAAGTACAGACTCCACACTTGGTAAGTAACTTCACACTTTTTATTCCAAGATCAGTTCATACGTCCAGCATGGCAGCCACAGGAACAGCAACTGCCACCACTTCTAATAAACACATTCCACCCCCAACCTTCAAAATTCAGTTCCCGTTATTACATATGCAACCCCAGATACAACACATCTTCCCTCTACAGACACTTAACAAACCAAATTTAAAAATCTCGAATCCTACCGCTAAACATACATCTTTATACTAATACTACATGTGCAATGCCTAAATCTGAAATAAACTGATTGTTTTTATTTTTTCTGAACCAAAAGATTCACACCTTATGTATGAGTCTAACTTTATTCCTTGTTGTTTACTCAATATACTCATGTAACCATACAGGTTTCTTCTTTTCTCTCACCGACCTCCTGCATTCCTAATTATTCAGCCATGGATGAACCTATTTGTTTACCGCTTCCCTTCTCTTGAGTAAAGCAAACGGTGACATTCCTGTTACGGCATTAGGCATTGTTCGTAAAGCCCATATTAACTCCTCCAACTCTTTCTTCAATACTAAACTATTCACCATCGACAATTGTATATTATCCTTTATTGCTCTGTAACATCTTTCCACTAAACCATCACTCCTAGGATGATATACCGGCGTCGTGACAGGCTTCACACCCCAGTTTCTCATGAATTCCTTAAACTCATTAGATGCAAATTGCACTCCATTGTCGTTCACTATTTCAGACGGACACCATCCCTCATGAACAACTCTTGCAAAAAATTAGTCTCTTCTTTAGTATTTGTCATCCTGACCAACGTAACTTCTGGCTAACGTGAATGATAATCTATTGACACTATACCAAATTTGTGCTTCTCACCCAACATGTTCATGGGAACAATTATATCCATTCCTAACTTACACCAAGGTTTCTCTGGTACCGTTACTGCCTCCCTTGGGCCAGGTGCAGGGACATGCAACTTATCACTCAGAGCGCATGACACACATTCTCTTACCCAATGTTCAGCCTTTCTATCCACACTAGGCCACCTAAATGATTCCCTTATTGTTCTTTTCATTGCACTCATCCCTACATGTCCCTCATGTGCCAAACTCAACACCTTGCTACACATAGCTTGTGGCACCACTAACAAATATGCTTGCCTCAAAATGCCAACAGACCAGCTCAATTCCTGAAATATCTCTTTATACACCTTCATTTCTTCACTTACCTCACTTTTAGGCCATCCTCTACTCCCAATCAATACTTGCAACACTTTGTCCTGATTCACAGCTTCTTTTAATACTTCCTCATTTATGCATTCTTTCTCATCTAACATGGTGCATGCTATCACATGAAAATCATCACCTTTATCCTTTTCTACCTCCTTGTCCACTGGAAAATACAATTCGCCATCCCAAAAGATATTTTTAGCACCAGCAATATGTTTGAATCTAAATTGAAACTCTTGCAACCTATAATGCCATTTAGCAATTCTAGGCGTTGCTTTGAAAGCACCCTTAGTCGATAACAAGTTAAACAACGGTTTATGATCCGTCCTTAAGATGAATTCCATACCCCACAAAAACTTTCTGAAATAATTCACTCCCCACCAACATGCCAAAGCTTCCCTCTCAATTACTTAATATGTATCCTCAGCTCCCCTCAATGCTCGAGAAGCAAACACCACTACTTCATCCTTTCCATTCCTGGCTTGCATTAGAACGCTCCTAAACCATACTGACTAGCTTCAGTCACCACAATACTACGATCTTGTATGTCAAGTGGTTTCAACGGTATGGCCTCAGCCAACTCACACTTTATCTTGTTGAATTCCTCATCCTTCTCTTCCGTTCACTCAAAATTGGCCTTATTCTGTAGTAATTCTCACATTCCCTTCATTCGGTCTGCACATCTTGGAAAGAAATGTGCATAAAATTCCACCATCCCAAAAAATGATCTCAGTTGATACTTGTTGTGGGGTGCTGAAAATTCATTTACTGCTCTGGTGCCCAGGACGTAACCGTTACGTCCTGCTAGGAGCCCACGGGGGAAGGGCTAGCACTCCCCCCCGGGGGCCTGGCACCCTCCCCAGGCAGGGATGGAAGGTGAATCGCTTCCCCTTCCACCACTGCCCCCCAACCCCTCTGTAGCGTCTGATGATGTCAGCGCGATCGCTACACGCTTCCAGCGTATCTTCCAGCGCAGATCGGAGGAGAAATGCTTTTACATTTCTCTGCTGATCACTGGAGGGGCAGAGAAAGGCATCAAAGGAAAGGAAATGTCTTTCTCAGCATTTCTGCTGCCCGATCGCGATGCGATTGGGCAGCAGAAATGGCCACTAGACACCAGGGATTTTTTTTTGGGGGGGGGATTGAATAAGGGGAGCGGCCTCTTGGGCAAGGGCCGCTCCCCAGGGGGCCAATTTATTATTAGGCCATTTCTGCCCCCCGGGAGAATATCGGCCCATTATAATTAGGCCGATCTGCCCCCAAGGGGTGCAGAAACTGCTAGACACCAGGGATATTTTTTTTTGTTTCTTTTTTTTATGTATGTTGGGAGCGACCCCTGGGGGAAAATGTACTTTTAGGCCATTTCTGCCCCCATTGGGGGCAGATCGGACTATTTTTATTAGGCCAATCCGCCCCCAAGGGGGGCAGAAACCACTAGACACCAGGGAATTTTGTTTTTTATTTATGTTTATACATAAGGGGAGCAGCGCCTTGGGCAAGGGCCGCTCCCTAGGGGGGGCAAAATATTTTTAGACCTTTTCTGCCCCCCCTGGGGACAGATCGGCCTCTTATAATTAGGCCGATCTGCCCCCAGTGGAGGCAGAAACCCCTAGACACTAGGGATTTATTTTTTTGTCCGTTTCAGGTGAGGGGAGCGACCCCTTAGGAAAGGGTCGCTCCCCTGGGGGAGGCAAATTTATTTTAGGCCATTTCTGCCCCCCTTGGGGGCAGATTGGCCTATTGTAATTAGGCCGATCTGCCCCCAGGAGGGACAGAAAACCCTAGACACCAGTTTTTTTTTTTGCATGTTTATTTTATTTTTTGATATGTGGGGAGCGACGTCTGAGGCAAGGGTCGCTCCCCTGGGGGGCAAATTCTTTTAGGCCATTTCTTCTCCCCTGGAGGGCAGATCGGCCTATTTTTATTACACCGATCTGGCCCCGGGAGGGGGCAGAAACCACTTAGGCACCAACGATTGGTGTGTGTGTATGTGTGTGTTTTGTATGGTGGGGCAGCCCCTTGGGCAAGGATCACTCCCCATGGGGGGCACATTACTGTTGGCTATATCTGCCCCCTGGGGGGCAGATCAGCCTCTTTTTGGAAGGCCCATCTGCCCCAAGGGGAGCTGTAAGCCCACCAGAGACCAGGGAAGATTTTTTTTCCAAAATAAGAGGGTGGGGTATGGCCATACCCCGACCTCAAATAAATGGGGCCAAAGTTGTTCTGCCCACCGGTGGGCAAATGGGGCAATTACCCCGGATCCACTCCCCGGGGGGGCAGAAAGCATACTAGATGCCAGGGAATTAGAAAAAAAAATAGTGAGGTGGTGGCTACCAACCAGTATGGGCCTGGTTATGCCCCAACCCCAATTGAAGGGGGTAACAGTCTCTTAGCTCTCCCCCCGCACACTAGGCAGGCAAGAGGACTTTTGATTATTTAGGTTTTGGTTTTACATTTGGGCCATCAGAGCTTGGCTCACTCTCAAAATCGTCCCACTTGGAATGGTGAGGGCTGCAGTTTTTGGACTTTGGGACACTGCCAAGTAGACAAATCCACAAACCCGATACACAGCTGAAAACTAAACATCTGGATGATTCCAGGGTGGTGTGCTTCACATGCACCCCGCACCATTTTCTTACCCACAATGCCCTGCAAACCTCCAACTTTGCTGGAAATCACACATTTTTCCCACATTTTTGTGATGGAACCTTCCGGATTCTGCAGGAATCCACAACATTCCTACCACCCAGCATTGTCTCATCTATACTGATAAAAATTCTGCTGCACTTGTCAGCCTAAAATTGTTTTTATTCACACTGCCCTTTTGGACCCATTTGGTTCCCCCTCAATTTCAACATGTTTTTGGCTCTTCCCTGCCACAGGCACTTGGCCCACGTACACAAGTGAGGTATCATTTTTACCAGGACACTGAGAGGAACGTTGGATGGTAGGAAACTTGTTCCGGTGCTGTCATCCCACACAGAAATGTGGGAAAAAATTAGATTTTTTAGCTAAATTTGAGGTTTGCTGAGGATTCTGGGTAAGAAAACATTGGGGGATCCACGCAAGTCAAACCTCCCTGGACTCCCTTGGGTGTCTAGTTTTCAGAAATGTCTGGGTTTGGTAGGATTCCCTAGATGGCTGCTGAGCCCGGTGTTCCCCCCGCAAAAACAGATAGTTTTGTATTTGATAATTTTGATGTGTCCATGTTGTGTTTTGGGGCATTTCCTTTCACGGGCACTAGGCCTACCCACACAAGTGAGGCACCATTTTTATCGGGAGACTTGGAGGAACGCTGGGTGGAAGGAAATTTATGGCTCCTCTCAGATTCCAGAACTTTCTGTCACCGAAATTTGAGGAAAAAGTGTTGTTTGCCCAAATTTTGAAGTTTGCAAAGGATTCTGGATAACAGAACTTGGTAAGAGCACCTTACGTCACCCCATCTTGGATTCCCCTAGGTGTCTAGTTTTCAAAAATGTGCAGGTTTGGTAGGTTTCCCTAGGTGCCAGCTGAGCTAGAGTCCAAAATTCACAGCTAGGCACTTTGCAAAAAACAGGTCTGTTTTCTTTGGGAGAATGTTATGTGTCCACGTTGTGTTTTGTGGCATTTCCTGTCATGGGCGCTAGGCCTACCCACACAAGTGAGGTACCATTTTTATCGGGAGACTTGGGGGAATGCTGGGTGGAAGGAAATTTGTGGCTCCTCTCAGCTTCCAGAACATTCTGGACCCAAAATGTGAGGAAAAGTGTTTTGTTGGCCAAATTTCGAGGTTTGCAAAGGATTCTGGGTAACAGAACCTGGTGAAAGGCCCACAAGTCACCCTATCTTGGATTCCCCTAGGTGTCTAGTGTTAAAAAATGCTCAGGTTTGGAAGGTTTCCCTAGGTGCCGGCTGAGCTAGAGGATTAAATCTACAGCTAGGCACTTTGCTAAAAACACGTCAGATTTCAATGTGAAAATGTGATGTGTCCATGTTGCATTTCCTATCGCGAGCACTAGGCCTACCCATGCAAGTGAGATACCATTCTAACAGGGAGACTTCGGGGAACACAGAATAGCAAAACAAGTGTTATTTCCCCTTGTCTTTCTCTACATTTTTTCCTTCCCAATGTAAGACAGTGTGTAAAAAAGCATCTGTTTGAGAAATGCCCTGAATTCACAAGGTAGTATGGGCACCCCAGAATTCAGAGATGTGAAAATAACCACTGTTTCTCAACACCTTATCTTGTGCCATTTTGGAAATGCAAAAGTTATTTTGATACCTATTTTTCATTCTTTATATTTAAGCAAATGAATTGCTGTATACCCGGTATAGAATGAAAACCCATTGCAAGGTGCAGCTCATATATTGGCTCTGGGTACCTCGGGTTCTTGATGAACCTAAAAGCCCTATATGTCCCCGCAACCAGAAGAGTCCAGCAGGCGTAATGGTATATTGCTTTCAAAAATCTGATATAGTAGGAAAAAGTTACAGAGTAAAACATGGAGAAAAATGGCTGTTTTTTTCACCTCAATTTCAATATTTTTTCGTTTCAGCTGTTATTTTCTGTAGGAAACCCTTGCAGGATCTACACAAATTACCCCTTGCTGCTTTTGTCTATTTTCAGAAATGTTTAGCTTTCTGGGATCCAGCATTGGTTTCACACCTATTTCTGTCACTAACTGGAAGGAGGCAGAAAGCACAAAAAATTGTAAAAATGGGGTATGTCCCAGTAAAATGCCAAAATTGTGTTGAAAAATGGGGCTTTCTGATTCACGTCTGCCTGTTCTTGAAAGCTGGGAAGATGGTGATTTTAGCACAGCAAACCCTTTGTTGATGCAATTTTCAGGGAAAAAAAACACAAGCCGCCTTCTGCATCCCTTTTTTCCCATTTTGTTAACAAAAACGATTTTTTTTGCTGTATTTTGGCTAATTTCTTGGTCTCCTTCAGGGGAACCCACAAAGTCTGGGTACCTCTAGAATCCCTAGGATGTTGGAAAAAAAGGACACAAATTTGGTGTGGGTAGCTTATGTGGACAAAAAGTTATGAGGGACTAAGCTCGAACTGCCCCTAATAGCCAAAAAAAGGCCTGGCACCTGAGGGGAAAAGGCCTGGCAGCGAAAGGGTTAAGACCACCACAGGCTGAAATATGGGCAAAAATGCAAGTAAAGTAAAAGGCCCTGCCAAGCATTATGGGGCAAGTCTCCGAAGAGCAGTGAATATCACAGTATTGGTTCTCCAGTTGAGCTGAGAGCAACTGTGATTTCATGTTGTTTTTTCACCTTTGCATGCGGCCTTGCGCTGCATTTCTTTCTTAATATGGGGGTGGGGGGGAGAGGAGTGTATGGGACCGGGCAACCCAGAGCTTGCCATCCTTGGAGGGCAGGTACGGAGCCCATCCCCGACTGCCCTCGCCAGCTCCCCATGCCGACAGCACCACTGTGTGCTACTGCTGGAGCTGACAGAGCCTCTGTGTGTCTGCCTGCTCCTGTGGGCAAACGTAAGTTGTAGAGGCCCCTTCCTGTGGCATTCTGGGGTCTAGGGATGAGGTCCTGAGCCTCTCCTGGGTCAGAGACAGGGGATAGCGCGACACCTCTACCCAGCATTCTTGCACTGCTTGGGTCCGGGGAGGAGTTTCCAGCCTCTTTCGTCATAAATTTGCCCGCAGAGGGGTTCCCCGGGCGAGATAGGAACACGGGGAGGGGAGCCCAGGCTTGCCTTCTCCCCAAACATGGCAAATTCAGCTTTCGTGTTCAGTCCCTTTGGCCCTGGTCCACCCCAGGGGAAATTCATTGGCCCAGTAGCAGAGCTCCACGCGCTCCGAGAAGGAAAGGGTCAAAGGTCACCAAACTTTAAAATGCTATAACTCGGGCCCCGTTGGGCTGATCTGAATGATCCTGGACTCATCTTACTCCTGTTGGTGACCTGTAGGGTGGTGCAGGCCTCAAATAGATGGCCCTCCTGGCTCCCTGCACCAATTCTCATTTTGGGCTTTTTTGGTGGGTGCAGAACAGTCTAGGATTTCCCTCAACTGATCCTCAGGGAGAGTAAGGGGGGGCAGCCTCACTGGCTCTTGGGGAGGCTCACTGGCCCTGGGGTCAGCTGGACAGAGTCCGGGGTCCTGAGTGGGGATCAGGGGGCTCCTTCTTTTAGTTCTCCATGGCAATCCCAGGATCCAGCACTGAAGCAGGTAGAAAATTCTCAAGCAAGCGAGAGCCTTCCTCTTGTGCAAGAGTTTATAAAGGGGAGTTGAAGGTTCCAGAAGACAGGCACCCCTGGCCAATCCTGGTATGCCACATCACCTCTCCACTCCTGTCCCGACCCTCCTGCACAGCATGTTGGGACAATCCAAAATGGTGTAATCCAGGTGCCACGTGTCACATCAGCTCCTGGGGTTCAGCTCCAACCCTCGCTGACATCACTGCCAGGGACGTACACACTAGAACTTCAAAGGAAGCCCCCGTGTAGGTTGGCTCCAGTTGTGTTCAGGTGCACTCTTCTTTGTTCAGTGGGCTTGGACAGGCCCATCCCTGGTCCAGCGTGACAGCAAGGTGATTGATACAGATTATTCCACCCCACTTCTTTCCTCCTCAAGAGCTAGGAGACGAAGTGCTAATTGCTCCTTTTGTGTGGGGACAGCCTTTGTTCCTGCTGCTGGAGAAAAACTAATTACTGGGCACAGCAGGGTGACAAAAGGACTGAGCTCTGATTTTCAGCTGAGTCAGGAAAACATGGAAACTCTGAATGACCCACAAGATGTACAGTTATCATTTTGGAGGTTTCAAATGTGATTTTCTCACACAGGTTACACTCTGATTCAAGCTTCTATGGTCTCTCTAGACCAAGGGGATCGAAACTACACTCTAAGGCAGTCCCTCTCCCCCCAAAAGTGTACAATGGAGTATCAATATAGTTAAAACAGTAAGGCACACTGACTTTCCCTAATAGTGTATGCTACACTCGTGAGGCCTATCCAAGATTAATACCTATCCTTGCAGAGTCCCCATTGCACCAGGGTACCTGTGTACTCTTACCGAGCTGGGCACGACAGCAGTTTCCCACGTGCAGCCCATACATGTTCATGTGTAGTCAGCCAAGTGCCCCTTATTCTTGCTGAGTTGCAGTGGCCTTATCTTAAAAGGCAGACACTGGCGGCAAACACGTGTTCTGTTTACTATGGGTGAGACTCCAGTAGGGAGACTCACCCACAGTAAAAAGTCCAAAAACCGGGTGATCAGAAAAGCAAAAAATCTGGGCGTACTGCTGGGGCAGAACCCAGTGCAACAGGCTCCTATTTTGTTTTTTAGCTTGAATGGATTTCTGCAATTCTGTTTCTACCTCCCTTAATTCTTTTTGCTGTTTTGCACTTTTAAAACAACAGGTTTATAAAACCTCTTTTTGATATTCGAGCACGTGAATGGCACTCAATCAGTGTTTGTGTTTTATATTGTTTTGCATTTCCTTTTTTGGATTATATCTTTAGCAATCCTTCCACAAGCAGTGGAAGTTGTTATGCTCCATGGGGTCTCTTCATGTACAGAGTAGCAAGAGAGGTGGAAAGTGCTGAAAATGACGTTTTTGATTCTAGATGCTCTTTTGATAACATCATCACGTTACAGAAGTGCTAGGTCGTCCAGATAGGTTATGCGCGTTTTGAAATTTAAGCTCTGACGTATGAAAGTTGAGATTAGCACTTAAAATGTTTGTGAGTGCTTAAAGAGTGTTGAAGTGAATATTATGTAAAAAAAAAATCATCTCTCTCTGATCAGTATAAATACGCCCATCAACATTGATATTCCGTATTGATGTGCTAAATATAAACGAATTTACTCCAACTCAATTACGTTAAAGTAATTTCGAAATCAAACGTGATCGGTCTTGTTTTTCTTGTGAACCTATGTAAGTTCTAAACCAACCTTTCAGATCATTGAAAATTTAAAGATGCATGATTTCATGAAAAATCAAGAATCCAAGTACCCTCCATTCACGAGTAACATTGGGGCAAGTGCCACTGAGCTGTGATGGAAACTGTGAACTACTTAAGCAGTTTGCTGCTGCGCCCACACCACACAACAGGGCGGCTTGGATGAAGGGGTTACTCAAGAACAATAAAACTATCTTGCATGAGGGGTGTGAAGACCTTAATGCTGCTTTGTTGGACGACTATTTTGAAAAGTTCCTAAATTAACAGCATTCTTAAACGAACATCCGAAAAATCAATTTTCAGGCTTTGAAAATTACATTCTTTGGTACAGAGCAGAAAAGGAATCCATTTGTGATGCCCCCGGAAACTTGAAAGGGCGACTCTGAGCCTTGAACGTATAAAGGAAGAGGCCATCTGCACTTCCTGGGTTGTGATACAATAATGACAGGCTAATGCGCTGTTAAAATCAATGCAAATGAAATTGGTATTAAGCCCACCAGCTTTTTCATTATTTGAACAACATGAATCAATTGTACTTTTTCTCCTTGTTTTTTAGTCTTAAGATTGCTGTCTCTACCTATTTATGTAAAAGTTTCCGTTTTTTTTACCTTATAGACGTGTCTCATATACAAAAAAAAACAATATTACAGGTGCAAGAAGAATCAGCGTAAGTGAAATAGCCTGCCTATACCTAACTTGCTTGTATAGCACCGTGTTGTTTTTCAAGGAACCTAATAGTAGAGGTGGGCAGATTGTTTCATTCTGACTGCAGAATTGGCGGAATGTTGCTACTCCGCACTACCTTTGTAACGCAAAGTTCTGGCCAAATTCCGTCAATCGACGCATGATGGAATTTTTTTCCTGCACGGTTCCAGAAATGCAAACTGGCGAGCATCCACTTGGGTGAATTTCTAATGCCGGTGGTCACGAGCAGTCACGGGCAGAGGGCTGCTCCTCCAGTAGATTTTGCCACCACTTGAGTAGATTTCCACTCGAGCAGCAGCAAAATCAACTCAAATGGCTGTGTAGTCATGCGCAGTGCACAGTGCCGTTCGTGCTGATTTGTCCGCACTATTTGCACTACTGGCACTAAATTGCAGCGTGACTTACATATTTTCCATCTGTTTGTAGATCTTCATGGAATGTTGCAGAGTTTTTATGTAACTCCTTGGAATTCCACAGAGTGAAACTCTGTGAGTTCCCCCCACCCCACCTAAAAGGCGTTTGTAGCCCATGAATGAGGCCTTTGTGAGTTCCGAATATGCATAGCAAAGCACTGACTACTACACGCGTTCTGAAGATTGAACCCCAGGACACATTTCTGGAGTACAACTTAATCAAGTTACTGTTAAATATTCCGTTTAGAGGATGGCAATGGCTTTCAGTGGCTAGCAAAGGTGCATTGTGTCCTAATACAAATTCTGCCGTCATCACCTGGTTTTGTAGTGGAAAAAGTAAATAATTGCGATGAAGGTTTCCCCCCATATCCCATGCTCCCGGTGCAACAGTGCCTACCGCACTATTGCTGTAGCTACACCCCAGGTGACTTTCGTAGTTACATGCTTTAACTGTTTTACGTTGTGATACTGACTATTTGATGCACTCTGTATTCACCTATTTACACAAAGAAATTGTCTTTCTTTTGTTATGTTCCATTACTCCTGCTTTAATCATCAATATTCTAATAATAAATGAGAATGGTAAAAACGTAAGAATCTGTAAATATTTCATATTTCAACGGTCATGTGCAACATGTACCGGTCAGGAGGATAGATGATAGGAAACAAGGCATACGTTTTAATGTAAAAGTCACTCCCTGGTCTATTTAAAGGCTGTTCCGACTTACAGTTGCAAGCCTGAGGATACTGATCTGAATTATGCATGACTGTCTGGTGTGCTGTTCCATTAGCCTGCTGGATGGGTAATATAAACACGCTCTGAATTTTAAGTGTACTATTGAAGTGCCAGGTTAAAAATAGAGTTAATAACTGAGCGCAAGCTTGGAAATGCGACTCTCCCAGAAGATAACTAGGCATGGATGACTCCTTAAGAGTTATCTGTAATGATGCCTGGTTGGAATCCATGGCAGAAAGTGATGGAGAATTGTAACTACCTGACCACTCTGAGGCAGATGCGGATGTTCTAAATAATACTAAGAGCTGTTATCTGCTTTTATGTTTATTCAGATGTAGACATGTAATGACACTAGAGGGAACGTTCCTTTAATGTATGTACCGTAAAAAAAACACAGGCAAACAGCAGTGTTTGTCATTGCTGTTTATTTTCTTTGTTTTTCTTTGCACATAGCACTTTCAAGCACAAATGGTCAACAGAGTGATATACAGAGAATAGGGCAGAAATGGTAATCAAAAAGTAATTTAAATCAGACTCAATCTTTGAAAGAAGGACTACAATGTGGACCAATTGATGAGTCTCTGTGATATAAGGCCACATTTAAACTATTTAACTGAAAAATTATTATAGACAAATTAGAGGCCTCTTGGTCATTCAAATAATTCCCTAGAGTATTTATGAATTTTGAAACATTTTAATGATATTTGAATTACTCAAGTTTGTTATATCAAGTCGGTTATATGTTATCGATTTCGGGGGTAAGATATCTCATTTGTCAAATGATGTATGTTCTAAAAGGTTGGTTTGCAAAATACTGAATGATAGTGGGTCGTAATTTGACCTACTTCATGACTGCTAATAAAGTAGGTCACAATTCGACACCCACTACAATTGGTTGACATCACAATGATGGTGGCCTGCGAGGGTCAGCACACCACGTCTGTGAACAATCTTTGTGTTTAAAAAAAATGAAAAGTTTTACATATCTTTTATAAGACTAGGCAGCCTGCTAACTCTGAACATTTTTTTAAAATCTATATTCACAAATTTGAAAGGCTCCCTAAGGGACCCCTTCCTGTTTGCGAAGGGGATACCCCTGCTTTTGTGTAGTCAGTAAAATATGAACATTTTGCAATTGATTTTGTTTGCAAAACATTAATACATCCCATTTCAAATTGCATTTTGGAAGCAACACCCTAAACACTCCCCTTCCAAATACCAATTCAATATGTAGTACAAAGCTAATCGCAATTTATGTTTTGTACTTATCAAAAGGCTATTTTGCAGTCTCAAATGGTCCGATTTTGTGAATTGGACATTTTATGAACACAAAAAGCCTTGGTATATCTGGTCTTTAGATATATAATTTCAGGTTAATATTGTTTTAAGAATATCGTTATATTTATTATCCTTTACTTTAACATAGCTGTATTAAATCCCGTTTTTAATTCATTTAATATATACTGGAAATTTTAGGTGTTAGAATTGTAAGTGTAATTGTATTTTTTACAATTAATTTGCAATGTAGCAATTGGTTGCTCAGTTTGTAAAGATTAGGGTGGGAAACTAATTAAATGATACTTTATTGATGTGTAATGTTCATTTTTCTGGGATATTTTATTGATTTGTGCAGATTAAAAACAAAATAGGAAAACAATAATTTGTCAAATTAATAAAACAGCACTGTTATGTATATTCCTGTAATCCATGGCTACTTGGTGACATCCCCCTCTGTGCTTGACCAACCACCGCACTGTTGCACATACATTCAAAACATATGTGCCCACCAACATTAGGAAATGCAAATTGTCAGATCCAGGGGCACACAACCTCTGTTTGAAAGGCTACAGAATGATGCCCTTGTATTGGCACCAGCCACTTCAAATTTTGTGATATTTCTGTGGGCATTCCTTAGCGTGGAAAACCGTTCTGTCAAGCCTCATGCCATAGTATAAATTGTTTTTCCCATTCTCCAAGAAGTTGGAGTTCCTGCTTCAAGTCAAGATCTTGGGGAGATTCATTGGACAGGAACAGGGAGGACTTGCTTCTGTTAAGGTGAAGTCTTGAGAATCTACCAAAGATATTCCAGATCTGTAATCCCTGTAAATTTGGCCCATAGCATATAAAATTGAGGCTGAAGTTTAAGCGTTGCTTTAAATAGGCTCACCCAAC
Source organism: Pleurodeles waltl (assembly GCF_031143425.1). Taxonomy (NCBI): domain Eukaryota; kingdom Metazoa; phylum Chordata; class Amphibia; order Caudata; family Salamandridae; genus Pleurodeles; species Pleurodeles waltl. The sequence goes on along the minus strand of NC_090444.1, from coordinate 228,264,084 downwards.
CAAATCAAAGGACTTCCCCAAGTTGGCTAGAAGAATCGCCAGCGGACCCTTTAGTTTACTGGCTAAAGCAAGTGGATTGCAGGCCGTTCTAATGATCCAGATTGAATAGATAGCCTAATACTTTTGATGTGTGTTTCAGCTAATATCCTGACTGATGTGTATGACTGAGTTTAGGAATAACCACTATCTCTCCAAGCTGCATATCTGCTAGCAATTTCTCTTTGTCTAATGATTTCGAGATCACCCTGGACAGCAGACAAATGAACCAAGACATTTTCTTGCTTAGAAAATTCCTGTGGGAACCTATTTGGGCCGAGTGCCTTCTCCAACTATAATTGCTGCAAGATTTCCCAGATTTTTCCTCTGTAAAATCTGTATCAAGGGGACCCCAGTGCTTCAGGCCAAACATTCTCATCAGAAGATCTCTAACAATTTGGAGCAAAGCAATGGGTTCGGCGGAGCTGCCTTTGAGTAAAGAGTTAAATAATAGGCTGTAATTTCTCAGGCAATGTTCAGGTGACCACTGATCTTCAGCACCCCCCCCACCAAGTCCATAATGTGAGCTATCGGGTCTCACTTTGCAGTATTGCAGCACAGCCACTGAAGGGTTTTGCTGGCTTGTTACCCCATTAATAGAGTCTGTTTTGGGCATCCAAACATACTGCCCTTGCCTCATTCCTAAGCGTCTGTTGGAGGTCTCATTATGTGTGAAGGGAGTTTCTCAATGTGAAGGTTGAAGTTTCAATGAGGTACTGTGATTCCATCTCCAGTAACTGGGCTTGCAGATTAGCAACTGCTTCTTTCCTACTCTGTGTTCCAACCTGATAGTTAATTATGTCCCCCCTCAGAGTTGCCTTAAAGGCCTCCCATAGTGTTTCATATGAATCATATGAATCGAATGACCCGAGGATCATCTTGAAATAGGAGTCAATTGCCTCAATTATGTGTGTTCTGCAACTGGGGTCTTTTAGCCGCCAAGCAGCCAAACATCACCGTCTCTCATTTACTACAGGCCCAACCATAGCTTGAGCTCCATCAGTGAGTGGTCAGATAAACCCCTTGCCAGAATTTGAACTCCAGACACTCTACATATCTCTGAAAATAGGTACCAAAAAGTAATCAAGGTGAGCCCCTGAGTAGAAGGTGGAAGCACTTTCCCCTCGGAGGAGACTGGAGAGTCCTCCAGGAATTTGTTAACCCTAAAGCATCAAGGAATTTAGCCCTTTATTCGCCCACTCATCCCGGGTCTAAGTTTATCACTCCATTTAAGTCCCCTAGCACTTATGGCCCCAAGAGGAGTTGTGAAAGCAGGCATCCATGCAACTCAAGGTAGTTCAAAGTCAGAGGAGGGGCTGGGTCAACACAGATCAAGGACAGTGGTTCTCCCCGCAACATTCCATTTACTGCCATATATCTATCCAAATTACCCTGCCATATTCGTGTAACATATAAGGGCAAGTGCTACAAATCAAAATTACCATACCATGGAGCCCTTGTAAAGCTGCATGAAACACTTGGGAGAACCCTGGTTGAGACACAAACGGGCATCTATTGTCCACAAGATGTGTCTCCTGTAGGCTCCAAGGATTTGCTCACTTGGCCACCCTCAGGATTGCACAATAGCTTGAGCTCCATTAGTGAATAGTCAGATAAACCCCTTGCCAGAATTTGAACTGCAGGCACTCTATGCATCTCTGAATTAGGTATCAAACATTAATCAAGGTGGGTCCCTGAGTAGAAGGTGAAAGTACTTTCTCCTGGATGGAGACTGGAAAGCCCTCTAGGAATCTGTTAACCGTAAAGCTTCAAGGGATTTAGTTAAGGTGGTCAGCTGATGGCAACAAGCCCCCTGTGTTTCCAGTCGTCCGTGGTCCAGTTCATCACGCCATTTAAGTCCACCAGCACCCAATGTCACAAGGAGAGTTGTGAAAGCAGGCATCCGAGTGATTCAAGGTAGCTCAAAGTCGGAGAAGGGGCTGGGTAAACACAGATCAAGCACAGTTGTTCTCTCTGCAACATTCCAGTTTCCACCATATATTTACCCTTGGCCATCCTCAGATTTACCCCTTTTTAATTTTACCCAGGAGGCCAATTACATTGCAAGTGAGAATCAGCATCTCTCCCTGGTTAGTTAGTGTGTCCCAGTCTGCCATACTGAAAGGAGTGAGGGTCAGTTGCGGATCAAAAGTGAATACGCAGTCTGAGCTGAATCATCAATTTCTCCTGTCACCATCCCTCCTTGATTTGGTACTACCATTCAGATATCCTGTTGTCATGTTTCTGACATTCCTATATAGAATAGTAGATAAAAAACAAAGTATCTGGCGTATGTTCTCTCAGAATAGTATAGGATGTTGCAGTGTGAGTTTAAGCATCCTCTGGACAAGGTAGGATCCACCTATAGTGGGGTTGAAGGCAGCTGCCCTATTTGGGCCCTGCCCAGTTTGACATTGAGACCTGGTGGAGCATCAGTGTTTGGCCTTCAGAGGAAGTGGGATCTATCTCTATTTTTGTTTGCATGTGTTTTTAAAGGGGGAATCTTCATCCGTGCCCACAGACCCCAATCCTTGAAAGAAGGTGGCTGACAAGGTCTAATTTATTGTCTCTCCTCCACCCATTCCCAAACCACCTCTGGCATGTTGAAGAAGAAAGTACAAAATTGGAACAACGATTTTAATTTCACTGAGAATAGGAGCATATACTGAATGTTCATGGATCTGAGCTTTCTCTTGGCCTTTTCAAAAGATTGACGTTGTACCAACTGAGTATCCGGGTAAACCATGATTTCTCATGAGTCATATAGGAGTTGGCTTTGGCCATGTGCAAACCACAGGATTTTACCCCTGTCAGTATAATTTAGGAAATTGGTGATCAGTGGGTAAGAGGGAGCCTTGTGAGGCTTCTCATGAGCATTTTGAATTACAAGTAGGGATCATATCAAATCCTCCAAAAAATGGGTCAGGGGTGCACCATCACAGCTCTCCATGAAGCCCACAGACCTTAATTGTTTCATCAAGCGCACCCCTCTGCATCCTGTGCCTAGGACTCAAGGGTCCTGGTGGTCACCAAGAGTTTGGACGCCATTTGTTACAGAGATTTCTTTGCATCTTCCATTTCAGATATCCATCTTTCTTCCTCAGTGATTCTGTCAACAACCTGATCCTGCCATAGGGTGATTTCATCTTAACCAATAGCTCCTATTTTTGCCTCCAGAACCTCTGTGGGTGTGTTGACAGCATGGAAGAAGGCATATGCCTCAGGCAACAAGGTTGTAGCTGGGCCACCCAAACTTCATGAGGCCCGAAAGCTGTAATCTTCGATTGCCCAATTGCGCAGATTGGACCAATTTATCCAATGCATCCTGCTTTCCAGTCGGCAGGTGGCCATATTAAGAAAGGGGTTCGGGTAATAATTGTCTTGAGTGAGTCTGAAGGATGTCTATAGGTAAACCAGTCTCTCTTCAACAGTGCATTCTGACTTGCCCGCCCTTGCACAATAGACCCTTACAGGAGGCTGCATGAGCAGTAGGATAACAGTTCTGAGTGACAGCGACAAAGTTCAGAACCGCAGGAGGCCCAACACAAGAAGCCAATACGTTTCTCTACTTCAAGGCATCCAAGATGGAGAACCAGTGGAATTAGCAGAGGGGGGGTCACAGTTTACATGTCTCCACTTTGACCCTAGAATCATTCTATCAGCATACCCTTTTTCCCCTTCAGAAAATTGCACCCTTATCTCAATGCTGCCACAAGCCAGATTCAGGTGGTGGTATGAAGGCCAGCAGATATTGCAGGGCCCTGTCCCCAGTCTCCGATGGGCCACCAGTGCACCCTGCACTGTCGGAGTGGCCTCACCACTCTAGGGGTCACCTTGAACCCTCAACCGACTTGCGTGGCTGTCCTGGTAAGGACTCACCCACCCCACTGAGTCCAGATACAGTAGCCTACAAGCAGGCCTCTGTTTACAAATAGGGAGAGTTGCCATACCTTCAGGAGCGAACCTTCAACTCTGCAGCAATGGCACGAATACCAAGACCACATTCCAGAGGGGACCGCAAGACAGTGCCTGGCCTGTACCCACCAACACTCTGCACTCTTGTTGCTGCAAAGCCCGCCCCATCTCACTCTCTCTACACATGTGCATCTATTTCCCAGGCTGCACCACGCGCCAATCTTCAAATATGTTCAGGACCGGGAAAACTACCGTGTTGGTGGGTGGTATGGAGTCCGATTCTGTTTTCCCCCCCTTTACACATCACAACAGGGTGACTGGAGGGCAGGATCAGTAAGGATATGGAAGCTGCGTGGTGGCGCTTCTCTAAGCCATCTGTCATCTTTGGCTTCAAGTCACACCCCAATATTCACTTGTTAATGTAAATCAAATATTTAATTGGTTATTAATTATGTCAATGCCTTTATTATTTCATTGTTGTTTTATTGAAGTTTATTTTGTTAATTTTTATCATTTGATTAGTAATTTATATTTTAATAGCAGGTATTAGGTATGTACTGGAATAGGATAGGAAGTTATTTAAATTGTAATAGATTTTTTTAATTTACAAAAAAAATAATTTAAATAGTTAAATTATAATTAGTTATGTAATTTTTTGTATTTCTTGTTCCGGCATGAATGGACGCTACCCCGATGATCAACCATCTCTTATACACACTTTTCCACGAAAAGATCTGCAGTGTTAGACCACACATTCCGCTCAAGTCCACTGATCAAGGCGGTCAAGACCTTTTCCATCATCCCATGTATTGAAAGTGACCATATGACCATGACTATGGTCCACCGAAACAGGTCACGTAGGCCCTCATTACAACCCTGGAAAAAAAATGGGATTACGACTGTGGCGGAAACCGCCAACATAGACAGCCACTTTAACACTCAGACCGCCACGGCGGTGCAAACAAACTGCGCGGCGGTAACCGCCAACAGACAGGCGGAAGACAATGTACCGCCCACCCTATCACAAGATGCCTATCGGCCACCTTTTCCGTGGCAGACCCAACACGAACAAAAACACGGCGGAAACAGTACACAGAAGGGAAAACACTCACCTCTCCACACCCCACGAGGAACCAGGACGCCATGGAGCCTGAATTGCAGATACTGCTGGTGCTGGTCTTCCTTCTCTTCTATCAGGAGCACCAACGATGGCGGCGACGACCACGGTGAGTACTGCACCTACAACACAGGGGAGAGGGAAATGAGAGTGACACACACAAGCAACACCCCCACTCCCACCCCCACCCACAACACCATACACAAAAATACATGCAGCAACAGTACACATACACCCCCCCACCCCCTGGAAGAACGCAAGGACAAAAGGAATGTAATAATGTGAAATCTCATTATCAAAGTTCAAAATCCAGTAAACACAATTATGTACACCAATTACACAAGTCCGGATAGTGCACCAATCATTGTCCGTGGACCACTGGGCCCAAAATGCATGGGCGAAGCCCACACATGATACCTGACTGGAAACGGAGAGAACACTGCTGGGGCATCAGATCGAAATGAAACAGGCACCTCAGTGGGAGGGGGAGGGTGGGCACCTCAGCCAGATGAACGCACAACGCCACTGCTGCACGAGGGGGCTCCATGCCCATTGATGTATCCTGAGTACTGCAAAGCCACAGTCTCTCAAGTCTCTCCAGTGGGTAGTTTGCCCACTGCTTTATCCTGGGGAGTGCAAAGCCACAGTCTCTCAAGTCTCTCCAGTGGGTGGTTTGCCCACTGCTTTATCCTGGGGAGTGCAAAGCCACAGTCTCTCAGGTCTCTCCAGTGGGTGGTTTGCCCACTGCTTTATCCTGGGGAGTGCACAGCCACAGTCTCTCAAGTCTCTCCAGTGGGTGGTTTGCCCACTGTGTTATCCTGGGGAGTGCAAAGCCACAGTCTCTCAAGTGGATGCCTTTCTCCACTGGTTCTGGAGGGGGCCTGGTGCTTCATCCTGCCAAGGACTGACGTAGTGGATGTATCTCTGTATCTCTCAACTGGTTCTGGAGGGGGCCTGGTGCCCAGAGTGCTTTATCCTGCCAAGGACTGAGGTACTGGATGTATCTCTCCACTGGTTCTGGAGGGGGCCTGGTGGCCAGAGTGCTTCATCCTACCAAGGACTGAGGTAGTGGATGTATCTCTCCACTGGTTCTGGAAGGGGCCTGGTGCCCAGAGTGCTTCATCCTGCCAAGGACTGAGGTAGTGGATGTATCTCTCCACTGGTTCTGGAGGTGGCCTGGTGCCCAGAGTGCTCCACGTGCAGTGTGGCTGATACAATTCCCTCACCTGGGTGTGTGTGCCACGAGATTGCCAAGGTACAGGTAGCATGATACGCCATGGAGGCAGCGACATACCCCACACTGCTGCGGCTTTGCATTCCACCTGCAGGTGACAACAGTGATGACAGTAATGCTTCATGGAAGCTGCCCAGGGTCCTGGAGCTCACCACCAGCCTCGGGCGACCTACCACTGGGGATGGTAGTCATGTCAGCGGTGGTGCCACTGTCCGAGGATCGCGCGGGGCCGCTGGCGGTGCTTGCGGTGGTGTCTGTCGTGGCGGTGCTGGCAGCGGTGTCTGTCGTGGCGGTGCTGGCTGCGGGGTCTGTGGTGGCGGTGCTGGCTGCGGGGTCTGTGGCGGCGGTGCTGGCTGCGGGGTCTGTGGTGGCGGTGCTGGCTGTGGGGTTTGTGGCGGCAGTGCTGGCTGCGGGGTCTGTGGCGGCTGTGCTGGTGGTGGGGTCTGTGGCGGCGGTGCTGGCTGCGGGGTCTGTGGCGGCGGTGCTGGCGGTGGGGCCTGTGGCGGCGGTGCTGGCTGCGGGGTCTGTAGTGGCTGTGCTGGCGGCGGGGTCTGTGGTGGTGGTGCTGGCGGCGGGGTCTGCGGCATCGGGGAATGTGTCAGCACCTGCTGAGGGAGAAAGGAGGATGTCTCCTGCAGCCTCGGACGGCTGCCCACCGGGGAAGAGGCTGGGGACTGTCGCAGCGGCTGTAGATGTGCCGGAGGCGGTGCAGGTGGCGGTGTTCGCCACCGTACATGTTGGCGTGGACGTGGACAGAAGGTGTGACACTGGTCCCTCAGTCTGTGCCACCATGCCCTCTCCTGACCTCTCCTGACCTGCCCTTCAGTTTTTGGCCCTTCCCCACCTTTGATGGTGGCGCAGTTGTCTTGCCACTATCCCCTTTCGTTTTCGCTGACCCCTTGGTGGCTGGTGTTTTCGGCTTCTCCCTCCGGGATGTGGGCACCTTTTTCACCTTGGCAGGTGGCGGAATGTCCTTGCCCTCGCTACGTGGCACAGTGGCAGCCCTGATGGTTGGCACACTCCATGACCCCGCAGTGGCTGGCACCACTGTGCATCGGGATGTGGTGGCTGAGGTGCTGGGCTGGGATCTGGAAAGCCTGGCCCTAGGGGAAGGATGGGGGGAGGTGAAGGGAAGAGGTCAAGGTTTGACAGGAAAAGTTTTTTAGACACACTGGGATGGGTAGATCGAGGGGGTGTGGGAGTGGAGGAAGAGGTAGTGGTTGTAGGAGGTGTACGTCTGCTGAATTTGGGTGAAGGTGCATGGGCTGGAGGCTGTTGTGAGATGGATGGCTGTTGGGTGGGTGTGTGCCTGCATTTGTGTACTTTGGGAGGAGGGCTCACAGACACACTGGGAGAGGACACTGGGGATGTGTGAATGGTAGTGGGGGTGGTGAGTGCACGTGAGCGGTGTGTGGTGATGGGCGTGCTGGTGATGGAGGTAGTGGCTGAGGATGTAGTGCATGCAGGTGTGAGTGGAGACGAGAGTGGAAGGGAGGAGGGAGACGTGGAGGAGGGGGACACAGTGGAGGAAGTGGATGTTGGTATGTGTGCATGGGTATGGTGATTGTGTGACTGCCTGTGGGATGTGTGGTGCTTATGTTTGCCTGAGCCACTCTTGTGTGTTGATGTGTGTGCATGCTCGTCTGATGGTGTGCTTGAGATAGGCTGAGGTACAGGGGATTGGGTCTGGGTGGAGGAGGTTGGAGAGGGGAGGCTGGACATAGGGACAATCGCTGCCATCAGTGCTGAGGCCAGAGCCTGAAATGCTCTCTGTTGGGCTGCCTGACCAGAATGAATGCCCTCCAGGTATGCATTTGTTTGATGCAAATGCCTCTCAAAACCCTGGATGGCATTCAGAATGGTAGACTGCCCAACAGTGAGGGATCTCAGGAGGTCAATAGCCTCCTCATTGAGGGCAGCAGGGCTGACTGGGGCAGGGCCTGAGGTGCCTGGGGCGAAGGAGATGCCCACCCTCCTGGGTGAGCGGGCACGGGACAGACGCTGAGGGGCTGCTGGGAGGGCGGTGCTGGTAGGGGGGGTGGAGGCTGTACCTGTTGATGCAGTGGGCACAGAGGGGCCCGGCACCGCAAGGGAGCTCCCATCAGAGGAGGAGTCGCTGTCGCTGGTCTCTGCTCCTGTCCCCGCCGTGGAGCTCCCCTCGCCCTCCGTCCCACTGGTGACTTCATACTCCGTTGCTTCTCCCTCCAGGGCCAAGTGGGATGCAGCTCCCTCCTGCTCCGGTGCCAATTCTCCTCCGCCTGATGATGTTATTGCACACAAGAACTGGGAGACCAGAAAAAGGGAGGGGGGAAGACAGAAAAAAAACATGTTCAGTGCATGTAACACCACTACCGTTGGCGGACACAACAGACAGTAAGCAGCCCTCTGCACTACGCAATGCACTTTTAATTCCTAGATTAATCACATGCCCATGGGGTACGAGGCCTAAGCCCAATTGCTGCACACCTGGAAGTCGCAGGAGGCTGACTATGTGTAGATGCCTCTAACCACTAGTGGCGTTGGGGTGCCACACAGCCTGCCTCACAAGGGACCATGCCTAACAAGATCGCCCTGGCCTAGGGGAACCCACTGCCCACCTCCCTCACCCAGACACCTCGTAATACGCGCAAAGTCAGCTGAATGTGAGTGTACTCACCCCCTTGTGGCTGCTGTGATGCCCTCAAGCGCCCATCCAACTCCGGATAGGCCACCGCCAGGATCCGGAACATCAGGGGGGTCATGGTGCGACGGGCACCCTTCCCACGTTGGGAGGCCATCCCCAGCTGGGCCTCCGCCATCTTCTTGCTCCAGTGGCACAGGTCCTCCCATCTTTTCCGGCAGTGGGTGCTTTGTCTGTGGTGGACCCCCAGGGTCCGGACGTCCTTGGCGATGGCACGCCAAATACCCTTCTTCTGGTGGGCGTTGACCTAGAGTAATGGTACAGGGGGGAAAGGAAATTACTTACCCGTCCGGACAGTCATACTCATTGCCCCCCATTCCCACCCTTGCCCTGACGCACATACACTCACCATACGCACATGCAGGCCTCAGCCCCCCCATGTATCTTCCATCCACACCACTCAAAACAGGCATTGCCCACGCAGCATGCTCACAGTGTACTCACCTGTTTGTCTGGAGGACCGTATAGTTGCGTGTACTGGGGGAGGACCCCATCCACTAGTTTCTCCAACTCCTCCGAAGTGAAGGCAGGGGCCCTTTCCCCAGACACATGAGCCATAGTCGTTTCCAGACTGAGGTCACAGCAGCACTTGCAGTGTAGGTCCTATCCTGTTGAAGGTCAGGTATCAAGTGAGTGAACATACAGAAAATGGCGGTTGCGTCCGCAGCCGTTCGTACCGTCACCGCCGGCGTACATCGTCATTGGCTCCTCGGACCCATAGGGCCCAATGTTAACCAATGCAGAATTGCGCCGCGGTCTTCGACCGACCACCGCGACGGAGTACAATACCAGCGCAGTTACCTCATATCCCCTTGTCCCACCTTACAGGTCAGGCAGCCGCCATTTCAGGGGCCACATGGCATTAATAATAACTGCGTCACACCTATGTAGGCCTGGAATACACACAGTTACAGGCACATTGCGGATTAATAAATTTGTGCAAATTACATTTTGGGATACCTCAGTGTTGGCTGACTCTCTGCTCGCTGTTCTCCTCCATAGGGCACGTCTGCTGGGGCAGGTGATGAGATGGCGGCATCCTCCGGTGTACAGACCGCTGGTGGACCTGTCGACAATGGAAGAGAGACACATAATAGTCACATACAGACTTGATCGTGCAACAATCCAGGAACTGTGTGCCCAGTTGGAGCCAGACCTGATGTCAGCTATCCGCCATCCCACAGGGATACCCCCTCTAATGCAGGTCCTGTCAGTACTCCATTTCCTGGCCAGTGGTTCCTTTCAAACAACAGTGGCCATTGCATCAGGGATGTCCAAGCCAATATTCTCTAACGTGTTGTCCAGAGTGTTGTCTGCCCTGCTAAAACACTTGTGCAGCTACATCGTGTTCCCTCTGGTGGAGGATTTGCCCACAGTGAAAGGTGACTTCTATGCCCTGGGACATATCCCCAACATCATTGGTGCCATTGATGGGACACATGTGGCATTAGTACCCCCCCACAGGAGTGAACAGGTGTACAGAAATAGAAAAAGCTACCATTCTATGAATGTGCAGATGGTGTGTTTGGCAGACCAGTACATCTCCCATGTGAACGCCAAGTTTCCAGGCTCAGTGCATGACGCTTACATTTTGAGGAATAGCAGCATCCCTTATGTGATGGGGCAACTCCGAAGGCACCGTGTGTGGCTAATAGGTGAGGCCAAGGACCCAATACAGTGTGAATAGGTGTCTGGGTATGGGGTTGTCCCTACGGGTTAATGTGTGTCTAACACTTGTCCCTCGATATTTGAAGGTGACTCTGGTTACCCCAACTTGTCATGGCTACTGACCCCAGTGAGGAATCCCAGGACAAGGGCAGAGGAACGCTACAATGAGGCACATGGGGGAACTAGGAGGGTGATCGAACGAACCTTCGGCCTCCTGAAGGCCAGATTCCTGTGCCTCCATATGACAGGTGGTTCCCTCTACTACTCACCAAAGAAGGTGTGCCAGATAATCGTGGCCTGCTGTATGCTGCACAACCTGGCTTTGCGACGGCAGGTGCCTTTTCTGCAGGAGGATGGGCCAGCTGGTGGTCTTGTGGCAGCTGTGGAGCCTGTGGACAGTGAAGAAGAGGAGGCAGAAGAAGAGGATATCGACAACCGAAACAACATAATCATGCAATACTTCCAGTGAGACACAGGTAAGAAGATGGTACTGCCTCCCCCATCTCATACAATTTCTGGAGCTCGCATAAGGCTGTCATTTTCACTCAGTGTATGGACCCGGACTTGTCACTTTGCCTTTCCATTTCACAGATGTGGGTCCCACTTTGTGCCCTCTGCTGTATTTCCTCCAGGCCTACAGCTGTGTTATATCGGTATGTGCACAAGTAAATTGACATTGCTATATTCCATTGCTATTGCAATTACACAATTGTGAAAACACAGACTGACTCCAGATTGTTTTGTGATTGAAGTGTGTTTATTTCTGTGCTAATAAGTGGAGGGGGTTGTAAAATGGGCTGGGGGGATGGTGGAGGAATGTCCATGGCAGAGTCCAGTTTATTTGTTTCACAGGAGCATTGTCCAAAGTGGCATAGGAAGTGGAGCAATGGCAGTTGAAGGATGGACAGGGTGACAAAGTGGGACAGAAGGGTGACATTAAGGGGGGTCTCATTTCCTGGCGGGGGTCTTGGCAATGTTCACTGTCTTGTTCCTGGATCTTAGGGACCGTTTGCGGGGTGGTTCTCCATCTGCAGGGGGTGGGGTGCTGGTGTTGTGTGCCTCCTGTCCACTAGCGCCGGCGGAGGTGGAGGGCTGTTCATCGTCCAGGCTAGTGTCAGGGGCCCCTTATTGTGCCACTGTGTCCCTCCTGGTGTTGACAAGGTCTTGCAGCACCCCTGCAATGGTGACCAGGGTGTCTTCAAATCCTCCCTGATCCCAAGATAGTGTTCCTCCTGCAGCCGCTGGGTCTCCTGAAACTTGGCCAGTACTGTTGCCATCGTCTCCTGGGAATGATGGTAAGCTCCCATGATGTTGGAGAGTGCCTCGTGGAGAGTGGGCTCCCTGGGCCTGTCCTCCCCCTGTCGCACAGCACTCCTCCCAGCTTCTCTGTTGATCTGTGCCTCTGTCCTCTGAACCATGTGCCCACTACCACTGCCCCCAGGTTCCTGATCGTCCTGTGTTAGTGGGGTTGCCTGGGTTCCCTGTAGTGGTGGACACACTACTGATTGACGTATCCTGGGGATAGAGGGATGGGCCCGCTGGGTGGGTGCTGTGGTGGTGTTTCCTGACGGGGGAGGCTCTGTGGTGGCTTGTGACTGTGTCAGGGGAATCGACTGTCCCGAGGTCCCTGATGGGCCGGGCTGGTCATCTTGATCCAGTTGTGCAGAGCTGCTGTCGTCACTGTGGGTCTCTTCTGTGGGGGGACTGGATATGTCTGGCACCTCCTGTCCGGTGACATTGGGTAGGGGTCCTGTAGGGGTGTAAAGTCATGATTATTGCATCTGTGTGTGCCATTGTGTGCAATGGGTGAGTGACCCTGTACTCCAGTGCTTGCATTCTTGGCTTGGTCCTTGTGTGATAGTTGGTTTGGGGTCTGTGTGGGTATCTGTAGTGGACATGCTTTGGTGATGGGTGTCCATGCATTGGTGTTACATTCAGGGCTTGTTTTTGGGATGTGTGGCTTGTGTTGGTGGGGTATCTGTGGGCTGTTGGGGTGATGGGTGTGAGGGTAAGGATGGGGTATGTGATGGCATGCAAGTAGGGTGGGGATTAAGTGGTAAAGATATGACTTACCAGAGTCCAGTCCTTCTGCTACTCCTGCGAGGCCCTCAGGATTCAGTATTGCCAGGACTTGCTCCTCCCATGTTGTTAGTTGTGGGGTAGGAGGTGGGGGTCCACCGCCAGTCCTCTGTACAGCAATCTGATGTCTGGAGACCACGGAGCACACCTTCCCCCATAGGTCGTTCCACCTCTTCCTGATGTCATCCTGTGTTCTTGGATGCTGTCCCACTGCGTTGACACTGTCAACAATTCTGCACCATAGCTCCATCTTCCTTGCAATGGAAGTCTGCTGCACCTGTGATCCAAATAGCTGTGGCTCTACCCGGACGATTTCCTCCACCATGACCCTGAGCTCCTCCTCAGAGAACCAGGGGTGTCGTTGAGGTGCCATGATGTGGTGTGGGTGATGTGTGAGGTGGTGTCTGTTGTGATGTGTGAGGGGATGTGTTGGTGTGTGTTGTTTGAGGTGCGTGGATGTTGTATGGGTAATGGTGTTGTGTGCCTGTGGATGCTGGTGTTGTTTTAGGTAGTGTCTCTCTGTGGTCTGCTTTCAAATTTCTGGTAGTAAGGGTTTGTGGGTGATGTGGTTGTGTGCTTTATATTGGATTGGGTGTGTGGGTGTGGTGTGTGTACGTGTATCAGGTGTGTGTATTTTGATTTGACCAATGTGGTTGTGTTTTGTATATGTGTGTGTATTTTGAACGCTGCGGTGTGTACCGCCAATGGATTACCGCGGTTGAATGACCGCCGCGTTGATTCGTGGGTCGTGATACTGTCGGCGTATTCCTGTTGGCGTGACGGTGGAGGTTCTGTTATCGCCAGTTTATCACTGATCTTTGGTGTGGCGGACTTGTGTGGGTGTCTGTATTGTGGCGGATTCTGAGCTGTGGGTCGTAATACCTGTAGTGGAATTCCGCGGCCGCAGCGGTATGTTGGCGGTCTTCTGCACGGCGGTAAGCGGGATTTACCGCCAAGGTTGTAATGAGGGCCATAATATATTAAAGGCCATCAGTTCTAGTAGAAATCATCCAAACAGGAGGCGAATCAGATCAAAAGTTGCAGCGAAATACTTGATCTGTAAATTTACTGTCTCAAACAACAGTTTTCATCTTGGCAAACATTTGATTGGGAATCCTTTGTGCTACAGCTCCTCTCCATCCTGGTCAGCATTCTACTATGCCATCCAGGCTCCAGCCTTTAAGACCCTACTCTGTCTCATCCTTGGTTCACAAGAGATCTCAAATTCTTGAAAAGCTCTTTGAACAAAAAGCTCAGAGCACTGAAATCTCGATTTAATGCCACATTTCCAGACAATATCCACACCTTTCATAATTTCAAGGAGTTTTGGATCATCATCAATTGTCTAAGTAGGGAAATTGGATCAGTCAAACTAAATAGTAACAATGTATAAATCTAGATCCATCTCCAGCCACATCAGAATTGTAGGGCACAGCGATGAGAGCACCAGAAAAATGAGCTTGATATGAGCTTGAGTACGTAATACTCTGCCTTTGGACAGCGAATGGCATTATGTGTTTGCTGCTAGGAGAGGTCAGCCAACAGGTTATGGTTATCAATTGTCTCTGTCCATTACTTTTCATTGATCCTGTGCTGAAATTCTCCAATCCAATTCCTTAATATCTCCCCCCAGTCTTGTGGCTTAATCGAGACTTGACTAGTTTTTAATTTGCACTATTTCTATATTAAACACACTGCTCTTCAGCACAAGGTATTTCTCTTCACTATAGCCGCCTCTAACATAACCTGTAGTCTTTATGCTCCCCTCTTTTATTCTTGCGCTAATTATACCTGGCAGCACACTAAGATCACTTATACCTTATTACTAACAAAGACTGGCCCAGGTTATTCATAGCACACGCCACTTTACAACCTGACACAGGCCCCACACCTGGAGAAAAACAGTAATAAATCTGAGGTACTTTGGGGTGTGTCAAACTACTAGACCTGTGCGTAGGACCCTCATATACGACCCAATCAGGTGGTTGCAAATCCTTTTATTCATAGTGTCATAAAAAATTGACATTTCTTCAGATTTCTATCTTTAGGGTTAGGCTATATACTATTGCGCCTTTAGGTCTTTTCCTAATTACAGCTTGTATTTGTTTTATGAAATGTCTGCATCGGCTTGTAGCCTTTAAAGGTCTTTTTATGTATGCTGCGAAAACAGCTGGGAATCTTTCATATTTGCTTGCATTAACTATGCAATTTCTTACTTTTGGCCTATAAGTATTTATGAATAGCATTATTTATTGAGTATATTTATGTTTTTATTTATGTTTTTATTTTGTCATATCTGATTGTATTTGAATCATGGAGTTCACACTTTGAAGGACTTAATTGCCTAAATAAAGTATTACTAAACTTGAAAATTGAAACATTTTTTAAATGATTTGTTTTACTTGAATTATTTATTATTTTATTCATACGAATATTTCATATTTATGAAATATATGTACTATTTATTTATTGTTTTTATTTGTATTTGTTTTATTTAAGTATTATTTAATTTTATGATTGTTTTAGTTAATTTT
Organism: Pleurodeles waltl; assembly: GCF_031143425.1. NCBI lineage: Eukaryota > Metazoa > Chordata > Amphibia > Caudata > Salamandridae > Pleurodeles > Pleurodeles waltl. The sequence goes on along the minus strand of NC_090444.1, from coordinate 228,248,821 downwards.
TAATTTATTTATTTTTGGTAGTGGTGCTTTTTAGGTAGTAGGGTTGTAAGTTGATTTTATTTAAGAATATTTAAACATTTAATGCATTTAATAATGTATGTTGTATTACCATTTTTTTAAATGTATATACTGTATATATCTTTTATTTTAAATATTTTTGACAATTTTATGTAGTTATGTATTTAGATTTTTTTTTAAATATATTTACTTGGGATGGTAGATGTAACCTCTCCAAAGTCCATCACTTTCCCCACTATTGCTTAGATTGGAGTGGGAATAGTAAATCGACCCCCTCTAAAGTCCAACACTTTCCAAACTGTTGCTTAGATTGGTGTGGAACAAGTAAATCTAGTCCCTCCAAACTTCCCTTATTGTTGCTTGGACTAGAGTTGAAATAGTAAATCTATCCTTTATGAAGTCTAGTGCTTTCCGTACTGCTGCTTAGACTGGGGTGAGAGCAGTAAATCAAAATTCTCGGACGTCCAGCATTTTCCATGGTATTGGAAATAGTAAATGTAATGCATGCAAGGTGTAGCACTTTTCCTATTTTTGTTTAAAATGAGTTATATGAATTATTTTTGCTACTTTTGTTTATATGTATTTTTTAATACTTTGTTTTAAATGTTTAGTATTTTTTAAAGTACTTTTTCTTTAAAATTATTTTTATATTAAGTTTACTAATTTATGCATGCTTTTATTATCTGTTTTTAATTTATATAGTAGGATTTTTTTAATATGTTTTAATAATAACTTTGGGCCTTATTACGACATTGGCGGTCCACCACCAATGCCGCGGTGGCGATTGGACCGCTGCACCTGCAAGGAACATGGTTCCTGAATGGCTGACGGTGGTCGGAATCATGGTCAGCCACGGCGGCGCTGAGTTCAGCTCCGCCGCACTGATCACGAGTCCAGTTTCCTCCAGCCTTTTCATGGCCGGGACCCCATCATGAAAAGGCTGGCAGAAACACAGTGCGGAGGGTCACAGGGGGACCATGTGGTGGGCAGTGCAGGGTTCCCCCTGCCCAGCATCCTCTGAATGTGCACTGTCTGCTTTGCAGACAGTGCTCATTCTGAGGGTGCTGTTGTGCTATGGTATTGACCTCGGCTTTCTTAAGGGAGCCGAGGACAATACTGTAGCACTGTTCCTGCCTGGCTGACTTTCGGGAACGTCATAATGTGATGTTCCCGCCAGCCAGCCTGGTGGGAACATAGTAATATGACTGGGGTGAGGCAGCCAGGTTGATGGGCGCCTCATCCCCGCGAGTGTGGTGGTCGGCTTGTCCGACAGCCAAACTCGAAATGAGCCCCTCTATGTATTAAGGAATTTAAATGATTTAAAAAAAGAATTATGAGTTGAACAATATATGTAACCCCGTCAAACTGCAACACTTGGCTTACTGTTGCTGAAGCTGGAGTGGCACTAATCTAACCCCTCCAAAGTCCTACATTTTCCTTATTGTTCCTTAGACTGCAGTGAGAGTATTACATCTAACCAGTCTGAAGTCCAGCACTTTCCCTACTGTTACTTAGTCTTGAGTGGGAATAATAAAACTACAACCTCTAAAGTCTACTGCTGCATAGATTGGAGTTGTAATAGCAAATCTAACTTCTCTGGTGCGCTAACGTCATTACAGAGAAAGTTCAAAGAAATGAGCTTGATTGGATGATGTCACTTTCTCTGCATCAGGGGCATATTGCAGCCCATTGAACACCAATTTAGACAGTAGAAGTATCATTGGAAAGAGAATCTTTCCAATGGTATTGTTTCCCAGTAGATCCCTTCTTCGGGATCACCACAGGAGGATGATTCTGAAGCAGGGATCCCTCCCCACAATCAATTTTTTAATGGGGGGATGGCCTACCCTGGCAAAGGGGCTACCACTCCCCTACCCCAGCCACAAAAGTCTTTCTGCCCCCACCCTCTGGGGCAGATTGGAGGTTATTACTTCCAATCTGCTTTGATGTGTGACTCTTGCTTACACTAGGCTCAGCCATGCAAGTGGGGTAGCATTTGTATTGTGACAAATGGGGGAACACATTGTGGTCAGAATGTTATGCACCCCTGCATATTCTAGAACTTTACATCACATAAATGCAACAACAATGTGCCATTGTATGCTGTGTTTGAGGTTTGCAGGACATTGTGGGTAAAATAATCTTGTGGGATCCACATGAGGCACACCACCCTGGTCTCCTCTGGTTATTTAGATTTCAGAAATTTCTGGGTTTGGTATGTGTCCTTGAGTGCTACAGATTCCAAAACTTTCTATCACTGAAATATGAGGACATGATGTTTCTAGTCAGGGTTTGAGATTTGCAATGGCTTTTGAGTAAGAAAACCTGGTGAGAGCCACACAAGTCACTCTACCCTATATTCCCATGTGTGTCTAGTTGTAAAAAAATGTGCAGGTTTGCCAGGTTCCCTTAGCTGCAGACCTAGCTACGGCCCAAAATCCACAGCTACCCACATTGCAAAAAAAGTCAGCTTTCAGAGGCCTACTCACACAAGTGAGGTACCATTTGGATCTGGAGATTTGGGGGAAAGCTGAGTGATAGGAAATATGTGTCTCCCCACAGATTCCAGAGTTTCCCATCACATAAATGTGAGGAAAATGTGTTTTTAGTAAAAGTTTGAGGTTTGGAATTGGTTCTGGGTGAGAAAACCTAGTGGGAGACACACAAGTCATGCTAACCTAAATTCCCTGGGTATCTAGCTTTTAAAAATCCACAGCTACCCAGATTGAAAAAAAAGGGTCAGTTTTCAGTGGAGAAAATGTAAAGTGTCCATCTTGCATTTTGGCCGTTTCTTGTCACGGACACTAGGCCTACCCACACAAGTGAGGTACAATGTTTATTGGGATACATATGAGAACACAGAATTGTAGAAAATGTGTTATTACCAATTACGTTTCTTTGCATTTGTGTAAAAAAGAAGACATTTTGAGGAATGTCTTCTGAATTGCATGCTAGTATGAGTACCCATAAATTTAGGGACGTACAAATAACTACTGCTCCTAAACTCAGTAGCCGGTGAATATATCAGAAACACATAGGCTTCCTTCATGCCCATTGTTTTACTTTTTGTATTTACCCATATGAAATGCTATATAGTCAGTACACAATGAAAAACTATAATATAGTGCAGCTCAGTTGTTGGCACTTGGCACCTTGGGTTCTTGGAGAATATACAAACCCTATATATTCCCTAAGTAGGAGGGTCTAGAAGAAAACATTTATGGATCTATTCAAATGACCCCTTGCTGGATTCAGAATGTCGTCCCCTTTTCAGAAATCTACAACTCTCCGGAATCAACAGTGGGTTTCACACCTTTTGGAAGTAGATTATGCACATATAGAACAGTGTTCCCCTAGGAATCATTCAATTCTTGATTGATACATGGCTGGAATGTTCATAATAAAAGGGAAATCAACACAAAGGATGATTAATGCTCTGTATTAAAGTATACAAGTACTATAACAGAAAGGTGAAAGGGTAATCAAAGTAGTCAAAAACAAATGCAGGTGCTCTAAGTGATGGAACAGTGCAAGTGCAATACAGTGAGCCATACAAGAACAAACCTTTATTGCACTTACAATATTTACAATGTGTACAAATGGTCCTCATTCATAGGACACAAATTAATTCTTGAAAACCCAGTAATATGAGCATTTAAGTTCCAATCGCCCACCAAGCAGTGGTATGGTTGGACTCTAATCAGTTGACTTTTCAACCCCTCAAAATAAATCACATGGGGTCTTCATCAGGACTACAAAAAGATAGCAGCCTACAAAAGAAAATATAAGAACTATCATGATTCCTTTCTATGTGCACCAAAATAATATGAGCATAGCCATTAGGAGATTGAATGTAAACTGACCAAAACATTCTGATTAGTGATCATTCATGTTGAGTATTCAGGGCACAAAAAATCTATAAGAATAAATCTAGCAGGCAATCAGTCACAAACAATCTAGCAATGCGAGGAAAACAGAGACAACCACTACAATATGTTAATAAATGCATGCACTATGCAAAAAAAAAAGTTACATGCAGTTGATCCATCGGCAATTCCAAAAAGGGGAATCAGGAAAAAATGAATCCAGTCTATCTAGAGCACGATGTGAAACCCTGTATACTTATCCATATTGTTTCTGTTATGATGTAATTCCTCCTTTATAGAGGAGTAAGTAGCCAAATTTGCCCTTTGCCGTATAAATGTGGGGAACACTGTTTGACATGTGACTTATTACCCTTGTGCTTTAGAATCCTGGGTCCCCCACCATTCTGATATATTATTGGAAGTAGGTTATAACAGAATAAATAGGAAAAATGGGCTACCTCTGCGAAAAATGGCAAAACTGTGGTAAAAATATTTTGGGGGGATTCAGCTTTTCATGTTCCTGGAAGCTGTGAAGATGGTTACTTTAGCACAGCAAAGCTTTTGTGGATACCTTTTTTATGTAAAAAACAGACACATTTTTGCGACACAACCTTTTCCTATTTTTCCCAGTGGAACAAAATGTAGCTATATTGTGGCTATTTTCACAGTCTCCTCCACGGGAATACACAACCCTGGATATCTTTACACTCCACAGGTTCTTGGAAAAAGGAAACAAATTTGGTGTAGGTACCTTATGTGGAAAAAAGTTACTGAGACTCAGGCGCAAACTACCCCAAAAGGCCAAATAAGGGCTCTGCACTGGTGTGAAAAAGCCTAAGCAGTCAGTTGTTAAAAAATATATTCTTATCTTTTTTGCCAATAATCTGTTCCACACCATTTTTAACACAATCTTTTTGTCATTCATATAAAAAGTATTTAAAGTCGATATTGTTGCACACAATATATTTAGTTTTTTATTGTTTTCATTAAAATTTTCAGGAAAACACATAACATAGGAAGCAATTAGTGGTACAGTCACTGCTGCCAACATGATAACATGCAACTTGCAGTTGTAATAGAGCATTGAACATACAGTACATGGTATCATTATCTGCAACCTTAGTCATACAGTTGATTCTCTGCCCAGAAGAAAAATGGTGATGATCAAGTCTTGACAACCGGTTTCCTTGTGGTTTAATCTCCCCTCTGTATTGGTCGCTGCCCCAGAAACCTCTGTATGATGGACCCTCTGCCACTGACTTGGTGATTTATACCCACCACCACTGCCAGCTAAGGTTTGTATTAATTTACGAGCAGCATTTTCAGTCAGTCAGTGCGTCACCATGTTGCAGTGAATACACCCTGCCCTTTCTGTCAAGGAGAGAGGGCCTCCCTGTCCAGGCCTGCAGTGGTGGGCATGGCATTCAGTATCTCTACCACTCCATGCAGCATGTCTTTCCACTCTTGACAATCATCCTGTAGGCATTCATCCATACCATCATCTTTCATAAGCCTCAGTTTCACCCAAAGCCATTCAGCCAAATCCCTAGATCATGCCAATATTGCTGGTCCAAGGACAGACATCTACCAGATGGCAACTCTGCACTTGTCCACAAAGAGTCCCAGCTGTGCAAATCTATAGTGTGCACCCTTTACTCTTGTGAAAAGGGCAGCTGCCCGCTCAACCAGTCGGGCAGATTTAAAGGCAGGGAACAGGCAGGAATGTGACAGGTTGCTGGGGAGCTAGTCTCTGGTGCATCTTGTCAGCCATCTTGCTTGGCCATGCCTCATTGTACCCTATATTTTTGACTCCATATTTCTGTTATCCAATGTTGTTCTTGATATTCTGTCATGCAACAGTTCAGCTTTGGCCAGTTGTCCTTCAACCATGGAACCACTGCTGTCATACTGTAGCGAAAATTAGGTCTGGCCAGAGTTCGCAGAGTTCCGCAAGCGGCAGAGTGCATTAGGTCACACCGTTCACACTGATTTTTAGCACCGGGTGTTTGCCCCATGCTGAAAAGTCAGCATTAACATCACCACGCGCAGTGCAAGAGGGTGCTGCTTCATTTATGCCAGTTGAGTAGATATTCTACTTGAGCAGCACATTCCTCAACCCGAACAAAGGTTTCTCAACCGAGCAATAGTGACTATCTGCAACCACCTGCGTTGAGAAATCTTGCTGGGAGGTGATCTGAGTAAGATTTTCCTTGCTCACACTCGCCACCTTAACATTGGTGAGCACGAATGAGGAAAAAAACTCCTCTCCACTACGTGGAATTTTTTGGAACCCCGTGCTCTAAGCAGAGCGTGGAGTAGAAAAAACTCTGCAAACTCCACAAGCCGAGCGGAGTTCGCATCCCACCCCCGGTGAAAATTTAACTTTGTGTTGTTTACTAAATTATTGGAAATAAATACAACTATCTAGGTATCGTCTGCATAGGATATCAGATTTAACCTGCATTTTCTGAACACATAAGTGTTGAAAAGCATGAGGCTAAGAGAAACACCCTGCAGCACTTCACAACTTAAAGAGAAAAGTTTTGAGTGGAAAGGAGGGAGAGCTACTGTCTGTACTCGGTTGGACAGGAACAATTTGATCAGTTTCTTGGTCTCTGTGTGAAAGGTGTGAAGAGTGGCAGTCTGACTCTTTGGGTTCTACCTGTAGGGTAGAAGCCGGACCAGCTGAGTGCAGGTCCTTGGATGCCAATCTTGAGGCGACTTCTGATAAGTGTTGTGGTAGACCGCGTCAAAGATGCCAGAGAGCTCGACCTGGATAAGGGCAGCTGTTCCTCCTCTGTCAGGATCATCTGGAAGTCTTTGGTGGCTGCAATGAGTACTGTTTTGGTGCTGTGGTTCTTTTTGAATCCAGATTGAGTGTTGTGCAGCAGGTGGTGTAACACAAAGTGGTTTGTGATAGCTTGTTGATGGCCTTCTCAATTACTTTGACTGGGAAGGGTAGAAGGGAGATAAGTCAGAAGTTGCTCAGTTCATTCAGACAGGGTGCATGATATTTAAAAATAGTGGGTGCATGGTATATAAAAGACTGCATGATATTTAAAAGTAGAACTGTTCATGTTAAGCATGTGTTTTTAATGAAATAGCCTTAAAAGCTATTTTCACTGTAGCATGGTTGGCTACTTCATCCGGAAAGTATTGGAGTGCAATATTACATTTAATAATGTTTTCTTTGGCTAGGAGGCAGCTACAGATATAATTTGTGGACTTTCGAAAGGACCCTTCTTTTTCCTCCCAGCCAGGCAGGCTCAGACCACAGATGGAGAGGAGCCACCCTCATAACTGATTTAGTGTGACCACAGCAGATGGTCATGTCCCCCCTGGCCACGCTCTGGTTTGTGGAATTGGTTACTGTAGGGCACTCAGGAAGTGCTGCAAAAATGGGTAGGGTTGTGTAAGAATTTTCCTTCAAAGGTTTATCTTAATTTCCTTTTATTTTCTTCAATGTACTATAACGAATTTAGACACCTTCAGCATAGCTATAATCCAGCCTCTCCACCACTCGTACTCCTCGACCGTTTCTCTCTTTCCATTCCATCCTTGACCCCTTCATTACCTCATCACATTCCACATTGGAATATTGAAAGATGACATCACTACACACCTCCCCCCTTTCAATATAACAAAAATTTCGAACTTTGTTCAATATAATTAAACAATTCTACGCAATGGCATTCAACAACATGAACATATTAACGATTAACTTTACAAACGCGTCCCATGCTCCATGTAGAACCATTCTCTAAGATCACAACATTTTTTTTAACATCCTGCACAAGTTGCGGAGGAAAATACTTGGTTTCTCCCTTCACAACAATCCCACTTTTCCTTACTACCACCCAATCTCCCTTTTGTATATGACAATTTTTAGTACACATCCTTTTGTTGTATTGTAAAGCACTTTTTTCCTGTAATTTCTCTACCCTGGTTTTTATAGACTCCCTGTCCACTATCACTTTCCGATAACCTCTTAAACACACTGGACATTCCAAAACTCCAGGCTCCCTACCCTTCAATGATACAAATGGTGACACTCCTGTCGTAGAATGGGGAGTGGTACGATACGTCCACATCATTTTGTTTAATTCTCTTTTCCAAGGAAGCTGGTTGGCCAAGGACAATTGAATATTATCCAAAATCAATCGATTTATTCTTTACACTAAACCAATGGCTTGAGGATGGAAAAAAGCTACTCTCTCATGCCTGATTCCCATTTTTCATAAGTAACCAACCATTTCAGATGATATAAACTGTACACCATTATCAGACACTATGGACTTAGGAACACCCTCCTCCAAAAATACTTCTTCAAAAAACTCAATAACCTCCCTGGTTCTCACATGGTCGACCACTTTGGTGACAAACCACTTCGAATGGTAATCAGTTAGTACAAGTATGTATCTACACTTCGTACCTAACTTAAACACTGGCCCAATAAAATCCACTGCCACTTTCTCCCAAGGTCCACTTGGAAACTTTACAGGGGAGCTTGTCTTATTATCTTGGTCTTATCACTATTGGCACACGCAAAACAGTCTTTCACTACCTCTTCAACTTGTTTATCCATCTCTGGTCACCAAAACGACTGTCTTACCTTTCTCTTCATCATTCCCTTGCCAAGATGTCCCTGATGAGTGATCTCTATAATGTGTCTCCTTATGCCAGCAGGAGGAACAAGCTGATCCCTCCTCTGTAACCTACCATTAACTATACTTAACTGGTCTTTGACTTTAAGATACCCAACCAAGTCTCCACAATTGTTACCACTGTCCTCGTTCCAACCATTTACTACTTTTTTCTTCACAATTTCTAACACCGGATCATTGGTCACAGCATCTTCCCATTCTTGAGCTGTTATAGCCAACTCACCCAAAACAGTACCTATAATATCCTCCACACCATCCTCTACAAGTTCCCCACTATTCTCAGGCACTCTAGAAAGATAATCTGCAACAACATTCCTACTCCCTTTCACAAATTCCACCACAAAATTATAACTTAACACAGATAGTAACCACTTAGAAATTTGTGGCGTAACGCTACCTTCAAGTCCACGGCCACCTTTGAAAATATACGTTAATGGTTTGTGATCTGTCCTCAATTTAAAGGGTAACCCCCATAAGAAAAATCTGAAATGGTTAATACCCCAACAACATGCCAGAGCCTCCCTTTCAATTACAGAGTATGAAATTTCAGCACCCTGTAGTCTTCTAGATGCAAACCCAATTATACGTTCCTCACCCTCCTTAATTTGCGTCAATACAGCTCCAATGCCCACATCGCTAGCATCAGTAGTTACAAAAGTTTTGGCATTTACATCGAATATACCCAGAGTGGGAACCTCCAAGATACAATCTTTACATTTTTCAAAGGAATCTTTACAACTCTCATTCCACTTGTATGTTACCCCTTTTTTCATGAGCCTTCTCAATGGTTCCACAATCTCAGTAAAGTTTTTCACATATTTCGAACAATATTCAGCGAGTCCCAGAAATGATCTCAACTCATCTTTTGAACTGGGTTCAGGGGAACGTTCAATTGCAGATACTATGCTCTTTTTGGGCCTGATTCTGTCTTTACTTATGACGTGTCTCAAGTATGTCACCTCCTGTTTCCGAACTTGACATTTTTCTTTCTTAATTGTTAGTCCATTCTCCTTTAATCTGTGCATCACCTCCAGAAATAAAAGATCATGCTGGGATTCACTCTCACCCACAATCAGTATGTCATCCTGAAAACATAATATTTGAGACATATCACCAAAGATTCGCTCCATCATCCTTTGAAATACCGCGGAAGCAGAGGCAAGTCCAAATGGCATTCTCTTATACCGGAAAGCCCCCAACGGAGTCACAAAGGATGTCAAGTGTCGCGAATCAGGATGTAGATCTATTTGGTGATACGCGGAAGACATATCTAAAACCGTAAACACATTCCCCTTTGCTCTCACTGACAACATTTCTGCAATGTTAGGCAATGGTTGCCGATCAACCCATATGCACCTGTTGAGATCCCTAAGATCTATACATAAACGAATTTTCCCACCCTCCTTCGGTGCTACAACCACCGGAGCTAACCACTCCGAAGATTCTATGGGTTCAATTATGTCTTCCCTCAACAGCTTTTCTAGTTCTTATTTTAAAGGCTCCCTCATCAAATTCGGAATGTTCCTCATTTTGTGCACTACAGGTGTAACATTCTTCTTCAATATGATTTTATGGGAAAATCCCTTTAGGAAGCCTAATTTTCCAGAAAAAACCTCAGGAAACTTGTCAATCAAGCTACATTGTGGTGATTCTGACACTACTCCTATGTCCACATCTTTGGTCAGCAATACTGGCTCCTTCGCATTGGGATTTAAAATTATGCCAAGGTCTTTTTGATGGCGCCAACCCAGGAGATTCGTTCCATAGTCTGTGACATACACTTTACCACTAATGATCCTTCCCTTGAAAGAGATTGACATCCAGCGCATTCTGACAATCTTTATTCTCTTTCCCGCATATCCCACAGCTTTTATATCAGGAACCGATAGGTTTTCATGTGCTGTGTCCATCCATTTGGAATCATACACTTCTCTAGATATAAGGGTAAACAAACTTCCCGAATCCACTAGAAGTTTGACCCATACATTGTCCAACAATATTTCAGCATGAGGTTTTTCTAGTACACCTGTACTTTCCTTTTTTATAATTTTAACTGACACTCCGTTATGGTTATCAAGACACACTTCCTCATTTATAGTCAAAATGATGTCTTCCATCGCCTCACACACATCTTGAACTTCCTGTATGGTTTTATTTCCTGCATTGCTCCTTAACTTACAAACCTTAGCAAAATGTCCCCTCTTACCACAGGAACGACAAATAGCATTTCTGGCCGCACATGTTCTACTTGACGCTATGTGCCCAGGTGCATCACAACGGTAGCACTTTATTACCCTCCATTCTTGTGCTTTACGTTTTTCTTCTGCATTACATGTAATTTCATGAAATCCAAATCTATTGTTCCATACTGTATTTAAGCCAAAATGTATCCTTGAATCAATCTGTGATGCAACAGTGCATTTCGCCCAAAAAGACTGCAAAACAGAAAGCACTAAGGGACAAAGGCCACACAAGTTTTGATTTTCCTGTGCATTTGTACACATTTTTACAATGAATGTTACTTAATTACACAAAGTTGCATAATGGTGTAATTTGGAGAATTGCACATGACAAGCATAAGAGAAATTCCTGAAATTTCATAAAATTCCTGAAATGTTGCTTTCTGAGCTTTCTTGTCTGGAGGTGGCATGCAGTGTGTGGAGTCTGTGGCATGATATTCTGGCTCTCCTCAGGGACTTTGTAGGCATGACAGCCCAAACTGGAGAGCTGGGGCTATGTGGATGCCAGCTTGGCTTTTAAATATACAATCCCAATCCAAGATGGCACCATAATGTGTAGCTATTCCGTTTTTTCCCTAAAGCAATGTGGCAACCATTTTCTTCCTTTGGCCATGTCTCCTCTTCCTGGTCACATTTTGGTATTTAAGGGGTTCAGGCCAGCAGGAGATTGCATTTCAACAGTTCCTTTTTGTTTTTGTAGAAACACCTTGTCATGGCTCCTGTTACTGTGCTTATTAACCTGTTTTTCCTCTATATTTAGGACCTGTTCGGTCCAGCTTCAGTCTCCCTTTCCTCATCCTGATTCTTCCTCCTTTGGTATGTAAATGGAGGTGTTTTGTGCCACCGGTATTTTCCTCCATAGGAGTGATTCCTTTTGAAGACACTTAACAATATTAATTACAATCTCCATTCAATAAAATGGCTATGCAAAGTATTTCTTCGGGTCAGAATTTTCTGGATTGAGGCACGTTACCAGATTAGGGCATGATATGCCGGAGGGTCATGGAACCTGGAAAAGGTGGAAGACTGGATATTGGAGATTAGGGATTTACATCACCAGGTCACAGGTGGGACATTCCCCATATGTTCTCACACTTCCAGGCTGTGAGAGGCAGACAGTATATGGAGCCTTATAACCACAGTGGCATTTTGTTTGGTAATATTGTTTGTTTTTACTCTCTCAACACATGCTATAGTTTCCTCCCAGCTATTCCTCTCCTCCTCTCCTATTTTTTCGATATTCAATTGCCTCTGTCCCATGAGTTTCCCTGATGTGTCACTTACCTGCATGGTGAATTGTTCATGCCAGTTACTTTCCTCTACTAGGCTCATTCCTTACCAGATGTTTGATCATTGTTAATTTGCTGAACAAGAGTCTCTGTATGTCCTGGGACTAGTTACAGCTTACCACCTGCTTCTACTGGGTAAACCCATATCTGCATCTTCTGACTGTATTTTAAGTATGTCCATTTAAGTATGTCCATTTTTATGATCCCTTCACTGATGTATATCCTCTCACCTATAGGTGGATACTTGGCCTGCTGTCACTTGTGATCTGAGGTTTTATGCTGTGTGTCATCCTTTCCCGATATTCCGACCTATAGATGTAAATCTCTTCTTCTGTCTTGGAACCCCTGTTTTCCATTAAGACTGGATACTCTTTACAACCTTTGATACCTAACCAGAGGGGCAGATTGGCTTCTAAGGTGGAGAAAAATGAATTGGTCTAATCTTCCATACATCAGGACTCTGAGGTTGTGACATGTCCGTAACAACCTGCTTTAGACAGCTGCATGTAAAACTACCCTGAATTGTTCGAGGTGTGATTTTGGTATGGTTGTTAAGTGAAGGTTACAGTAATCAAGTCTTGACAGAATATAGGGCTGAACAGTGGTCTTGAGGTCTTTGTCTGGGATGAACATTCTGATCCCCTACAGTAACCATAGTAGTAAACATGTACTGTCAGCCATAGCAATAATATATGACTGGAGGTTCAGTGTGTGACGGGAGGCTCACTCTTTTTTTCCAAGGTTAAATCCCAAATATATTCCACTAGTAGTGATCCTAGGGTTATAATCAATAATCTTTCATAAGATGGTCAAAGCATGTAGGATTAAATTGGAAAGTACAGGAGTACTTAGGAGAAAATCATTTTTTGCAGACTGAGTTAAAAATGGTGGCTTGTTGTCCAATGTCAAATATTATGTAGGTTTGGGTCACGTGTTAATATCATTTGGAGAAGTGATCTTGCAATAGAGCTGTACTTTGTCAGCATGATGGTCTGTTGAGGATTACCTCAAGAGGTTCTAGGTAAAGACTAAGAGGTTTGGGCACAAAAGGACTGGAAAAGAAGTTGCCAATGTTGATCTGCTGGAACTAATTAGTTAAATGAAATCGAAACCAGTTAAGGCCTGCATCAGCAATGCCAATGCATTCCACTAATATTTAACACCATATAAACATATACTTATATAACCACATAAACACATTTATATGTGTTTTGTGTGTGTGTGTGTGTGTGTGTGTGTGTATATATATATATATATATATATATGGTAACAATAGAATATTTATTTTACATTTATTTTTTTAATATTTTAAAAATTAGCAATATGAAAATATACACACATATATAGATTCATTGTAATACATTATTACATGCACAATATGTTTTATTATTCCTACTCTAGTTTATACAACAGTAGGTAAGTGTTCTACTTTAAAGGGGTAACATTTACTATTCATGCTCCAATCTGTGCAACAGTAGGGAAAGTGACAGATTTTTGGAAGGGTAAAATTTACTATTCACACTCTAGACAACACAACAGTAGGTAAAGTTTAAACTTCAGGGGGGTTATGTTACTATTCAGGGCAACAGAAGGGAATGCATTGGATTTCTGAGGGGTAAAATATACTATTCTCACTCCAAACAGTGCAATAGTTGTGAATGTTTTGGAATTTGGAGGGATACCATTTACTATTCTCTCTCCAGAC